>NC_135741.1:7500-360000 GCF_041903045.1 Epinephelus lanceolatus | reverse complement strand
TTTTAGAAACATGCCCTCCAAATTGTGAGAACACACCTTCTACACTCACCATGTTTTCTTTAAAAGTCACCACGACGACTCCATTTATCAGCCAGAAACTGTAAAAACAGAAATTATTACTGTATTTTGAAATTTCCAACAGTCCTTGAATGCATCTTATACAAAGATTATCAGGTACAGTGTTTCCCCAGGTCTGTTTGTAAACTTAAACCCAAAGTTAACTGTGAGTCCTTTAAAAAAAAACTACACTATATCTAAAAGGTGTCTCCTTCTGTCTGTCTGTCTGTCTGTCTGTCAGCTATACAACATGCTGGTGGAGACCGGAGAGCTGGAGAACACCTACATCATCTACACGTCTGATCATGGTTACCACATCGGACAGTTTGGCCTCGTCAAAGGTAAAAAATAAATTCTGATGTATAAACAGACCTGGGTACAGTGGTACAGTGTCACAGTGTCACAGTGGTACAGTGATACAGTGTCACAGTGGTACAGTGGCACTGTGCCACAGTGGTACAGTGGCACCGTGGTACAGTGTCACAGTGGTACAATGTCACAGTGGTACAGTGGTACAGTGTCACAGTGGCACAGTGTCACAGTGGTACAATGTCACAGTGGCACAGTGTCACAGTGGTGCAGTGGCACAGTGGTACAGTTGCATAGTGGTACAGTGGTACAGTGGTCCAGTGACATAGTTGTCCAGTGACACAGTGGTACATTGGTACATTGGCACAGTGGTACAGTGACTCAGTGGTACAGTGACACAGTGGTACAGCGGTACAGTGACTCAGTGGTAAAGTGACACAGTGGTCCAGTGACACAGTGGTACAGTGGAACAGTGGTACAGCGGTACAGTGACTCGGTGGTACAGTGACACAGTGGTACAGTGGTACAGTATCACAGTGGTCCAGTGGTCCAGTGACATAGTGGTCCAGTGACACAGTGGTACATTGGTACATTGGCACGGTGATACAGTGGCACAGTGGTACAGCGGTACAGTGTCACATTGGTACAGTGACACAGTGATACCGTGGTACAGTGGTGCAGCGGTACAGTGACACAGTGGTACAGTGGTAGAGCGGTAGAGCGGTACAGTGACACAACGGTACAGTGACACCGTGGTACAGCGGTACAGTGAAGGCCTGTTCATTACTATGAAAGCTGATCAGTGACACATTAATTCAATTCAGTTTTGTAAAAAAAAACAGTATGACTGTTTGCTCTCAATGAAACTTTGCTTCAAAGCTTGGGACACTTCCTGTGGGTGTGATCTGAACAGGAAGTCTGTTCAGATCACCTGACGTTATAAACAAATGAAAAGTCTTTCAGTGTTTTACTGAGACATTTTCAGCGTTGTGGCCTGTGGACTGATTCTGTCCTTCTGATGAAGTCAGCGAGCACAGAGGAGGAAAACGTCCTGTGAATCAGAGTCAGTGAGACAGTGACAGATCTGAAGGCACCAACATTCACCTTCATGATGGTGATGCATTTATGGTTCAGCGTCTCCTCACAGAACGGTCTGTATGATATCCTGTGAATCAGATGAGTTACTGAGGTCAGGTGTAGGAACAGACACATGGTGAAGAGGAACCTTAAAGTGACTCAGAGTTCACACACCTGTCTCCAGGTGAAAGTCCTGTGTTGTGTGACCACCTCAGTCTGTCTCCTCTCTGCACCGCTCACTGTTGCTTCCTTTTGTTTCTCCAATCAGCGTACTGGTCACATGATGCACAAATGTTGGTGCGTTAGTTTTTGTAGGAACACGTACGAATAGTTTCTGAGAACAGTCTGAACTGTGTGTGTGTGTGTGTGTGTGTGTGTGTGTGTGTCTGCAGGTAAATCCATGCCATATGAGTTTGACATCCGAGTCCCGTTCTTCATCAGAGGACCCAACGTGGAGCAAGGCAGCATGTAAACACACACACACACACACACATACACACATACACTGATGCTGCAGTGTGCCCAGAAACAATAATGGCGACTGCCATTTCTGCCAGTGACACTAGAGGTCACTGACAAAGTGCCAGTATTTGACGACTTCAGATTGAGACCAGGATGTACGAACCTTTCTTTTAATTTCTGACGGTCCTTGAACACAAAATGTGTGACGAACACTTCCATCAGAAAAAAACACCATAAGTTCATGTGGTGTTAAAACAGTGATATTTCAGTGAAATCACTTTATTCTACATCTTGTTTAAATTGCTCCAAAAATAAAGTGTTTGTAGGACGAGAGTGAAAAACTTTTGACTTTCAAACATCAAACATCATCATCTGAAAGATACACCAGTCCCTGAGCACAGTCACTGTAACGCCTCTGTAAAGGGACAGTCTGCCTGTCTGTCTGTCTGTCTTTCTGTCTCTCTGTCTGTCTGTGGCTTTAACGCAGCGTTTAAAGATTCAAATATCTAAAAATAAAACTGAGTCTGTGGATCAGAGAAACACTGGAATAAAATATGTGACACACTTTTTAGTCCGTGTGTGTGTGTGTGTGTGTGTGTGTGCGTGTGTGTGTCCTGCTAAAGTAGATTACAGAGGCGAGCTGTTCCACGAGGTGATCATGAGTTCAGAGCTGCACACACACGTTATCACATTATTAAACACCATCACATCAAATGAAATCAGACTTTAACAGGAAGTGTGAAGCTGAGATCCGGATGTTGAAAAAAGTCTCAGTTTTTCACTCTCGTCGTACGAACACTTTATTTTTGGACAAATTTTAAATGAGACGTAGAATAAAGTGACGCTGATGAAATGTCAGTTTTAATGTCACATGTGGTTATGAGGTGTTTTTTTCCCAGATGGAAATGTTCATCATACATGATGTGTTCAAGGACCGTCAGGAATTTGAAAATCCAACAATAATTTACATTTTTACAATGTGTGGCTGTGAGACATTGTGTCATTGTTGCCAAAATGACCAAAATTAAATTGTCAATATTTGGAAAACATGTTTTCTTTAAAAGGTGGCAGTGAAATAAACCAAAATACCTTTTATATCTGTAAGCCCCTCAGCCACAATAAAAAACAGAAGCCCCTCCACAGTGCTGAAAAAATTATTTGATGTCTCCTCCTTTTTGCACCCCGCCTCCCCCATCATAAATAACAACCCGTCCCTTTATGTTATATCATGTTTATGTTATGAATGAGTGTGTGTGTGTGTGTGTGTGTGTGTGTCAGTAACCATCACATGGTCCTGAACATCGATCTGGCTCCGACCATCCTGGACATCGCCGGCCTCGACACTCCGCCAGACATGGACGGGAAGTCGATCCTGTCTCTGCTGGACACCGACAAACCTGCCAACAGGTACACTCACACACACACACACACGCACACTCTCACACACTCACATACACACATATGGACATACATTCTCAGTGCTTTTATTTGAGTGCTGATCAAAGTAAATCAGAAGGTTCCTGTTTCAGCACATGTGAGAAAAAGACTGATTGAAGGCAGCTTCATGTGGCATCACCGCAGTGACAGACAGAGGTCAGAGGTCAGAGCAGAGAGTCACTGAAGCAAACACCTGAGTGCTCGTCCATCACACACAGTGATCAGACACCACCTGCCGTCTGCTTCACCTGAAGAGATTTAGATTTTCATTAATATCAGTAATGATCAAAGTATCCACGAAGGAAAACATAAAGGTCAGGAGGTCGACACAAACACATAGACACAAACACAAACAAACACAAACACACAGACACACAAACACACACAAACACAAACAAACACAGACACAAACACACAAACACAAACAGAGGATGTGACTAACCCATGTCTAACACAAATTCTATATTTCTCTTATGAAAACAGAATATTTGTGTCCTGCTGCCACAGAAACTCACTGCAGCACCAGGGGCGGTGGGGGGGGTGCAGCACGTTGTTGGTCTCAGTGATGTCTGAGGGAATTTTACTTTCACTTCTGCACAGTGTTTTATTTTTTCAGTCTTTCAGTGTCTCCTGAAATTGAAAAAGTCCTGTAGTTGTTTCCACTCTGGTTCTTCTTTTAACTGTGGCAGGAAAAATCCAAATATTATTCCTGAAAGTCAAAGTTACAAACATCCCAGAATAGAAAGCAGATGGAGGCAGAGTGTGTTATGAATATAATATCATTTTACATGTGGTGCTGAGAGGAGCTGAAACCACAGCCTGAATTTTTTATCCAACTCTGGTTGAACAGTGATTTTACATCAGCGTTCAGCAGCTCTGAGCCTGAGTCACCAAACAACAACTTCCTGTCGAGTTTCAGGAGTTAAAGCATTAAAAAGGTAGAAATAAAAAGAGGAGGGATGAAGGTGGAGGTGATGACTCTCTTATTAATAATGAATTCATGAGAATGAATGATGATCACATTTCCTCTGCTGTTTTCAGGTTCCAGCTGAACAGGAAGCCAAAGGTGTGGAGAGACTCCTTCCTGGTGGAGAGAGGGTAAACACATGACATCGCTATGACACAGTTTATTTACACCTGAATTTACCTGTTAACAGAGTGTTATGACATCAGAGCTGATCTGATTTTATTACACGCCGTGTTAACAGGAAGCTCCTGCACCAGCGTGTGGAGGGAAAAGAAGTGTCGCAGGAGGAGAACTTCCTGCCCAAACACCAACGAGTAAAAGACCTGTGTCAGAGAGCCGAGTACCAGACGGCCTGTCAGCAGACTGGACAGGTACAGAAACACCTGGAGTCTTAGACCACAGTTATCTGTCCTACTCCTGAAACACATACTGTACTCTCATCACTTTACTCCCATCACAGTGTTTTACTCCCCATCACAGTGTTTTACTCCAATTACAGTGTTTTACTCCCATCGCAGTGTTTCACTCCCATCACAGTGTTTTACTCCCATCGCAGTGTTTCACTCCCATCACAGTGTTTTACTCCCCATCACAGTGTTTTACTCCCATCGCAGTGTTTCACTCCCATCACAGTGTTTTACTCCCATCACAGTGTTTCACTCCCATCACAGTGTTTTACTCCCATCACAGTGTTTCACTCTCATCACAGTGTTTTACTCCAATTACAGTGTTTTACTCCCATCACAATGTTTCACTCCCATCACAGTGTTTTACTCCCATCGCAGTGTTTTACTCCCATCGCAGTGTTTCACTCCCATCACAGTGTTTTACTCCCATCACAGTGTTTTACTCCCATCACAGTGTTTCACTCCCATCACAGTGTTTTACTCCCATCACAGTGTTTCCTTCTAATCCCAATCACATTACTTTACTTCTGATCCTGCACAGTTATCTGTCCTACTCCTGAAACACATACTGTACTCTCATCACTTTACTCCCATCACAGTGTTTTACTCCCATCACAGTGTTTTACTCCAATTACAGTGTTTTACTCCCATCACAATGTTTCACTCCCATCACAGTGTTTTACTCCCATCACAGTGTTTTACTCCCATCGCAGTGTTTCACTCCCATCACAGTGTTTTACTCCCATCACAGTGTTTCCTTCTAATCCCAATCACATTACTTTACTTCTGATCCTGCACAGTTATCTGTCCTACTCCTGAAACACATACTGTACTCTCATCACTTTACTCCCATCACAGTGTTTTACTCCCATCACAGTGTTTTACTCCCATCACAGTGTTTTACTCCAATTACAGTGTTTTACTCCCATCACAATGTTTCACTCCCATCACAGTGTTTTACTCCCATCGCAGTGTTTCACTCCCATCACAGTGTTTTACTCCCCATCACAGTGTTTTACTCCCATCGCAGTGTTTCACTCCCATCACAGTGTTTTACTCCCATCACAGTGTTTTACTCCCATCGCAGTGTTTCACTCCCATCACAGTGTTTTACTCCCATCACAGTGTTTCCTTCTAATCCCAATCACATTACTTTACTTCTGATCCTGCTCCTTTACTCCCAGTCTTATTACTTTGCTCCCAATCCAGGTGCTTTACTTCTGATCCTAAACCTTACAATCCCATTACTTTATTCCTGATCTTATTAATGTACTCCTTGTCCTAATCCTTCTTCACTTCTGATCTTCTTAGTTTACTCCCATCCTGATCGTATTCTTCTCAGTTCTGTCACTTTACTACAGATTGTGTTACTGTACATCTGGTCCCATGACTTTATTCACCCCTCTCTTCACTCACTTTGCTCCTGATCCTGATCCTTTCCTCCTCTGCTACACCTGCTGACCATATCACTCAGTCGTGTTACTTTGGGTCACTTTATGTCTGATCCAGTTGATCTGATCGAACTCTGATAATTATTGATACTTTACATTAAATTCCTGCTCTCTGTTCAGATGTTAAACATGAGCACATTTTCCTTCCCAGAATGATCTAGAGCTTTTGTGGAATCAGACCAGTCCTGAGAACAGAATAAATGCAGATGAAACAGTGATGGTTCCTGTTCCTGTAACAAACAGAGATAGTTGAAAGAAAGCAGAGTAGAACAGAGAGAGATTCTGTCTCAGAGATGAAAACCAGATGTCGTCTCTACAAAGCTGACAGATACAATAACAGCAGTAATGACTCGCAGCAACACAACACAAAGGACCCAAAGCTGCCGAATCAAAGAGACGAGATGTGAAGAGAATCAAGATGGAAACTTTTAGAGAGCCATGTTGCTGTGTGTGTTTGTGCGTGTGTGTTCACGCTTGTTTGAAGTTAATTACACTTGTCGAAAAATCCCTTTAGCCAGTTGATTAGTCTCTTAGCAACAGTGTCTGCCGGCTGCTGGATGGCTCTGATAAACAGCCTGAGAAGACTCGCAGTGTGTGTGATTAACAACTCAGGCATTTGTCACTCTGTAATAACGAAGTGCGAAAGTAGGAGCGTGTTCAGCTCCTGATAATCAACTGCTGCACAGTCACAACACAAACTGATGCTCAGAGCAGAGTCTGACCTGCTGATATTCTGCAGGTGTCAGTCATGGTGGAGGGCTGATGCTCCTCTCTTTACAGGCTGCGTTCAGTTCATCCCACAGGTGCTCAAGAACGAGACACTTCAAGTCATGAATTAATCCAACTTTGTTAAGTTTAACTGAACTTTGACATCAGAAGGTTCTCTGATTTTCAGCCAGGTGAAGAGAGGTGAGCAGGATCCACCTGTCTGTAGGACATATTGATTGTTTCTGTCCTTGTTTGTCTTAATAAGTCTTAATAACAGGTTGGATAATAGTAGGGCTGAGAATCACCAGAGGACCCATGATATAATATTATTGTGATTTATGACCTTTTTTCCCCAAAGGAAAACTTAGTCAGCCTCAGTTTGACCTCCTCAGATCATAGACGTTGGAACTCGCACCCCAGCCTCCCTAACCACTGCATTACGCTTTAAAAAAAATAAAGAATCTGAATTTAAACTCAATTTGTCTGACTTACATTTATCTCTTTCATATCATTAATGCATAGATCTATGCTTTTGATGTGATATGCAGCCTGCCTGACTACATACAGTAGCCTTGGCATCCAGGATGTTGTGTCCATCCTGCAAACCTTGCAACCCCAAATCCGCCCTGCCCATATCTGTCACGGCATCCGAGCGCTCTTTCTGAGCCTTGCGCAGGCTGGAAACCTGGCTGCGCAACACCATGACGCAGGAGAGACTAACACATTTGGCCATTATGAACTCTCACAGTGACCTTATGGATGAAAGCGATGTCTCGACCCTGCTTAAAATCTTCATCAGTAGGTCAACTGAGAGAAGGTCCACTTTTGGAAATGCATGAAAGCCCTGAGTCAGGAGCGCAGACTTTTCTTTTTTTTCATTCAAGGTTACAAATAATGTTATGTTCCTTAAATGGCTTGATTTAGTTATCAAAGTTTCATTTTCTTAACAATAAAGATGCCTGGTTCATCAATTCTAGTTCTCTTATAACCGCATGTTATTATAAAATAACTTCAAATCAAATCCTTAATCATTGATAAGTGTGCGTGCTTCCCCCGCCCCTCCCAACAAAAATCCCGCCCCCCCTCTCAGAAAATAGTTCCGATGTCCATGCCTCAGATAAAGTTTTCAGTCTGTTCATCTTTAATCATTTGTATTGCAGCAGAGTGTGACACTGAGCAACAGCGTCGTAACACCTGCAGATCCTGACAGACTGAACTATGGGCAGGTTTAACGCCCTCTCAGAGGACAGATTAAGACCTGAGAAAAACACGTCACATGCAGGTATCCTGCTAACTGAATGACAACACCCATGTTAGAAGTGTCATCTGCTAGAGGAGGTCTGCAGTGGGGGTCACATACCTGTGTTCACGTGTTTTTAGCATGCAACAAAAGCCTTGGCTTCAGTGGCGCTGTATGGATGCTTGGGATGGGTCACGATTTTCGAATTTCGAATAGTCATTTTATTTTTGAAAAATCAATTTTTTAATGCGACCGTGCCGTCTTATTTGCCCCTTTATTTGACATGCAATTCAGATTATTCAAAAAATTGTTGAATAGTTGCCACAATTTTCGAATAGTGTTTTTGCTTGCGCTGCCCATCCCTAATGGACGCAGATCTTTCACAGGAAGTAGGTGATGGACTGTGTTGTTTTCTGAATGTAGCTGTGTTGAGCTCAGTGTGTCCAGTGTTGGGTGATTTTTAGTGTTAGCTTGGCCATCAGCGGCTAACGCTATCTCTGGATGGTGGCCTGTGAGGTCAGCCCTCATGTTCGTGTTTTATTCTCAAATGACACAGCTGTAAATCACGTGTCATGTCCAAGTCCTCTGTCTATGGTAAAACATCCAAAATAAGTCCAGATGTTTGATTTAAACACCGACGGCACATTTCTGATTTCTCTCTGTGCCGCCATCTTTGTTCTGATGAACTTCTGACTGAGACCTCTGCTGACCTCACCAGGAAACAAACCTCCAAATAAAACCAACTAATTCTATTATTCTAGGATCAAAAGTTGGATTCAAATGTGGATTTGCAAAAATGAATAATGTTTATAATAAACGATCGATACTTGGCATCCGTGTGTCGATACAATATTGCCACGCTAAATGTCACCATACTGTGCTGCATCCATTTTTCCCTCAAACCTCGATATCAGCTGCCACAGTTTATAGCCACATAGACTGACCACAGTGTTTTCTGTTCCGCCCACAGCGCACAAGTAAAACTCACTCACACTGCAGTTTAGTTTCTGTAAAAAGAATCAGGTCAGATTTATTATTATCTGATAAATTTAAATCAAATGGAGCTCAGCGTCTGATCAGTCCTGAAGTCATCATTTCATCAGCGGCTCATCCATCAGCTGACTGTTAATACTGTTACACAGATCTGACACTACATTTAATGTGTGTGTATGTGTCTGTGTGTTTGTGTGTAGAAGTGGCAGTGTGTGGAGGATGCCACGGGTAAACTCCGCCTCTTCAAATGTAAAAATGAAGGGGGAGGGGCTAAGAACTTCCAGAGGGGCATGGCCAGTCGTCAGCGTCCACTCAGCATCAAGTCTCAGCTGTACCACCGCAACCTTGATGCCTGTGACTGCAGCCTGCGTGACCTCCGACCTCTGAGCCCGCGGCCCTCCACGATGAGACCGTTCAACAAGAAACCTTTCTTCTCCAAGAAGAGTGAGTGTTGATGGTTCAGTCCAGCAGGGGGCAGCAGAGACTGTTAAACGCACCCGCTGCTAACTGTCATCACAGCAGCCATTTCTAGTTTCAGACCTACACAGTCATTTTCACAGCACAGAAAGTTTAGTTCTGTTTCCTCTGTAAAGTTTATAACTACAGGTCTTAGTCTGAATATTTGCTGCAGTGACAGTGTGTAAAATGTGAACGCAGCAGAGATCAGAGCAGAGCTGCAGAGACACACTGTGCACATGTATACACAGCGTCACTGTGTTGATTATTTCAGAAGCTAAAAGTTTAGCTCTCTTTCCTCTGTCAGGTTCATAACTACAGGTCTTAGTTTGAATATTTGCTGCAGTGACATCACCGCGCTGACCGCTGCACTCTCAGCAGAAAACTGCTCGCTGCTCCAATCTGCAGAGTCCTCCATGTAAAAAGCATCAGGTGCAGACACACCTGGCTTCTAAAGGAAATGGAAGACGACACACACCCTTTGCCTCATGCTCCTGACTCTGTGCCCAGATTATGCACCATGTAACTGGCAAAGGAGGAGATGGACACGCCCCAAATTCATTTGTGCCATGAGATATAGAGCACTCCAGGGATGATGTTTTTCTGTAGTCCGACCCTGAGGTTAGCGTCGCCCTGGTTCCCTCATCAAACAGCCAACAGGATGTCTCTTTTAGATTTTGGATCATTGCAGCAAATAAGCAAACGTTTGCTTTCAGGTAAAAAGTAAACAGCTAATGTTAGGCTGTAAACAAACTACACCACGGTCACGACTTAACGTCACCACCACAGTGAAGCTGTGATGTCGTGTTGGGCGTGATGGCGATCTGTAGTCTCATCCTCTCAGAAACCGACAGTGGAGTATTTACTGACGGAGAGTGGATGGTGAAAGTCACCAGGGAACAGGAAGTGCTAACATGCTAACTCATTAGGACTCTATAGATCATGTTGGTGAAGATTCGCTAAAGGTCACGCTGAAGTGTTTTGAGGTCGTTTCACCTCTGATCCAGGAAGCATCTTCAGTTCAGTTAAAACCAACCCAGAACTGATGAAGCTTCCTGGATCAGAGGCGAAACCACTTCAAGACACTCGAGCATGTCCAGTTAACTGCGATACAGCACTTAGGATCACTTTATAGACGATTTAAAAACGTCCCTGAGGCTGCAGCTAATCATTATTTTCTTTATCCAATAATCTGCCCATTATTTTCTTAATTAACTGATTAATTGTTATGAAAATAAAAAGGTTCAGAATATCATGAAACTGTCCCGCAGAGCTCATGGTGATGTTCCTGCAATGGTCTGTTTTATCTGACCAACGGTCCAAAAATCCAAAATCTGCTTATTATCAGCTTATTATCATACGACAAATAAAAGAATCAAACTCTCACTTCATGAAACCATCAAGTGTTTTTGATTTTTGCTTGAAAATGACTTAAACTGTTATTTGACTGTCAAATTAGTCGCCAGTTAATTTTCTGTTCTTGATTAATCTAATCAGCAGCTCTGATAAACACCCAGACAGTGCCTGTCATCGTTACCATGGTTACCTCCCAGGAACACGTCACTGTGTTTACTTACTATTGAAGTTTGAGTTTAAACACGCAGTGGATCATTAATAATCACTGTATTGATCCCTGAGGGGAAGTTATGAGTCGTTACAGTTGCTCTGATGTAAAAAATAGATCATAAGAGAATTATAATAAGTAACAATTAGTGTATGAAATAAAAGTATGTAAATATAAAGTAATAAAATAAATTAGAATAGAAATAATATGTGCGTTGTGCTACTGTGTTTAACATCAGTGCTTAACATATAAAACATTAAAATAAAATATATCGTCAGTGTGCTGAGGCTGTAAGTGTGAACATTTAACTACAATAGAAACAAACTCACAGAATTATATTTTATTCCAGTGTGTTTGAGTTTCTGTCTCCAGGAGGAAACACCTCTTGTTCCTCTGCAGTGTTTCAGTCGGCTCACCTGGTTTCCTGACGTGATGCTGACCTCTAGTGTCTGACATCAGAACTGCACATCACCTTTTTATTCTCTCATGAGTCTCTCAGAGCCTGACGGACATCGTTCAGAAACATCTGTGTGTTGTTGATCCTTCTGTGTGTGTGTGTGTGTGTGTGTGTGTGTGTCACAGAGTTTAAAGCCCTGAAGAGTTACTCCAGGAACCGTTACAGCCGCTCCGTGTCCATGACCAACAGTTATCCCGGTAACCACAGCTTGGGGGGCGGGGCCAACTGGGCTCAGTCAATAACAGACGAGCCTGAGGATGAGTTCAGCGGGATGGGAGGAGTTCCCAACGTCGTGGCCCCGCCCAACTCCCACAAGGTCACACACAGGTGAGTGTGTGTATGTGTGTGTGTGTGCGCATCAGAGTTTCAAAAGGCTGATAGCATGTTAGCTGTGATTTTATAAAATATTCGTAGAAAAATGAATGAATGAATTTTGATGATAAAATGTATTTCCTGACAGTTTTATTTGAAGCTACACTTCTTTAAAGGAAATCCATCTAAAGTTCTACATCATACAAACTGAACTCTGGAACTTCATCTTTATTTCTATGTAATCAAAAACAGTCACAG
This sequence comes from Epinephelus lanceolatus, assembly GCF_041903045.1. Taxonomy (NCBI): domain Eukaryota; kingdom Metazoa; phylum Chordata; class Actinopteri; order Perciformes; family Serranidae; genus Epinephelus; species Epinephelus lanceolatus. The sequence continues at coordinate 347,845 of NC_135741.1, read as the reverse complement.
ATCTGTGAACTGAAGCTTCACTGTTGTATTTTATTTGGAGAACTACAGCTTCTGATGTCGGGTTCAGACTTCATGATATCAGCCTGATTTACAGCTCGACGCAGCGTCGTACGGTGTCGGCTCGGATTGTGAATGACAAACAGTGTCGTACATGATAATCCATGGTTTCATCTGGTGTAGTGTGTCATAGTAGACGACAACTGACACCACGTCTGGGACGCCCCACAACGTCCTGACAGAAAGTCTAGCATGTTTGATTTTCTTTTTGTCTTCCACAACTTCTCCCATCACAGCCGTCACTTTGACCAATAGGAACATAGAGTGATCTGTTGCCGTGGAAACTGTACAACAACAGCCCAGCCTTTTAGATATTTCCTGTAGGGACGTTAGCACACAGAGTAAAAAAAATCAAGCTAGCAAAGAATGTTCTTTCTTCATAATGGAGGATATAAAGGAATCAAACCCACAGATAGTGTCTGGGCCTTTACTCAGCACAGCTGCAGAGGCTACAAGCCGCATCTCAAACACACCACACCATTTATCATTCTGGTTTTAGTTTAATCAAACGCAACACTTCCTGTTTCTGTTTCAAATTAAAAAGCCCCATTATCATTTCAGCAGCCAGAATCCCTTCACTTTCTAAACAGGCTTTTATTGTAAAACATTTGCAGGAACTTCCTGCGGAGGATTCAGTGATTCAAATGTAGCTCTGCCCACCTGCTGGCACTTTTTCTGTTGTTACAGTAACAGGTCAACTGGAACATGTACAGACACAGTGACTGAAATAATAGTAATAATAATAAAAATAGGACAATAATAATTTGATGACATCACACACGTCGTGAAAGATGACCAGTGATGATTGGTCGTGCACCAACGTATAGTCTGTCATGTCTGCCGGTCAAGTCACGGCACGATTTTACAACTCCACCATCACCATCACCATCACCTGATGTGACACAGAGACTGGTGACAAACGTCATGAAGTCTGAACCAGACAGAAGTTTTGGAATGAGCCTAAAAGATGTGAATGGTTTTCACTGGATTTCTCCCAGTAAGGTTTCTACATCCTCCAAAATCCCAGACACAAATATGGAGGATTCAACCTCAGTGTGTTCATTTCAGATCTACAACCCTGGTGTTGGTTACCAGGAGTGACCCACTGATACGTTGTGGTCTCTACACAGTGCCTGCTCTGATTCATTATTGTGGATAACACAGTGTGTAAATTAATACATACTTGAACTCAGTAAAAGAAACTATGGTTTCACAGCTCACCACTGGTGGGCAACAAATGCAGCTTTGTTCCAAAGGTGGTGTCAGAAGGTTTCTCTGTTTCAGGACATGTCAGAATCAGCTTTACACAGACGGACTTTAAGTGTCCTTAAACTCTTGGCTGCAGCCTTTAATGAGTATGTTATGGAGAAGCTGTAACTTAACTCCAGTGTGTGGTCTGGAGGAAACGTTGTGTAACAGCTGATGAATCCTGACTAACTCCTGTAAATGAGAATCATCAGCACAGATGGACGAAGGCTGTGACACGTCCCTTCAGCAGCTGTGAATTATTAAGAAAAATAATCTTTCTATCATAAACTAACACCTTCAGGGGAAAGTGTGAATTCTGCTCTGTCATTAAAACATAAATGTCAGCTCCTGTTACAGACTGCTGTTTATATAGTTTATGTGTTAATTATCACAGTTAATGATAATGTTATGCACCTGCAGATGTTCCATCCTGTCCAATGCCACAGTCAGGTGTGATACAGGAGTCTATCAGTCTCTGCAGGCCTGGAAGGATCACAAGCTGCACATCGACCACGAGGTAACACTCAACCAAGAGCTGGAGGAAGTACTCAGATACTTTACTGCAGTAATCTGGTACAGGTTACTTCAGTAGAATCAGTAACATGTTTTTAAAGTATTAAACATGTTAAAACTGTTGTAGTTGTTTGGGGTGGAGCTCATTTTAACTGTTAACTACTGATTGTTTTCATTATGGACTCATCTGCTGATTATTGTTGATCCATCGATCGATTGGTTGCTTTGTAAAAACAGTAGGAATATGGAGAGATGTTCCTCACAGTGAGCCCAAAGTGTTGTTTAGCCTCAACAGATACATTACAGTTACTAACATTATTAATTTTACATTACAATTATTAATATTGTTTTGTGTATAAAAATCTTAATCTGTCAGATAAATGTAGAACAAGAGAAGTAAAAAAGTATGAAAACCAAAGACTCAGTAAAGTACAGGTGCCTCAGGTGTGTCCTCTGTACTCAGTTATATTCCATCACTAACTGTCTCTGTTTCACCTGTGACTGAACGTTTTCTCTGTGTGTCAGATTGAGACGCTGCAGACCAAGATAAAGAACCTGAGAGAGGTCAGAGGTCACCTGAAGAAGGCCCGCCCCCTCCAGTGTGACTGTAATAAATATCTGTAAGTCAGACATGAGGCACAAACACACCACAGTCAGATACCAACGAAGAAGGAGCCAGGAGAATAATCCTGAGCTGCTGTGTGTGTGTGTGTGTGTGTGTGTGTGTGTGTGTGTGTGTGTGTGTGTTTCAGGTATAAATCCAAACTGAAGAACAAGCTGAGGTTCAGAGGAGGAGGACACCCGTTCAGGTTAGACTCAAACACTATGAACAAGGAGCAGACAGTGAATGCAGCTGATTGGCTGTGACAGAAGGTTCATTTACTCAAGTAAAGTACTGACGTACAAATTCCAAGTACTTTATTTGAGTATTTCCCTTTTATGCTTTTTCATACTTCTGCTCAGTCTCAGAGGGAACTTGTACTTGTTTTAACAAGCAGTAGATTTTCTGTATCTCCAGATGTGTTGATGTTGAATGTTTGTGACAAACTGAAGGATGAGGAAACTGAAGACAAGTTCTCACAGAGCGCAGAATCACAGGTTGATTCATTGGAGACATGAAAGTGTAGAAATACAAACAGAAGCTCAATCGTTCACTAACCAAGACTAGAAGACCCAAAACAAAACCCTGAGGAACTCCAACAGGAAATCACATGTCAGAGGGTTCCATGTGTATTTGCTGATGGTGATGATGATGATGTGTGTGTGTGTGTGTGTGTGTGTGTGCAGGAAGGGCGGAGCTCGGGACAAGAAGGCGTGGCTTCTAAAGGAGCAGAAGAGGAGGAAGAAAATGAGGAAGATGATCAAGAGGATCAGAAACAACGACACATGTTCAATGCCCGGACTCACCTGCTTCACACACGACAACCAGCACTGGCACACTGCACCATACTGGACATGTACGACACACACACACGCACACACACACACACACACACACACACACACACACACACAAACACACACATTTGATATTTGTATTCAATATGCTGTTTTACCAGAGACACAGTGTGTGATATTAATATATAATGTGTGTGTGTGTGTGTGTGTGTGTGTTGCAGTGGGTCCGTTCTGTGCCTGCACCAGCGCCAACAACAACACCTACTGGTGTCTGAGGACGATCAACGAGACCCACAACTTCCTGTTCTGTGAGTTCGCCACCGGCTTCCTGGAGTACTTTGACCTCAACACAGACCCATACCAGGTACACACACACACACACACACACACACACACTCAGGCGTATGATTTGAGGTTGAGCTCAAAGAAGAGATTAAAAACAAAATATCGGAATCACTTGGTAGTTTCACTTACTGGCTTTTATTTACATCTCATGGTCGAAACCTCTGGACAAAAACTCGTAACCTTGAGTGGAGACTGTTTGATCACAGATTATATTTCCACAGCAGGTTTGCTTTTTAAGAGAAGGGGTGATGCTCGATGAAGCGTCCATTATCACTTTCTAATGGCTGACGTGGAGGCCTGTACCATCTGACGCACAGCAGAGGCCATTATCCCGCTCACACTTATACTGTCCAACCTGCAGGGGGCGCTACAGTCTCCATCCTGTGGTGCTCACAGGACTGAAGGACTCATGTTACTCTCAGTGTTGGAAATGAACTGTAATCAGATTACAGACAGTGATACTGTTATGTGGGCGGTGCAATAACTTAGAACAGTAAACAGACAGTTTCACCAGAACTAGGTGTCCATTATCTGTTTTTAACAGACACCCTGCAGCCAGTCAGAATCCAGTATAGACCCACACCATGGTATAAACCAACTTAACTTGTCATGTCTGCAGCAGAACTTGACAACACATTGAATCTGTGAGAATCCTTGGAGAGACACAGACTGAGTAAATTTGACGGATCTGTTGGAGATCACCTGAAACATGTCGCCTGCTCAACATCTATGAATCTGTCCTGTGGTTCAGACATCAGTCACAGCTCTGCACATTTCTCTGTCCCTAACCCCGTCCCCTCTGACCTCTGACCTCTGTGTGTCTCCAGCTGATAAACGCCGTCAGCTCTTTAGACCGCACCGTCCTCAACCAGCTCCACGTTCAGCTGATGGAGCTCCGAGGCTGCAGGGGACACAAGCAGTGTAACCCCCGCACACGCTCACTGGAGCAGGGTAGGACACGCACACACACACACACACACACACACACAAACACACACACACACACACACACACGACTACCTCTTGAAGCTCATGGAGAGAATGCCAAGAGTGTGCAAAGCAGTAATCAGAGCAAAGGGTGGCTATTTTGAAGAAACTAGAATATAAAACATGTTTTCAGTTATTTCACCTTTTTTTGTTAAGTACATAACTCCACATGTCTTCATTCATAGTTTTGATGCCTTCAGTGAGAATCTACAATGTAAATAGTCATGAAAATAAAGAAAACGCATTGAATGAGAAGGTGTGTCCAAACTTTTGGCCTGTACTGTACCTGTCACTGACATTTCACATACCTGTCACATACCTGTCACTGACGTGTCACATACCTTTCACTGACGTTTCACATACCTGCCACTGACGTGTCACATACCTATCACATAACAGTCAGTGACCTGTCTGCAGGTCCACACACAGCTTGCTCATTGACACAGCCTCTATATCCCAGAATCCTTTGCACCCTGTCAGTCAGTGATGGTGCGTTGACGTGAAAAGTAAAGTCAGGAAATTAAGATGTCAAATTACATCTCTCTGAGGTGGAGACACAGGTGGCCTCTGCTCACTAACCAATCAGAGTGTCTCTTCAGCAGGGGGGCGGGAACACGGCAGCTTCGATGACTACAGGTACACACACACACACACACACACACACACACACACACAGTGACAGTGTGTTCTCCTGCTCTGAATGCTGCATGACTTCCTGATGGAGCTGATGGCTGCTGGTGACGGAGCAGAGTGTGTGTCTGTACATGTGTGTGTGTGTGTGTGTGTGTGTGTGTGTGTGTGTGTAACACGGTGTGTGTTTGTTGCATCAGGGTGTTTGAGAGGAGGAAGTGGCCGCGAATCAAGAAACCTTCATCGTCTCGAACCCTGTGAGTCTTCCTCTCTGTAGATCAGCTGGCTGCGTTCTGCTTACTGCTGTAATACTAAACCTGTCTGTCCATCTGCCTGCCTAACTGTCTGTCTGTCTGTGTGTCTGTCTGTCTGTCTGTCTAACTGCCTGCCTAACTGCCTGCCTAACTGCCTGTCTGTCTGTCTGTCTGCCTGTCCGTCTGTCTGTGTCTATCTGTCCGTCTGTCTGTGTCTATCTGTCCGTCTGTCCGTCTGTCTGTCTGCCTGTCTGTCTGTCTGTCTGTCTGTCTGTCTGCCTGTCTGTCTGTCTGTCTGTCTGTCTGCCTGTCTGTCTGCCTGTCTGTCTGCGTCTGCGTCACTGCTCTGTCTATAGTAAATTCACCATATCGTATTTCTGTCTGAACGTACAGTGTGAATTATTCTACCCTATCCACCTTATTTTCAAACACGGAAGTAAATAGTGACCAACTTCCGTTTTTTTGTGCGTAACTTCCGGTCAGCCACTTTCCCTCATGCTTTCCCTTACCGGAGCTAACGGTGCAAGCTAATTTTTTTTCAATTTTCAGTTGTTTATGTTAGTCAATCAGTTAGTTAGTTAGTTAGTTAGTTAGTCTGTGTATTTTGTATAACGTTAGATAACTGTGCCCACGTTTCCGTTATAACGGAAATTTATTCCCCCTAAACGCGAATAAATCGCACGTCAATCATAAACTATGAACCAAAAAAGCACAATCTATCCCGAGTGAGACAAACTGCTTGATCCCCGTCTCCAGTGTACCAGCAGAGAACCTGCAGAACCGAATCAGTGAAAAAACACACCGGGCTACACAGCCTCTCTACCTGAGCAGCTGAAGCTGCGGCTCACACCCTCGACACACAGACACACAGACGGTGCTTCTGCATGCCAGCCACACGTGTGCACAACTGTGAGAAATAAATATGTGAGGTGTACGCTGCTTTTCTATCTTTTTTCCCTTTTCTTTCTTTCTTTCTTTCTTTCTGTCAGCGACATACACTCCTAACACAGGACGGGTTGTTTTAATTGACTGAGTTGATCATTAAGCCATAGTGATGCGCGGATCGGCTCTGATAGCACCTGAATCAGCATGTACGCATCAACCATCCAGCCGTTACAACATGATTGAGCTAGCAAAGCAGTTTTGTGTTGCTATGTGTGGTATTTATTCAGTTTTGGGAAATCACGATGTCTAGAAAGCATCAGTGGCTGCAGCTGACAGGGACAGCTAACGTTAACACTAGCAGCAAAGCTAACATCAGGATCGTCATCTGTTAAAAGCCTCCCGTTGTCGGATACGACATGAAACTACTCCAGTTAGCTCAATCATGTTGTAACTAAGACATCCGCTGGAGAAAATATTTTTTTCACGGGCCACTTTGTGAGTTTAGTGAGTTATTACAGACACGGCTAACGGCTAACAGCTAACGGTTAGCCCAGCTAATCTACGATAACCATGTTATTAACTACACACAGAGAAAATACTAATGTTTGTTCAGTCATTGTGTTTATAGACTTTACAAACATCAGATTAGTCTAAACGGTGATACAGTGACGTGAAAAATGTGATATATACATATATATAGCTAAACTCAGCAAGGTAAACAACAAGGCGATTCCCATTTACACAGTGGTAAGAGTGCTGGACCGGAAGTGTCGCACAAAAAAACGGAATCTGGCTGCGTTCTGTTTTGCTTCTGTGTTTACGTGAAAAATAAGGTGGATACAGTGGACTCAAAGTATCCCACAATGCATTGTGAAAAGTGGTGTATAACCAGCGGTCTCTAACCAATCACGATATGCCATCATACACTGCACCAAAGGAATATATGTACTGTTGGGACTCAGCAGCATGATTACGACCTGCTGTTCATGATGAACTGTCAGTGACATGTTAAAGGTTGTTTCATGTGTGTCTGAGCCATGTTATAAACTGTTCGCTTCATGTGTCGTCGTCAGAACTTAAAATCAATTGGCGAATGATTTCCTTTGGTGCTAAACAAACTGTCGGCTGCAGGAGAGGGCTAATCCCACCAGCTAATGTTAGCGAGCTGGGTCGCTGCTCACTGTGATTTCCCTTTTCCACACGGGAGGGTCATAGGTTCATTCTGAACATGTGACTCACAACCATGTCAAGTTTGTAAAAACAAAACAAACCAAAAAAAATAGCAAAAAAAACCCCAACAACTTCATTTTGAAGTACAGTGAATTTCCGGCACAGAGCTTTTATTTTGAAGTGCTGTTTCCTGCTGTAGGTTGAGTGACAACTGCAGATCAATGATGTCATCTCTGACATGTTCAGACTCTTCTTCTTTGGTTTGGTGGTGATCATGGGAAACACGGTTTACAATGCTAAACATGTTAGCATGCTGCTGTTAGCATCTGAGCCTCAACAAACCTGGGACCACAAAACACCTTAAGTTTTCTCCTAAGTATGACACTTAAGGCTTAATTTCTCCTTAGCTGAGGGACTTACACAGTTGCACAGAGGGTTTCCTTAATTAACGAAAAAATTAAACTTCTGGAGGAATACAATCAGAGAAAGAACAAACTACAAAGTAAATCTGATCCTCAGGAAACAGAAAATGAATTCAGTCGAATCTAAAGGTTAAAATCAGAAGTGGTTCTCGTGGTCTCAGAACTCTTTATTTATCACCATGAACTCGTCATGTTGCAGTTAAGACAGAGTCAGAGGGACCTTAAGGGCTTTTTTAACCTTGCTTTGGTTTCTAAGGGCTTTTGTACAGCGGTCGAGGGATTCCTTAAGTTTCAGACCAAGACCAGGAGAAAACCTTAAATACTTAAGTGAACATTTTAAGGGAACCTTAAGGTGAAGATTTAAGGGTGTTTTGTGCAACTGATTTTATTTTGAGGAAACCTTAACTAGGACTTTAAGGAAAACCTTAAGGTGTTTTGTGCAACTGGCCCCAGATTCTTAGTGGAAACCTGAGGATGCTTCTGCTGCTGCATGTTGGCAGCTCACTGTCTGTCTGTCTGTCTTTCTGTCTGTAACTCACACACACACACACACACACACACACACACTCTCACTGTGGTCTCTGTGTGTCGCTGCAGAGGTCCGATCTGGGACGGCTGGAAGGGCTGAGCCTCCTGATTGGTCGGAGCAGGCTCCTGACTCCACCCACAGCAGCCTGAAGGAGCAGGGCGTGGTCGTCGAGGCGGCAGCGGCACCAGTCAACAACCACGCCCCCCTCTGTCTCAACCGGTTAGCCAGTCAGCTTCTGCCATCTCTGTGACATCACTTGGCCCCTCCCACCCCGCTGCTCAGGGAGACGCTGGGACGAAACACTGTTCATCAGCTGCTCCTCCTCCTCAGCTCCTATCTTCTCCCTGGAGGAGGAGGAGCAGCTTCGGGCAGAGGAGCCAGAGGAAGGAGGAAGGAGGCAAGGATGAGGACAGAGAGGAGGACGGTGGTGATGAAGAGGAGGATGAGGAGGAGGAGGAGGAGAGCAGGGTGAATGAAGTCCACAGACGACTGTTAAACATCAGCAGGGTCATTTAAGAGTCAGATATTTCTCTGATACTCCTGGTTCAGTCTGTAATCTGATTACTTTGTGTCTGATTTCCTTTAAACAGGTGAAACAATCTGTCCGTTTAGTCCGAGTGTTTCTGACGAAGATCATGTTTCAGCTTCAGCTGAGTGTCCATGATGTCGTATTTAAGATGACAAGTTTGAGCTCTTTATTCATGACAGTAATTTAGCTGGTTTACACCTCTTGACACATCTTGAAATGCATCTTGGGTGATCGGATCAAAACTGGACACGAGTGTTAAGGCCTCTGCACACTGAGTCCTTTTTTATCATCCAAAATTGTCGCACAACTAAAAATAAATATGACTTCACATTGTATTCATCATGTTTGCACACTGAGTCCCAATCTTTAGTCTTTCATTACATTTTTGGAACAGGTTCAATTTCCTGTGTTTTTCTCCTCCGTCAGAGTCGTTAGAGACGTCTGACTGAATCAGTGAAGAGGAGGAGGATGTGGACCTTCATGCAGCTGTGGTGCCAAATGAAAAACAGGGAGGAAGTGATGTCAGTCAGAGAGGTGACTCCAGAGGAGAGAGGCAGAGGAGGAAATGTGTCTTCATTTTCTCTCGTGTGGCGATTTTTCATAACAAGTAGAACAAATAGTCCTGTTTGTGCATGTGTGTGTCTTTCGGACCTGTCCTGTGTGTTAATGACAACAAGAGTGAAAAAACTGAATTTCCCCTCAGGGGGATTAATGAAGTATATAAAAAAATAAATAAATAAAAATAAAACTCATCAGAATCAGTGTGAAAGGTTTCTGTGCATGTTGATTATTTTCAGATGACAGATTAAAAAACGCATCCGAAAAAACGGACTCAGTGTGCAGAGGCCTTTAACGACCACCAAGGCACATCAGCCTCATCTCCACCAAACCCTTTCAGTGTAGAACCAGCAGTAAGCCTTCAGACATGGTACCTAGACCCTCGGTGTGTTCAGACAGTCCTCTTAAATGTGGGCGGGGTTGTTGTCACTCACTGCTCCGTCCAGCACTCGCTGTATTTCCTCATCAGCGGTGACACAGATGGAAGTCTGCACCTGGTTTATCGTCCACAGAACGAGGCTGCACGCCCACATTTTCACAACAAAATAGAACAGGCTGCAGTGAGAGTCTCTCTCCATGGGATATTTAAAAATAGCAGCTTTGTGCATTTAGTCCTTCTCAGGCAAGCTCAGGGGTTTAGTGTTGCTGTAGCCCACAGGAAGTGAGGATTAGAATATATGACCTTCACATAATCCGCTCCAAATTAATCTATATTTTTAAAGTCATTACTAAAAGTGTGTGTCATATAGAAACTAAAGTGATGGTCAAAGTTGTCACAGTGAAATTTAAGGTGTGCTGATGGATTCACGTCATCAACGTGGTGAATGTGAATGAATTATTTTTTCTCAGCAGCAAAACTTCCTTTCATTTTATAGTTTACTGATGTTTGTAAGAGCTGTGAGTGAGGACGTGTTGGACAGACGCAGGTGTGAGTGCCGTTCTGTCTCTGCTGTTGGTTTGTGTTTAAATCACCAGAAGCCATTTTAAACTGATTGAACAGAGTTCATAGTGAAAATCAGATCATCAGTAAACTGTTTTTGGCTCCACCCACTGAGGTTTAACTTTTCTGTCTCCAGAGCTGCGCCCCTTACAAACAGCGACAGAAAGCAACACTTCCTGTTTAGTTTCTTTCCCACCACCTTCATCGTTAATTTAATGTTTTTTCACAATTCAGTCTAAAAAGCTGAAAATCTAAGGTTAGTTTTATCGTCCAATTAAAATGAGTAAAACTCACAAAGAACAAAACCTCAAATCTTGCTCCTCCTCCTCCTCGTCCTCCTTGTCCTCCACCTGCTCCTCTTCCTCCTCTTCAGGTGACCTCCCAGCGGCCATATTTGTTTTACATGTTGATATTTAGTCTTTCTAACAGTCTGTAAAGACGTTAAAGGACCAGTCCGCCATGTTCTTATTGTTACTAAACTCAGACTGAGACGTCAAACACTGTGACATCACTGCTGATGTAACTGTGATGTCATGTCTTTTGTTTTTTTATTTTTTATTTCTTCCACTAACTAGAGTGTTGGTTACCGTGGTGACCGACGGCTTTACTGACAACAGAGCTACAGTTGTACTAACCTGGTGACTGACTACAGTTCCCACGATGCAACACGGCAGCCCTGAAGAGACCACGGCGAGAACATTTTGGATGAAAAACAAAAAAAGAACAAACAAGGATTTAAAAACAAAAAAAACTGTGGGAACTCGAACTCTCTTCATGTCTTGTGAGCCAATCAAAAGAGGACGACATGATGATGTCACTGTCACTGATGTTCCATGGGGGACGATGGTTTCCAGTTAAAGCTGAAAAAACCTTTTTTATTTCTTACTGGTGAAAACCATCACACGCCACCGTCCAGTCTCCTTCCTCTTGCACATGCCGTCACTTCCTGTTCACCTGATCTTTCTTTGTTCTTGTCCACTGTCAGATTTTTCACTGAATCCACCGACCGGTCTGAAAGGTTAAAGTTAGGACGTGTAACTTCAGAGATGTAAAATAGAAGTGTAGAAAAACACGACTGGATTCACACAAGAAGCAGACGTCAGACTTTGCACACGTCTGGTGGTCATGTGACTTCCTGCCTTCATCTTGTGACACAGCACAGATCAGATCTGATCCTCTGTTTTTAAACTTGAATTAAACACATCAGATGTGGGTCAGTGTTTCGATCACCTCTCACACACTCACACTGTCACTAAGGTCCCACTGCTGAAGGGTCTCTGGTGCAGCTCTGTCCTGACGACTGCTGCCTCACTGTGTCATTTCCTACAGCTCCCACAATGCCTTTCAGCAACACTCAGAGAACAGATAATCACTGTGTCACAAACCGGTGGTGTTTTCTGTCTGTAGGTTGATATCGTGCATCATCCTCACTGTGACCTCGTCACATGACCACCTTTGGTCATTAACATATGACGTCCACGGTACCCTGGGTGTGTTGGTTGTTGACGTTCTGGGACGCCGTGTCAACTTCAGCCTGTTACATGCATTGTCTGTTTTCAAAATACACTTCTGTTTTCACAGGAAATGTACAGTTTGATACAGTCTCTTTCAAAATAAAAGCACTACGTCGCTACACGACACACACACGTGGTTACATTTAGCCAACACACTCACGTGTTTACATTTAGCCGACACACACACATGGTTACGTTCAGTGAGGACACCATGTTACTGGATTGCCACTTTTCTTTAGGAGCATTTTGCCTCCATGGCGAGCTGCTGTCCGTCCATTTGTTTGGGTTTAGCGCTGATCAGTGCATCATATAATGCTGCATTTCTATTGGTTGATTAGTGGAGGTAGGTGGTAACAGCAACGTTTGATCAGCCTTCGCTCTTTGATTCTGACACCAACAATAGTGACGTGACGCGACGTCCAGTTATCGATGTGAGGAAGAAGACACAGCCTGCACCATGACATCATCACAGCGGTTTGATTCTGACAGTGTCAGAGTGTCGGAGGTGATCACTTCCTTCCTGTGTGAGCTCAGCCGAACGCTCTGCTGTCCGTAGGTTGTTTATTTTTAACCCCTCATGTGTTGGCTCTGCGGTGCTATTCACTAACAAGAAGCTCCTGGTTGTCTCTGAATGTATCTGTAAATGTTTTGGTGTGTTTTCTCAAGACTCGCACGAGAATCGCACCGTCCTGGACCAGCTGAGACTTCAGGTCAGAGAGTCCTGGTCCTGATCCGGACAGACTCACACACACACACACACACACACACACTGAAGGACAAACTGCTGAGCACTTTGACTGGAGGATGGAGGGATGAATGGACGAATAGAGGACTGGACAGGAAGTGAGGTCACATGATGTGAACCTGCCGTGCGCAGCCAGTTAATACTGATCTAACACACCTGTACAGTCGCCCGCTGACCTGAGGACAGTCTCTGGGTTTAGTTTGTGAATAAAGTGTCCAATGAAACATGGACCTGTTTCCTGCTCAGATTTTGTCTGTCTTTGTGTTTTAATTTGTCAATTGTTTGATCTGTGAATGTTGTCATGTTAAATGTATATGAGGTGACACGGTGTGCAGTGGTTAGCACCTTCACCTCACAGTAAGAGTGTTCTTGGTTCAGACCCCAGGGTGGGGGAGCCCTTCTGTGTGGAGTTTACATGTTCTCCCTGTGTCAGCGTGGGTTTCCTCCAGGTGCTCTGACATGTTCTCCCTGTGTCAGCGTGGGTTTCCTCCAGGTGCTCTGACATGTTCTCCCTGTGTCAGTGTGGGTTTCCTCCAGGTGCTCCCACATGTTCTCCCTGTGTCAGCGTGGGTTTCCTCCAGGTGCTCCGACATGTTCTCCCTGTGTCAGTGTGGGTTTCCTCCAGGTGCTCCCACATGTTCTCCCTGTGTCAGCGTGGGTTTCCTCCAGGTGCTCTGACATGTTCTCCCTGTGTCAGCGTGGGTTTCCTCCAGGTGCTCCCACATGTTCTCCCTGTGTCAGCGTGGGTTTCCTCCAGGTGCTCCCACATGTTCTCCCTGTGTCAGCGTGGGTTTCCTCCAGGTGCTCCGACATGTTCTCCCTGTGTCAGTGTGGGTTTCCTCCAGGTGCTCCCACATGTTCTCCCTGTGTCAGCGTGGGTTTCCTCCAGGTGCTCCGACATGTTCTCCCTGTGTCAGTGTGGGTTTCCTCCAGGTGCTCCCACATGTTCTCCCCGTGTCAGCGTGGGTTTCCTCCAGGTGCTCTGACATGTTCTCCCCGTGTCAGTGTGGGTTTCCTCCAGGTGCTCTGACATGTTCTCCCTGTGTCAGCGTGGGTTTCCTCCAGGTGCTCTGACATGTTCTAGACCGTAATGATTCAGGTGACACTTGACGTTTCCTCCTGTGTCACCATCAGGCTGATGGTTGGAACAGAGTCAGTGTCGCCCTGGTTCAAAAAGCAGAATTTTTCATTTGGACTTTATTTTTTTGATTATTACAGAAAATTAACTCTGAGACAAATGTTTATGATTCTTACAGGTTTTATTCAGCAGGATATTTTTTACTAATGAATATCAGGTTTATGATTATAGAAACGTAAATGTGTGTTTATATGTGTGTCGTCATGGTAACTGTTTTGTTGGATACCTTCATGGTTTGTTAAAGAAGTCAACAATTCGTTCATCAAACACCAAAAGGTATTTATTTTTCTTTTCTTGTCACTACACTGAAGCTTTGAGTCAGAAACATGGACTCCAGTAAAACACACATGTGCAGTCACATAGTCTGAAGACAGGCACCCTGACCCTTTGTCACCACCAGGGGGCAGAAGACCTGGAGTTTCATCATGTAAAGAAGCTGTGGCTAAATGTTAACAGACAGGTGTGGATCATAAGATGATGGGCCACAGACATGCAGAGGGCTCCACCACCTCCACTACACCTGAGCAACCACACAGACCTCAGAGCTGTCACACCTGTCTGATGTCATTTTGTGTCTTTGACCTCTTGTCCACCAACATGAAATGGGTTTTGTGCAGCTTTACTCACCTAAATATTAACATGAATATGAAAACAATTTAGTTTGTTAGTCTGTACATTTGGTTCCCAGTGGGAACCTGAGGTGTTACTGTGATGTCATCAGTGGGCGTGTCATGTTCTACAGGTTAGAGAGAGAGGACGGAGAAGTCAGGTAAGGAACTGTCTTCTAATCATCAATATTTGATTCATAAAAACAAATATGTGTAATAAAACAACACAGAGCTCGATATGATCTGCTGTCATGTTCCTACTGTTCACTGACACTGTGTGATGATGGCGAGTGATCAGAACGGTTCCCTTCAGAATGAGCAGATTTGCTTGATGACGCCCAAATTCAGCTTCAGGAACCAAAGCTAATGAGGTGGAAAGTTGTATCTGTGGTCACTGCGGTGAAGGCCAGTGGGGCCCCTGACACTTTGGGCCCCTGGTTCTGTGCCTGGTAGGCCCGTTCAGTAACCCCTGATGTCAGAGCATCATCCCTTTGTTTGTTTGTTTTGGAAACAGCTGACTGTAGTGGTGAGAGCCTGATGGACTCAACGTGCTGTTGAAACAAAGCTAGGCGCTAACAAAGTGTCAGACTGTTGTCAGTATGTTCTGACACATGTTTACATCACTGTCCTTAACGTATTAAAAACATCATGTAAATATAATGTAGCTCATATAAACACAGCCACTGTCTCTGCAGCAGTCGTTAGTCACTTCCTGTCCGGTCTTCTTAACTTCCTCCTCCGCTCTCACATCCACAAACATCCCTCAACTATTTCAGCAACAAGCAGCAAAGATTTCACTGAGAATGAGGAAGAGGAGAAGAAGAAGATCAGAGTCAGTGTCCATGTTTGGTGCAGACTGAGTCTGTGCTGGTATGTACTGCCTCCAGGAAATAGCCACAGCCATGTATCCCACTGATAAACGCTGTCTCCTCCTCACAGCTTTTTTATATTTGATGAACAGACAGTGATCAAAGATAACATCATGTTCTCCCCTTTGGAACTGAACACACACACACACACACACTGCTGAGACTGCGCAGGATTGTACCGTACTCACACTGCAGCTGACACCAGCGCTCGTACGTACTAGCTGCCCTCGCCACTTCCTGTACAAGCCTAACAGCTTTACAGTGGAGAAACACTGAAACATGATTACATACAGAAGCTGATACATCAGACTGAAACACAGCAACCAAACGCCACACAAACAGCAGACACACACTGACGGTGTGTGAGGAGGAGGCGGAGCTTCACTCAGCGATCTGCAAACAAAACAGGAAGTTAGAAATGCTCAACGTTAACACACAGCATCAGTAGCGTCTGACTGTGACTCACCATGGCGACCTTGCTGGTCTGTTCGCGGACTCGGATCCGCAGCTTGTTGACAGTCGTCTCGGCCATGTCGGCTCTCTCCTCTGCGTCGTCCAGCTCGTGTTGGACTTTCCTGAAACGCACCGTGGTGGAGCTCACCTGCTCCTCCTGGTGGACAAACAGAGGAACGACAGCTTTAAACCTGCAGTCACTTCTTTCTTTAGCCACCTGGGGGCAGCAGAAACAAGCTGTGAACATAACATTGAAATATCAGCATGTTTTATGTGTCAGGGACTGACAGGAACGTTAGAGAGCGCTGCGGCAGAGAATCAGGCTGTGATGTCACCACTCTGTTCACAGAGTCAGTGTCCATCCACTAACAGTGTTTTTGTCACTGACAGGCTCAGACTGTTATTCTGAGTGTCTGACAACATGATGACAGGATCCCTACAGAGATGGAGCTTTGAGTTAAAGAGGAAGATCCATTTTGTTTAACCAGAAATCACCATCACCGAACCCTCCAGACTCCATTTAGATAATCAGTCATGTTAGCCTGTATAGATCCAGCACTGTCTTCACATCTTACCTGTGAATTAAGGGTTAATTTCAGCCACACCAGAGCTGGTGATTGTTGGAACAGTGAAGAGACGAACCAAAATAATTTCTGTGCATCTTATTTAGTTTCTGTCGACTGTGAATGAAGTGAGTCTTATAAAGATAAAATGTTTATTTAAATGGAGTCTGGTTGGTTTGGAGATTTAAGACAGGTGGAGCAAAGTGTAATGACCCCTCCACTCCACTAGATGTCCCTGCGTCCTGGTGCTGCTGTTTCTAACTGTGTGTTGCAGGTGTTGAAGGAGGGTCGTCTGCTGGATGAGCTCCACCTGGACCAGCTGTGCTCTGCCAACAAACACCTGTCGCCCCCTGCAGTCGCCCTGTCCTCCCTCACAGACACAGCTGCTCTGTCTCCTGGTTGTTCCAGATATTTCCACACATGGCTGATGACTGACTGACCCTGTGGTAAACTGGTCTGTTCCTCCATCGTGTGTGTGACCTGTGTCATCTCACTTTAATGTGACGATGTCACAGTGATGAAGACTCACAGCGTTCTCTGCTTGTCTCTTGTAGCTCTTGACTTTGGTCTGAAGCTTTTCAATGAGCTCCTGCATCGTCAGCAGAGTCTTCCTGTCCTCCTCTGTCTGCAGGAACACAAGGAGAACCGTCACAACACAGAACCATCTGAACCATCAGACCATCAGAACGTGTGTATGACATGGACAGAAGCAGCAGCTGGGCGCTGTGAGGTCATCACACCTGGTACGTCAGCTCTTTGACTCTCTTCTCGTAGCGACGGACTCCTTTCTGATACTCCTCGCTCTTCTTCTGCTCCATCATCAGCTCCGTCTGCAGCTCCCTCACCTGCACACAGACAGGTAAAGACACAGTCCTCCATCACTACATCCTCTCGTCAGCTTTAACAGTGATGTCAGGATCACAGGAGGCTTCTCATCTGAACATGTCATCAGCTGTAGCAGGAGTTAGACAGCCAACAAAATTAAACTCTTTCCAGTGTTTCTGGATTGGACAGTTTTCCCACACTTAATAAACGTGTCATTCGGTTTGGGATCATTCAGGCTCTTTTATGTCATCGGGGTGTTTTCCACCAACAATAATTTGTCCCCTCTCTGACGAGTGTGATTGAGCTCAACGTGTAATGATTTCTAACTGATGACCAATGAAACCAAATGTCATTTCACCTCATTACCTGCAGGTTAACATTATTTTTCTTTTATCAAAATGCTCCTTGGTCAAATATGTACACACGAGTAAAGATTTTAACAGTTAGAATAAAATGCCATTATTGTTACCATGGTTGTGACTTTATGTCTAATCACTGCTTCACTTCCTCACTGCTTCACTTCCTCACTGCTTCACTTCTTCACTTCCTCACTGCTTCACTACTTCACTTCCTCACTGCTTCACTTCCTCACTACTTCACTTCCTCACTGCTTCACTGCTTCACTACTTCCTCACTGCTTCACTTCCTCACTGCTTCACTGCTTCACTTCCTCACTGTTTCACTGCTTCACTTCCTCACTGCTTCACTGCTTCACTTCCTCACTGTTTCACTGCTTCACTTCCTCACTGCTTCACTTCCTCACTGCTTCTCTGCTTCACTTCTTCACGGCTTCACTTCCTCACTGCTTCTCTGCTTCACTTCCTCACTGCTTCACTGCTTCACTTCCTCACTGCTTCACTGCTTCACTTCCTCACTGTTTCACTGCTTCACTTCCTCACTGCTTCACTGCTTCACTTCCTCACTGTTTCACTGCTTCACTTCCTCACTGCTTCACTGCTTCACTTCCTCACTGTTTCGCTGCTTCACTTCCTCACTGCTTCACTTCCTCACTGCTTCTCTGCTTCACTTCCTCACTGCTTCACTGTTTCACTTCCTCACTGCTTCTCTGCTTCACTTCGTCACGGCTTCACTGCTTCACTGTTTCACTTCCTCACTGCTTCTCTGCTTCACTTCCTCACTGCTTCACTGCTTCACTGCTTCACTTACTCACTGCTTCACTGTTTCACTTCCTCACTTCCTCACTGCTTCACTTCCTCACTGCTTCACTGCTTCACTGTTTCACTTCCTCACTTCCTCACTGCTTCACTTCCTCACTGCTTCACTGCTTCACTGTTTCACTTCCTCACTGCTTCACTTCCTCACTGGTCAGTGTCTGAGGTCTCTGTAGATCATCAACCAACCTCAGCGCTGTGGTTTTGACTCAGACTCTCAGACAGTAACGTACCAACCAGACACCAGCTGTAGAGACACTGTGGAGGATTTTTCACTCACTCTTGTCTCCAGTTTATGAATCTGTTTCTTTCCTCCCTTCAGCGCCATCTGCTCCGTCTCGTCCAGTTTGATCTGCAGCTCTGTGACAGAGACACAGTGTTAGCATCAACCTGCAGTGTCTCAGGTCGTCCGTCCAGCAGCTCAGCTCCTTCATTGTGTTTGTTTCGTACCTTTGACTGTTGAGATCATGTTGTTCTTCATCCTCTCCATCATACTGCTGCTGTCCTGCTCCTTCTTCAGCTCCTCCGCCATAACAGCCGCCTGATCAACAACACACAGAAGGTTCAGGTAAGAGCAGCGGTATGACCTCACATCCTCCCAATGACACATGAGAGGGTTAAAACCCAACAACACAGGAAACACCATCAGAAACAGGAAGCAGCTCAGAGGTCAGAGGTCAGGACTGACATCAGTGATGGCCTTCTTGGCCTTCTCCTCAGCACTGTGGCTCTCCTGCATGGCGTCGTCCACCTCTCCTGTCAGCACCGACAGATCCGCCTCCAGCTTCTTCTTCTGGTTCATCAGACCTGAGTTCTGAAACAGGAAATGAGTCCATCAGTCAGTTTGACATTCAGTCAGTCCCTCCATTAGTCTGTCATGTTATAGTTAACCTGTATCTGTGTGTGTGTGTGTGTGTGTGTGTGTGTGTTGTGTACCTGTGTGGAGAGCAGGTTAACTCTCTCTGTGACCTCCACTAGCTCATGTTCAGCCATCTTGCGGACGCGGTCGGTTTGTTCCAGGACTTCACGCAGCTCCTCCTCCTCGGCCGTCATCAACGTACAACGTCGCTCCAACAGGGTGATCTGTTCTTTGAGCTGATGGGCTAAATTAAGTTTATCCTCCAGTTCCACCTGATGCTCTTTGACCTATCAGAGGACAGAACACAGTGACATCAGTTTAAACACTCTGTTACATCACATGAGAAGAGACGCTACATATCTGGAAGTAGAGAAAGATTTAAAGAGGACCTGTTGTTCTCATTCTCAGGTTCAGACCTGTATTTTGGGTTTTTGATGGAACACATTTTAATATTCTATAAACACTTTGTTCTTCTCGTCCAGTCTGAGACGCTCCATGTTGGTGCCTGTCTCTTTAAGAACCCCTCCTGAAACTGCCCAGTCTGATCTGATTGGTCAGTGCTTCTCAGCCCCGGACCTTGATCAGGTGAGACTACCTGTGTCTGTAGGTGTCTAATGATCAGGTGAGTCTACCTGCGTCTGTAGCTGTCTGATGATCAGGTGAGTCTACCTGCATCTGTAGGTGTCTGATGATCAGGTGAGTCTACCTGCGTCTGTAGCTGTCTGATGATCAGGTGAGTCTACCTGCGTCTGTAGGTGTCTGATGATCAGGTGAGTCTACCTGCGTCTGTAGGTGTCTGATGATCAGGTGAGTCTACCTGCGTCTGTAGGTGTCTGATGATCAGGTGAGTCTACCTGCGTCTGTAGGTGTCTGATGATCAGGTGAGTCTACCTGCGTCTGTAGGTGTCTGATGATCAGGTGAGTCTACCTGCGTCTGTAGCTGTCTGATGATCAGGTGAGTCTACCTGCGTCTGTAGCTGTCTGATGATCAGGTGAGTCTACCTGCGTCTGTAGCTGTCTGATGATCAGGTGAGTCTACCTGCGTCTGTAGCTGTCTGATGATCAGGTGAGTCTACTTGCGTCTGTAGCTGTCTGATGATCAGGTGAGTCTACTTGCGTCTGTAGCTGTCTGATGATCAGGTGAGTCTACCTGCGTCTGTAGGTGTCTGATGATCAGGTGAGTCTACCTGCGTCTGTAGGTGTCTGATGATCAGGTGAGTCTACCTGCGTCTGTAGGTGTCTGATGATCAGGTGAGTCTACCTGCGTCTGTAGCTGTCTGATGATCAGGTGAGTCTACTTGCGTCTGTAGCTGTCTGATGATCAGGTGAGTCTACTTGCGTCTGTAGCTGTCTGATGATCAGGTGAGTCTACCTGCGTCTGTAGCTGTCTGATGATCAGGTGAGTCTACCTGCGTCTGTAGCTGTCTGATGATCAGGTGAGTCTACTTGCGTCTGTAGGTGTCTGATGATCAGGTGAGTCTACCTGCGTCTGTAGGTGTCTGATGATCAGGTGAGTCTACCTGCGTCTGTAGGTGTCTGATGAGCCTCTGGCTCTCGGCCGCCTGTCTGTTGGCATGTCCCAGCTGCAGCTCCATCTCGTTCAGGTCAGCCTCCATCTTCTTCTTCAGACGAACGGCCTCGCTGCGACTACGAACCTCCGCCTCCAAACTGGCCTGCATGGTGTCCAGGGAGCGCTGGTGGTTCCGCCTGGTGGACAGTGCTGGTATTACTGCCTGAATTCGTGCATTCTGCTATGGTTAGTTGGACGATTTAAAGTTCTGTTCTCTGGTGTTACTCTGGCCTCTGGCTGACTGTTGTGCTTCCGCTACATCTGAGTGTGTTATCTACTAACACATCCTGGGGTACCTGAGGTTGTCGATCTCTTCATCTTTCTCTGCGATCTTGCGCTCGATCTCAGTCCTTATCTGCTGCAGCTCCATCTGAAATCTCAAGGTCTTACTCTCCTCGTGCTCCAGAGTCCCCTGATGATGAGTCAGTGGGTACAGTAGTTCAGTAAACACTTCAGGGGGTACAGAGTTGACAGGTATCTACAACAGGTGAGTCATTTACCTCGGCTTCCTCCAGAGCTGCTCTGATGTCACTCTTCTCCACATCCAGGATCTTCTTCAGTCTCTCCAGCTCGTAGATGGTCTTCCCTCCCTGACTGATCTGATCTGCCAGGTCCAGGATCTCCTCTGGAGTCAAACACAGTCAGTTTGTCAGATAATCACAATATGAATTCAGGTCTATAACAGTGTCATCTCACTTTTAACTGTTGGTATCAAGTCTGATCCACAGCTTAGTCACAGTGATTTAGAGGTGTTTACTTTGATCACAGATTTTTATGGACTTTCAAACGGACCACAGGTCGGTGCTCTGGTCTGATGTCAGCTGTGAAACTGTCTGAAACACTGAGCCGTGGAAAATATTACAAACAATCAGATTCAAGATCTGGGGTCGGTTGCATAAAGCACTTAAAGATTTTCCTGTAACTCCGAATTAAGGTGTCCGGTTAACGGTTGCACAAAACAACTTCAGGTCCTCTCCTTAATGTCACCATAAGTTTTTCACCTTATCTTGGTCTCATACTTAAGGAATTGCTTAAAGTTCATAAAACCATTGCACAGAGGACCTCAGCAACTAAAGTAAGGACAAAAACACGAGGTACCTCTGACTGCATCTTAACGGCAACATGGCACTCAACTTTCTGAAGCTGAACTCTTCCTGCCCCG
Organism: Epinephelus lanceolatus; assembly: GCF_041903045.1. Classification (NCBI taxonomy): domain Eukaryota; kingdom Metazoa; phylum Chordata; class Actinopteri; order Perciformes; family Serranidae; genus Epinephelus; species Epinephelus lanceolatus. Next base: position 325,902 of record NC_135741.1, on the reverse strand, counting down.
TTACAGTGAATGCTTGCTTTGTAGTTTTATGCAACAGGATCTTTTGAGTCAGATATTGTCGGGGCATTTCATGTACACAAAATAATGGCGTACCAAATCATTCACCGAGTGTCACTGACCCTCACCTGTCTGCTGAACACCGTAGTGAAGGTCCTGTCCCAGCAAGAGGAGGATGAGGTAGCAATAACAGGTCGGCCATCACAAGCACAAGTGCAAGCAAACAAACGTTCTCCATGGAAACAGTTTAATTTTACTGCTGTAAAATCTCTTTCAGTGCAGTAAATAATGAAACATCTTTTCTTGACTACAGAAACCTTTTGAGAGATTCTGTGCAACACCTTGAAGTAATTTCCTCACCGAAGGAAAAACTAATCTCTAAGTGCCAAATTTAAGGTGCGTTGTGCAGCCGGCCCCCCGAACTTTAAAATAACTGAAGTGATGTACGTATGTGGCTGCTGTAAGTGAAAAGGACAGACAGACAGACAGACAGAATACCCTGCAGGTTCTTGTTCTCTCGTCTGACTGTCTCCAGATGGTCGAGAGCTTCTTCATAGCTGTTCTTCAGTTTGAAGAGTTCGGTGCTCAGACTGCGCGACTCTCTCTGCGACGCCTCCAGGTCCGTTTGACTCTCCTCGAACTTCAGCTTCCAGTCACTTAACAACTGCATCAAACAACAAAAGCAAACTTGTTGCTGAACGTATCATTGTGCCGTCCTCCATGTCCACAGGTGATGAGTACTGCAGGTGAGACTGTGTTGAAGGACAGGGCCAGTGTGGCTGACTGACCTTGTCAAAGTTGCGTTGCCTCTTGTCCAGAGCCAGAGCAGCAGCGTTGGTTCGTTCCAGTTCAACCATCAGGTCTTCTATCTCCGTCTGCAGACTGTGTTTGGTTTTCTCCAGTGAGGAACATTTGGCATTAGACGTCTCCACGGCCTCCTCGGCTGTCTGAAGTTTGACGACCAACTTCTTTCTACAAACAGCAGCAGCGTGTAGTTAAAGGGACAGTTCACCCTAAACTGAATAACAGTTGTAGCTGCAGTGACTTTCTTACTTGGCGTCCTCCAGCTCCTCGATCCTCAGCACAGCGTCAGTCTCATACTTGGCTCTCCACTGAACCACCTGTCCATTGGCTTTGGACAGCTCCCTCTGCAGCTCCGCCTTGAACTCCTGCTCCTCCTCCAGCTGCTCTCTGAGCAGACTGCAGTCATGACGGGACGCTTGCACCGCGTGAGCCAGCGCCACACGAGCCTGAAGGACATGCATGTACACAGTAACCATCGCAGCTCACACAGAGACAGGTCAGATCTGTATTCATCTGTGAGTCTGAATGGATCCTGAACAGAGTCAGGAGCAGCAGATAAAGATGGAGGTCAGTCTCACCTTGGTCTCCTCCTCCAGCTGCTTCTTCAGGTCTTCAGAGTTTTGGCAAAGCCCCACCTTGGAGCGCTGCAGCTGACCAATCATAGCGTCTCGTTCCTCCAGACGACGGCTGTACTCAACTAGAGGAACAAGAGAAGAAGTTGAGAGCAGGTCAGTCGAACTCTGTATCAGATCTCGTGTTCATAACCTGAGAATTATATTTAATCCTTTAGAACAGAGCTCCTGCAGGAGACTGTTGTTGTCTGCATGAAACCAGAACAGGTAGAACAGTCTGTCTTCTATGTCATCGCCTTGGACACTCACACTCTTCATATAAAAATCATAATCATAAAATCATATCACAAAAACTAACTAAACTAACTTCTGGAGTGTTAACAAATATTTTGTTTATGTTTCTGCCTTTAAATATTTTGCATCAAAATGTTTAGTGTTTTGATTTAGTAAAATATTGTTTAAAAAAGTCTACTTTTTGTATTATTTTTAAATGACAATTTTTTTATACTTTAATAAATGATCCTGGTCTATATACCTCCATAACCTCTGAGCTCAGGTCATACAGATTTTAGTGACATGAGGCGTTTGAAAGCACTCCAAGAAATGACATCACAATGAGCTATGGGCACTGGTGGTTCAAAGAGTTAAGATGAATTCTTTACCCTCGAGCCTTCGAGGTATGAACACATGAATTCATGCTCTCATTGACTTGAAGTGTGTATTTTTATTACTCTGTGTGTGTGTGTGTGTGTGTGTGTGTGTGTCGTACCGCTCTCTGCAAGCGCTCGAGCTTTCTGAGCAGAGACTTCATTCAGCTGTCTCTGCAGCTCGTCGGCTCGGCTCCTGGTGTCATTCAGCTGGTCCTCAAATGCCCTGCACATCTTCTCCACAGTGCCCTGCACACACACACATGCACACACACACACGCACGCACACACACGCACACACACACACACACACACACACACACACACACACACACACACAAAGCAGCCATATCATCTGATGTCTGATTGTAAACGTGTACACAGTTTGGGGAATATCTTATTTGCCCAGTGCACTGCTGTGAGCCGCTGAGGGGCAAAGTGACAAAGTGTTGGTCTTTGATGACCTGGGAATGAGAATGGGTTGAGGGCTTCTTTAAACAGGAGTCTGACCTTGTTCCTGGTCAGTTGTTCCACGTTAGCAGCCAGGTCATCAGCCTCCAACCTGATCTCCACCTTCTCCTTCTCCAGTTTCTGTTTGACTCTCTGCAGAGCGTCGATCTGCTCGCTCAGCTCCGCCACCATGTCCGAGTGTTTCTTCCTCAGAGTGGCGGCCGTCGCCTCATGGTGAAGCCCTGCCTCCTCTAGCTCCCGTCGCATCTTCAGAAAGTCAGCCTCCCTTTTCCTGTTTGACATGAAGGGAGTTCTGTTCAGGTAAATACACCGTCAATTATTACAGTTCACCCTGATGAACCAAAGTTCACCGTCCAACAGCTGCTGAGATATCTGAAACAGTTTGAGTTGGAGTAGATTTGATGATGATGATGATGATGATGGTGATGGTGATGATGATGACAGTGATGATGACCTGTTGAGGGCTATCTGAGCAGCAGATGCTCCTCCCGCCTCCTCCAGTTTCTCTCCCAGCTCCTCCAGCTCTCTGCTTATGTCGTTCCTTTGACGTTCAGCTTTGGAGCGCCATGCCCGCTCCGCCTCCAGCGCCTCCTCCAGCTCCTCCATACGAGTCTGAGTGAGCGATGACAGAACACAGTGATGAAGAAGAAGATGAGAAAGCTAAAGAAAGTCCTACTGTGGATCAGTCTGACCAACCTGAAGCTCTTTAATCTTCTTCTGAAGCTGAGACACCAAACTCTGCTCGTCCTCCAGTTTGGACTGAAGCTGACTCGACTCAAAGTCTTTCCTTCAGTAGACATGGACAGAGACAGACAGAGAGAGGAAGACACAGAATAGGAAATGACATCATCTAAAAACCAGCAAATGTTGTTATTCAGTGGAGCTGAGCTCTTGTTGAGGAATCACCCCATCAGTACAGATAAACCTTAGAGACAACCAGCTCCAGATGTGGAGCTCTTACTTCTTCAGTCTGTCCTCCAGCTCTGTCTTCTGGTTCTCCATGTCCCTCACTGAGTCCATGGACAGCTTCAGATCCCCCTCCAGCTTCCGTTTGATTCGTTCCACTTCCATCCGAGCCTTCTTCTCCTGCTCCAAGGAGCTTTCTACCTGCAGGAAACAGAGGGAGAATGGGCTGTCAGGAACCAGGAACCATCTCAGAGAACAGAGTACTTTGACTTTGAAATGTACCAGAACCTTATAAGACCTGTATGTAAGGTTCTACTTTAATGTTTCACTCATCTGTGAATTAAAACCTTTAGGAAGTTCTCAAGGAGGTCTGGGCTGTCTCTTCTGAGGTTTTCAGGGTCCTTCAGGAGGTTCATGGGTCATTAGGAGGTTTCAAAGTTACATAAGGTGGTTCTTATGGTCACTGAATATGTTCTTAGGGCTTTTTGAGTTGTTCTTGTGGTCCTTCAGGAAGTTTCAGGGGTCTTGGTTGCTTATCTGACTCATTGGACATAGGCTGTGGGTACAGGTCTGACATGGGCCAGGTATTTCAGCAGGTACTCTCCTCCCCTTCCACTGTCTGTGTGCTATCATTCTGCAGGAGCACCACTGTTGCATCCTAGACTCAGCACCGCCAGAGACTACTGATGATATGGTGGTTCCACACCTTTCCTCAGCACTGACGCAAACTTGTGGACACAGGTCTGACTATGCAGTGGCCCTCTAGGATATTCTGGGGGTCATTGATGAGGTTCCAGAGGTCATTTAGGTGGTCCGTCTGGTCAATGAGGAAGTTCCAGGGTTTCTGTAGATGGTTCTAGTGGTGTATTAGGTCTTTGTAGTGGTCCATAAGGAGGTTTAGCTCGTTCTGGTGGTTTTTGTGGTCATTCTGGTGTGATCCAGTGGAACCTTTAGGAGGTTCAAGGGGTCCTTTGGGTAGTTGTAGAGGTCTACAGGAGTTCTGCTGGTCAATAAGCAGGAGGTAGAGATCCATTTTGTGGTTCTGGTGTCACTGAGGAGGTTCTAGCACCTTGCTGGATGATTCTTAAAGTTGTTGAGGAGGATCAGTGGGTCCTGTAGATGGTGTCTGGTCACTGGGAGGTTGTAGGAGTACTGTATGAGTGTAGGTGGTTCTCTGGGGATTTCTGGTGATCATTAAAAAGGTTCTAGAGGTTCTTTAGGCTCCTGTGGATAGCTCCATAGGTAATTGAGAAGATTCTATGGGGACTTTTAGGTGGTGCTCGTGATCATAAGAGAGGCCATAAAGGTCCTTGAGGAGGTTCTAGATGTTCTTCAGGTGATATTTGTGGTCACTGATGATGTTCTTGGTGTTCTCAAAATTACTGTAGTGTTCCTTTATTCATAGAACGTTCTTGTGGGCTTCGACTGTAGATGGTCCTTGAGAAGATTCCAGGAGTCCTGTGAATGGTTCTCTGGTGCTTGAAGAAGGTATGCATTCAGGAGGATCTAAAGGATCTATATGTGCTGCTAGTGGTCAATGAAGATATTTTAGTTCTCACGGAGGTGTTTCTTGGTTCCCTGTAGATGGTTGTAGTGGTCATTCAGGAGGTTCTGGAGGTCCCTTTGATTGGTTCTTGTGGTTATCCAGAAGGTTCCAGGGTCCTTTGGATGTTACTCGTGTCACTGAATGGGATCTAGAGATATTTTAGGGGTCCTTATGTAAGTTGGTACCTGTGGACTAGTACAGAATCTGACTAACACACTTGCTTAGCTTTTTCCTTTCATTTATCATGTTCCACGACAGTAGAACTTAGCAGACAGACAGACTCACAGACAGACAGTCACATTAAACCAACTCTGACTGAGATCAGTTCTTACATTGTCCACCTGCTGCTCCAGTCGAGCTTTGGCCTTGACCAACATGTTGACCTTGTCCTCCTGCGCCTGAAGGTCGTTCAGAGCCTGCTGATGAGCTTCCTGCAGAGCGGCTTTCTCTCTGCTCAGAGATGCTATGGATTCATCCAGAACACACATCTCATGGGACAGGTTCTTCACCTGGAAAGAGAGAGCAAGCTCATCAGCTCCTCCTATCACTGGACTGAAAACAGACAGCGGGTAAAGAGGAACCATGAAGTGAAGGAACCTGCTGTGGTTCTGGTTAACACACCTTGTTCTCCATTCCATGTCTCTCCTTCTCCACCTTAGCCAGAGTCATCTCCAGGTCGTCCATGTCTTTCTTCAGCGACACTGCTTCCTCCTCCAGCTGACGTTTCTTGGTCGTCAGCTTGGCGGTCACCTCCTCCTCATCCTCCAGACGTTCCTGCGTCTCCTTCAGCTTCGACTCCAGAGAGATCTTAGACTGGATCAGCTGGTTGCAGCGATCCTCTGCATCCGTCAGGTTCTCCTGCTCCTGGGTTGTTAAGATGGAGAAAAAAAAACATGACAAATGTTCTTTGAGATATTAAAGAAAAGAATGGGTTTATAAGATACCAGCTGATTCAAGAAGTTGCATTTGCAGAACTTTCTTTTTCTGAATAAATCAAAAATAAATATCTTAAGTCAAAACTAGAGATCAGTTTGTCTTTTAAAAAAAGAAATTCGGAGAAACGTTTTAGTGTGTCACGTTCAACATCACAGACAGGCCTGAAAACAGGTTAGTGAACGATATAGAGCAGCATAGAGGCCAGTGAAAATGTTACTTGTTTTTAAATCTCTTACGTATTCAGTCTTTCTTTCAAACTAATTTGGATCAATGTTTGAGTGGAGACAGGTGTGTCATTGTATCTCGCTGGTTAAGGGGCTAAAAATAGTGCTGTCACTTTGGTGTTGTGTTTCCATCATAGCTGATAAGACACGATGAACACCTGCAAGACTCGTGTGTCCTGGGTGTGAATGCTGATCATAACCTTAAATCCAGATGTTAGTGGATGTTAGCAGAGTTTTTCTGCAGAGGTGAAGTAGCTTTACTTACAGCCTGGAGCTGCAGAGCCAGGTCATTTTTCTCCTGAACCAAATCCACCTGACGCTCCTCCGCCTCCCGACGCTTTACCTCCGACCTGACGGAGAAAATAAACAAACCAAAGTGTAGGAAAAACTCTGAGCTGCAGATTTAAATTCATGTTGTACATTTTACTTTAGAAGTCCTGATTTATATAACCATGTTGACAGAGAGCAAGCAGCGAACTCACCTGTCGAAGGCCTCCTTCAACTTTTTGAACTCCTCATTGAGAGCAGCCAGTTCCTTCTCTATCTGGGCACTCCGCAGCAGGGGGCGGAGCTTATAGAACAACATCATCCACGGCCAAGTCCTCACACTAAAGTACGCTCTGAGGTTGAACTGGATCACCATTATGGCATCCCTGAGGGGAGGAGTCACAGACCACGCTCATCTTTACAGTCTAGCTGATGTTTTTACAAAGTCAGGTTTTCATTCTTCCATCAGACATTCAGATCAGTGGAACGTTCAACTAACTGAGGAGGTCAAACTTGTCCGATCACAGAACAGTCACCAGGAGAAAATGTTGGCGTTGTACGTTTCTGAAAACTACAGATACGTTTGATACATATCATACCAGTGTTTCTAAAGTGACGTAGTATCTGAGCGGACTCTGTCATCAGGAGGTGGAGGGGATGGTGGATGGTGAAACACCTGGTTGAGACACCTGCCAGACTGCAGACCACTGTTTAACACCAGCAACCTACAAAACTGGTTGTTTGTTTTTTAGTGACTTTTAGCCAAGAAAGAAGGTTGTTTTTGACATTGTTACTATACTGCCGGGGTTGTGCACATTATCTGCAACATGATAATGTGTAGACGTAATGTATCTGTGGTTTGCACAAAGGTACAATGCCAACATTTATTCTGGCAGCTTGCTGCAGATCACCTCCACTGAATTATTTCTTTGCAGTTAGTTTTGATATTGTCATTCATTCCTCTGATGGTTGTCATATTGACCTTTGCACCATCATCTTTTCGCGCTGCACCCTCATCAACTTCCCTCTGGCCATGGCCTGAACGATGGTGAGGAGCTGAGACAGACGGATGTCCCTCATGTCCTCCAGCTGACCCAACAGCCCCGCCTTAAAGAACACCTGAGAGGAAATAGATCATCAGAACACCATCTAGTCTTCATCTTATCTTTCCAAACTGAAGTTAGTGATGTTACAAACTGTACGACATACGACACCTCTGCCTTTAGACCGTGGTTATTCACAGTACTGGTGCTGTACCTTGGTGTGTCCAAACTTGTACTGGTTGTGGTCGATGTCTAGAGAGCCCAGCAGTTTCTCCACGGCTTTCCTGCTGTCCACAAACGAGTCCTCTGGAATCGCAGAAGGATTCAAGATGCGATAACTGAGACAGAAAAGCACACGTGGGTTACCAAAGAGTTCTGGGACCAAAAGTTCAGCAGGAGTGAAAACTCGAGGAAGGATTAAAGCTCACATCAGATCAGTGAAACACCTGAGACAGAAGCTTCAGTGTGAGTTTGGTTTGGTTTGGGACTGACCGTTGTTTGAACTCAGCGTACAGGATCCGGTTTGGAAAGCCCTTCCTGCAGATCCTGATCCCCTCGAGGACTCCATTACACCTCAGCTGGTGCAGGACCATGAAGGGATCGATCACACCTGGAAAACACACCAGCACACCTCAAACATCTTCAGCGAGAACGTCAGGATCATTTTGATATTTTATATTCAATCTGCTGTTTGTTCACTTCGCGGGGAACACTGATGTTTCGTTACTCTGCTCTTCTCTCTGTTTTCAATGACTTTGACCTGATGTTCTGTGAGTTTTGGGCCTTTGGTCGGACAAAATAAAAGATTTAAAGATAGTTGACCTTTTTTTTCATATTTTATAGAGAAAATATTCATGAAAAAGGAGCCGTTCTTAAATTCACACCACCACACTGGTGGTAATTAGCTGCTGTACAAACGGATAACTTCTCTGGGGGAGGACAGTCTCATGGTATGACACAGCAGCTACACGAGGTTGCTGGCGAGCCTGCAGACTTTCAGTGCTGCTGCTGTTTGGTTACCTGGACTCTTGTTGTCATTGGGGATAATGCAGCGGACAAAGTGAGGCTGAGTGCTGCGGAGGTTCGCCATCAGCTTCTTTAGATTCTCCTGCATTTAAACACACAGATGGACAGAAGAGTTGGAAGCGATCTTCAGGATGTGTCTCACATACAAATTGTCCTGCAGCAGAGTCAACAGTCCAACTGACCTTATGTAGCTGTGACACTGTCTGGAAGGAAGCTGCTTTCCTCTTCCTGTGTTTGCCTTCAGCCTTCGGATCACAGGCTACAACAACAAACACACTCAGTGTCACCACACACACACTTATATAGCTGATGTCTCCAGAGTGTGCCGAGTCTTTGCTGTTTGTTAGTCACTCTGTAAGTAATTTAAACTCTGTTAATTACCCATCTCAGAGCTGACGTAGTTCTCAAACAGTCCAGCCATGAGTTTGTTGGAGGATTTCTGGAACAGAGCCACCACCGTCTCGTTCAGAGGATCTCTGTTCTTATCCAACCAGCCTGTGATGTTGTACGGCACCTGCAGAGGGACAAACATCAGGTCATTCTGTGATGTACCATCAGCCATACAATACTCATCATCTACAGTCTCCTCTGTGTCCATCAGTACGCAGCAAACAGGAAACAAACATGTTGTTAAGTTCCCCAAGGCTCCGCCCTTGGGCCTCTTCTCTTCAGCACCTACAGGCTCCCACCAGCTGACAAACCAATCAGTGACATCACCATAGCTACGTCCATTATTCTTCCTGAAATTTAATCCATCATTAGTTACATTGCTGTGTTATTAGACACACGATAAATGCTCCCGCTCTGCCACAGTGTTTCTGTTTTCTGGTCCAGCACCATGAAATTTTATAAAGGCCTCAAAAATCTGATTTTAAAATGTGATCTCTTCCCTACTTGTCAGATTTTGACACTTGTGTGCAGGCTGTCAGCCTCGGGGTCGTGGTTACGTTCAGGCAACAGAAATACTTGGTTAGGGTTAGGATCGTGGTTGATATGAGTCAGTGAGCCGACTCAGGCTTCACCTCCAGCACGCCGCTGTTCATGTCCCCTGTGAATCCAAACGTCAGCGTTGAGTTATTTTAACTTAAATAATATATGTTGGTGATATGCACTGTTTTTCCAGCTGCTTTATAGGCACTAACCATGGGTGTTTGAAGCGACCTGACACTGTTTTCCCTCAGGGCACAGTGCCACAAAAAGTGGTTGTTTCATAGTTGCATAGCTCAGCTGTGTCTGAGGCTGATCAGGAAACAGAAACAAATTTTTACATAGCAGCATAAATTATATCACCGCTCACTTTTTCTGATCTTGAACCAGCAGTAAGATCACCTGTAATAAATACTGGTCAGTTCCAGCTGGATCCAGACTGAGTGAAGTCCCTTCAACAACAGGAGGAAAATGACACCATGTGCTGATACTCACCACGCCGGCGTAATGAACCAACTCAAAGTGTGTCTCATATTTGCGCTTCTTGTCCAGCCGTGGCCGCTGGAAGTTGGGCGACTTCCCGAAGTGGTTGTCGTAGAGTTTGGTTTTAAAGCTGTTGTCTGTGGCCTTGGGGAACATACACTCCTCCTCCATGATGGACAGAATACCCATGGGCTGAAACAAGATTAATCTCTGATCATATCTTTGATCATTCAGAATAATTCATTCATCAGATTTGAAATCATTACACACTTCTGCCTCATCTAATGAGACATATAACCACCTGGTGAGTACGTTTGGATGATGTCAGACATACACACCTTCTCGATGAGGTCGATGCAGGCCTGCAGGTCCAGGCCGAAGTCTATGAAGGTCCACTCGATGCCCTCGGTCTTGTACTCCTCCTGCTCCAGGATGAACATGTGATGGTTGAAGAACTGCTGCAGCTTCTCGTTGGTGAAGTTGATACACAGCTGCTCAAAGTTATTGAACTGCAGAAAGAGACAGACGATACGTCTCTGTAGGGTCAAAGGCAGGAAGGGGCGGAGCCAAGATTCATTCATCAAAGCAACGCCCACAAATCAGATTCTGTTCATCTGGATTGTCTGTGATCATGTTGAAGTCTTTGTGAAGGTGCTGTCAGACAGTCAGTGGTTCCACCAGCCTCTTAAAACTCACCTTCAAAGCTCTGCGCTCCACCAAGAAAGATGCATTTATTCATTTAAATGATTTTAACAGAAGAACTGTAAAACTGAATGGCACATATTGGTATTAGTCTTTAAAACTCTTACCCTGCACAACTTTGAATAAAATATAATGTGACGTAAACTTTCCAGAAACAGCTCACAGAAAGATCCAAAGTGACAGTCTACAGTCTGCCAAGTCACTGCTCATGTGGTTTGGATCCAAAACCTCAGACAGAAGTTGACTCTGTGACTCTCGTCTTTACCTCAAAGATCTCGAAGCCGGCGATGTCGAGGACCCCGATGAAATACTGTCGGGGCAAAGTGGTGTATAAGGACGAGTTGATGTGGCTCACCAACCACTTAAACATTCGGTCGTAGGTGGCTTTGGCCAGAGCCGCCACGGCGAAGTTCACCTGTAAGACAGCCAATCAGAGTCTTTGTTTAATGGATCGGTTGTTAGCATGATGGACCACAGACACAACAGGTACAAGAGATTGATTGATCGGTTACCTGTTCGACAGTCTGTCCTTTAACGATGAACTCGTGGCCGACTTTGACGCGGGGGTTCAGGAGGCCTTTCAGCAGGTCGGCAGAGTTGATGCCCATCAGATAGGCCGCCTTATCCACACCTAAACACACACACACACACACAAAACACACACACCTCTGTAAAGATGACATGGTATTTTATCCAGTCTACACTGATTTCCCTTTTTTTGCTGTTTGTTTTTAATGTGATCCTAATGCTTTTCTTTGTGTATGTTTTAATGTGCTGTAAATATGAGACAGGATAATTACTGTATCTGTATAACTCGTCTTACTCTCTGTGCCGTCGGCCTCGGCCTGCTCCTCTCTCTGCCTCTTCTTGAACTTCATGTTACCAAAGTGCATGATGGCTCCGACAATCTTGTAGCAGCCGTACTTCTCCTCTGGAGTGAAGCCCAGCGTGTCCATGGCGTGCTGCGTGCACACACACATCGTTTATATGTTATCAGACAATAGTGTGTGTGTGTGTGTGTGTGTGTGTGTTATTTGGTGGTGAAGAGTGTGTTTGTTACATCGGTGAGCTTCAGCTCCTCTCCGTCATTGATCCCGGCCACTGTGGTCACACCCTGAGAGCAGAACATGTAGTCGTACGGGTTGGTGGTCACCAGCAGCATGTCTGCAACACAGGACAACCTCGTTATTACAGCAGGAGACAGTCGTCCCCTGAGCCAGTCTGTGACACCAGGGGTCAACACGCCCGGGGCCCCGCTCCTGCCTGCTGCATGGCACAGCTCCACAGATACATTAATATAGCCTATATCAGTGTGTGTCACAGCACAACACATTAACACACAGATCAACACTACCTTTTATTTACTCACTTCATGAGTTTTAATTTTTAATCTGTGTCTGTGTTTCTGTTGGAAAACACTGTTGTTAATTATTTCTTTAATCGTTTAATTCCCTGGTATTTCCACTGCAGTTAATTTAAGTCTCTGTGTTAAACTGTAATTATGAAATGTTAATAAAGCTGATTGAACTGAATTGAATAGAAACAGCGCCCCCCTTTGTCACTGTGTGGTCGAACATAGTACTGCAGCCTGACAGTGGAGACCAGGTGAAGGTGGAGTCATTAAATAACGGACAGGTATCGTCACTGACATGGAGTGACATCACGGCTCACCGACACGGGACACGGAGAACATCCTATGACGTCACCCGGTAATCAAACTCCGGTCTGAAAACTAACAAGCCGAAGTTAGCATGTTTGACAGTTAGCTTGTTAGCAGGTGTTGCTAATGATGTCAGAGAAGCTACATCACAGCAAAGATGGCGGAGGGAGGAGAAGAGTTCTGTCAACATGTCAGAGAGAGAGAGACACCATGATGAGGGACAGACAGACTGCTGCATCAAGACAGGTGAGTCAGATACCTGTCTGTCTGTGTGTCTGTCTGTCTGTGTGTCTGTCTGTGTGTCTGTGTGTCTGTCTGTGTCTGACTGTCTGTCTGTCTGTATGTCTGACTGTCTGTGTGGGTACGGGTCGACCCGCTCATCACTACTCAGCTCAGTCTATAAAGGCTGTACACAACAGTAAGGCTATAGACATTATATTCTATTCTATTCTATTCTAATCAAAAGAAAGCATAGAATAATGTACTGAAGGAGACTGTTGTGCCATCACATTTTTTTGTGGTTTGGGAGGAAAGATCCGGTCACTGCTGTGCAAAACTCCGCAATACAATTAGGTCCGAAAAAAACTCCGGAGTCCCAGGTAGTTGGACAGGTAGTTGGACAGGTGGGTGGACAGGTTATTGGACAGGTAGTTGGACAGGTTATTGGACAGGTAGTTGGACAGGTAGGTGGACAGGTTATTGGACAGGTAGTTGGACAGGTGGGTGGACAGGTTGTTGGACAGGTAGGTGGAGTTAGACTGTTGTGCCATCACATTTTTTTGTGGTTTGGGAGGAAAGATCCGGTCACTGCTGTGCAAAACTCCGCAATACAATTAGGTCCGAAAAAAACTCCGGAGTCCCAGGTAGTTGGACAGGTAGGTGGACAGGTTATTGGACAGGTAGTTGGACAGGTTATTGGACAGGTAGTTGGACAGGTAGGTGGACAGGTTATTGGACAGGTAGTTGGACAGGTTGTTAGACAGGTTATTGGACAGGTAGTTGGACAGGTTGTTGGACAGGTTATTGGACAGGTAGGTGGACAGGTTGTTAGACAGGTTATTGGACAGGTAGTTGGACAGGTTATTGGGCAGGTAGGTGGACAGGTTGTTGGACAGGTTATTGGACAGGTAGGTGGACAGGTTGTTAGACAGGTTATTGGACAGGTTGTTAGACAGGTTATTGGACAGGTAGTTGGACAGGTTATTGGACAGGTAGTTGGACAGGTTGTTGGACAGGTAGGTGGACAGGACATGGACAGGTTGTTGGACAGGTTGTTGGACAGGACATGGACAGGTTGTTGGACAGGTAGTTGGACAGGTTATTGGACGGTTGTTGGACAGGTTGTTAGACAGGTTATTGGACAGGTAGTTGGACAGGTTGTTGGACAGGTTATTGGACAGGTAGGTGGACAGGTTGTTAGACAGGTTATTGGACAGGTAGTTGGACAGGTTATTGGGCAGGTAGGTGGACAGGTTGTTGGACAGGTTATTGGACAGGTAGGTGGACAGGTTGTTAGACAGGTTATTGGACAGGTTGTTAGACAGGTTATTGGACAGGTAGTTGGACAGGTTATTGGACAGGTAGTTGGACAGGTTGTTGGACAGGTAGGTGGACAGGACATGGACAGGTTGTTGGACAGGTTGTTGGACAGGACATGGACAGGTTGTTGGACAGGTAGTTGGACAGGTTATTGGACGGTTGTTGGACAGGTTGTTGGACAGGACATGGACAGGTAGGTGGACAGGTTGTTGGACAGGTAGGTGGACAGGTTATTGGACAGGTAGTTGGACAGGTTATTGGACAGGTAGGTGGACAGGTTGTTGGACAGGTTATTGGACAGGTAGTTAGACAGGTAGGTGGACAGGTTGTTAGACAGGTTATTGGACAGGTAGTTGGACAGGTAGGTGGACAGGTTATTGGACAGGTAGTTGGACAGGTTGTTAGACAGGTTATTGGACAGGTAGTTGGACAGGTTGTTGGACAGGTTGTTGGACAGGTTGTTGGAGTTAGACTGTTGTGCCATCACATTTTTTTGTGGTTTGGGAGGAAAGATCCGGTCACTGCTGTGCAAAACTCCGCAATACAATTAGGTCCGAAAAAAACTCCGGAGTCCCAGGTAGTTGGACAGGTAGGTGGACAGGTTATTGGACAGGTAGTTGGACAGGTTATTGGACAGGTAGTTGGACAGGTAGGTGGACAGGTTATTGGACAGGTAGTTGGACAGGTTGTTAGACAGGTTATTGGACAGGTAGTTGGACAGGTTGTTGGACAGGTTATTGGACAGGTAGGTGGACAGGTTGTTAGACAGGTTATTGGACAGGTAGTTGGACAGGTTATTGGGCAGGTAGGTGGACAGGTTGTTGGACAGGTTATTGGAGAGGTAGGTGGACAGGTTGTTAGACAGGTTATTGGACAGGTTGTTAGACAGGTTATTGGACAGGTAGTTGGACAGGTTATTGGACAGGTAGTTGGACAGGTAATTGGACAGGTAGTTGGGCAGGTTGTTGGACAGGTAGGTGGACAGGACATGGACAGGTTGTTGGACAGGTTGTTGGACAGGACATGGACAGGTTGTTGGACAGGTAGTTGGACAGGTTATTGGACGGTTGTTGGACAGGTTGTTGGACAGGACATGGACAGGTAGGTGGACAGGTAGGTGAACAGGTTATTGGACAGGTAGTTGGACAGGTTATTGGACAGGTAGGTGGACAGGTTGTTGGACAGGTTATTGGACAGGTAGTTGGACAGGTAGGTGAACAGGTTGTTAGACAGGTTATTGGACAGGTAGTTGGACAGGTAGGTGGACAAGTTATTGGACAGGTAGTTGGACAGGTTGTTAGACAGATTATTGGACAGGTAGTTGGACAGGTTGTTGGACAGGTAGGTGGACAGGTTGTTGGACAGGTTGTTGGACAGGTAGTTGGAGTTAGACTGTTGTGCCATCACATTTTTTTGTGGTTTGGGAGGAAAGATCCGGTCACTGCTGTGCAAAACTCCGCAATACAGTAGTTGGACAGGTAGTTGGACAGGTAGGTGGACAGGTTATTGGACAGGTAGTTGGACAGGTTATTGGACAGGTAGTTGGACAGTTAGGTTGACAGGTTATTGGACAGTTAGTTGGACAGGTTGTTAGACAGGTTATTGGACAGGTAGTTGGACAGGTTGTTGGACAGGTTATTGGACAGGTAGGTGGACAGGTTGTTGGACAGGTAGGTGGACAGGACATGCACAGGTTGTTGGACAGGTTGTTGGACAGGACATGGACAGGTTGTTGGACAGGTAGTTGGACAGGTTATTGGACAGGTAGGTGGACAGGTTGTTGGACAGGTAGGTGGACAGGACATGCACAGGTTGTTGGACAGGTTGTTGGACAGGACATGGACAGGTTGTTGGAGAGGTAGTTGGACAGGTTATTGGACGGTTGTTGGACAGGTTGTTGGACAGGACATGGACAGGTAGGTGGACAGGTTATTGGACAGGTAGCTGGACAGGTTATTGGACAGGTAAGTGGACAGGTTATTGGACAGGTTATTGGACAGGTAGTTGGACAGGTAGCTGGACAGGTTATTGGACAGGTAAGTGGACAGGTTATTGGACAGGTTATTGGACAGGTATTTGGACAGGTAGGTGGACAGGTTGTTGGACAGGTAGGTGGACAGGTTATTGGACAGGTTATTGGACAGGTAGTTGGACAGGTTGTTGGACAGGTAGGTGGACAGGTTATTGGACAGGTAGTTGGACAGGTAGGTGGACAGGTTGTTAGACAGGTTATTGGACAGGTAGTTGGACAGGTAGGTGGACAGGTTATTGGACAGGTAGTTGGACAGGTTGTTAGACAGATTATTGGACAGGTTGTTGGACAGGTTATTGGACAGGTTGTTGGACAGGTAGGTGGACAGGTTGTTGGACAGGTTGTTGGACAGGTAGGTGGACAGGTTATTGGACAGGTAGTTGGACAGGTTATTGGACAGGTTGTTGGACAGGCAGTTGGACAGGTTGTTGGACAGGTTATTGGACAGGTAGGTGGACAGGTTGTTGGACAGGTAGGTGGACAGGACATGCACAGGTTGTTGGACAGGTTGTTGGACAGGACATGGACAGGTTGTTGGACAGGTAGTTGGACAGGTTATTGGACAGGTAGGTGGACAGGTTGTTGGACAGGTAGGTGGACAGGACATGCACAGGTTGTTGGACAGGTTGTTGGACAGGACATGGACAGGTTGTTGGAGAGGTAGTTGGACAGGTTATTGGACGGTTGTTGGACAGGTTGTTGGACAGGACATGGACAGGTAGGTGGACAGGTTATTGGACAGGTAGCTGGACAGGTTATTGGACAGGTAAGTGGACAGGTTATTGGACAGGTTATTGGACAGGTAGTTGGACAGGTTATTGGACAGGTTATTGGACAGGTATTTGGACAGGTAGGTGGACAGGTTGTTGGACAGGTAGGTGGACAGGTTATTGGACAGGTTATTGGACAGGTAGTTGGACAGGTTGTTGGACAGGTAGGTGGACAGGTTATTGGACAGGTTATTGGACAGGTAGTTGGACAGGTAGGTGGACAGGTTGTTAGACAGGTTATTGGACAGGTAGTTGGACAGGTAGGTGGACAGGTTATTGGACAGGTAGTTGGACAGGTTGTTAGACAGATTATTGGACAGGTTGTTGGACAGGTTATTGGACAGGTTGTTGGACAGGTAGGTGGACAGGTTGTTGGACAGGTTGTTGGACAGGCAGTTGGACAGGTTGTTGGACAGGTAGTTGGACAGGTTATTGGATGGTTGTTGGACAGGTAGTTGGACAGGACATGGACAGGTAGGTGGACAGGTAGTTGGACAGGTAGGTGGACAGGTTATTGGACAGGTAGTTGGACAGGTTATTGGACAGGACATGGACAGGTAGGTGGACAGGTTGTTGGACAGGTAGGTGGACAGGTATTTGGACAGGTAGGTGGACAGGTTGTTGGACAGGTAGGTGGACAGGTTATTGGACAGGTTATTGGACAGGTAGTTGGACAGGTTATTGGACAGGTAGGTGGACAGGTTGTTAGACAGGTTATTGGACAGGTAGTTGGACAGGTAGGTGGACAGGTTATTGGACAGGTAGTTGGACAGGTTGTTAGACAGATTATTGGACAGGTAGTTGGACAGGTTATTGGACAGGTTGTTGGACAGGTAGGTGGACAGGTTGTTGGACAGGTTGTTGGACAGGTAGTTGGAGTTAGACTGTTGTGCCATCACATTTTTTTGTGGTTTGGGAGGAAAGATCCGGTCACTGCTGTGCAAAACTCCGCAATACAGTAGTTGGACAGGTAGTTGGACAGGTAGGTAGACAGGACATGGACAGGTTGTTGGACAGGTTGTTGGACAGGACATGGACAGGTTGTTGGACAGGTAGTTGGACAGGTTATTGGACGGTTGTTGGACAGGTTGTTGGACAGGACATGGACAGGTAGGTGGACAGGTTGTTGGACAGGTTATTGGACAGGTAGCTGGACAGGTTATTGGACAGGTAGGTGGACAGGTTATTGGACAGGTAGTTGGACAGGTAGGTGGACAGGTTGTTAGACAGGTTATTGGACAGGTAGTTGGACAGGTTATTGGACAGGTTGTTGGACAGGTAGTTGGACAGGCAGTTGGACAGGTTATTGGACAGGTAGTTGGACAGGTTGTTGGACAGGTAGGTGGACAGGTAGTTGGACAGGTTATTGGACAGGTAGTTGGACAGGTTATTGGACAGGTAGTTGGACAGGTTGTTGGACAGGTAGGTGGACAGGTAGTTGGACAGGTTATTGGACAGGCAGTTGGACAGGTTATTGGACAGGTAGGTGGACAGGTTATTGGACAGAACATGGACAGGTTGTTGGACAGGTAGGTGGACAGGTTGTTGGACAGGACATGGACAGGTTATTGGACAGGTAGTTGGACAGGTAGTTGGACAGGTAGTTGGACAGGTTATTGGACAGGTAGTTGGACAGGTTATTGGACAGGTAGTTGGACAGGTTGTTGGACAGGTAGGTGGACAAGTAGGTGGACAGGTTATTGGACAGGTAGTTGGACAGGTTGTTGGAGAGGTAGGTGGACAGGTTATTGGACAGGTAGTTGGACAGGTAGGTGGACAGGTTATTGGACAGGTAGTTGGACAGGTAGGTGGACAGGTTGTTAGACAGGTTATTGGACAGGTAGTTGGACAGGTTGTTGGACAGGTAGTTGGACAGGTTATTGGACAGGTTGATAGACAGGTTATTGGACAGGTTATTGGACAGGTAGTTGGACAGGTTATTGGACAGGTAGGTGGACAGGTTATTGGGCAGGTAGGTGGACAGGTAGGTGGACAGGTTATTGGACAGGTAGTTGGACAGGTTATTGGACAGGTAGTTGGACAGGTAGGTGGACAGGTTGTTGGACAGGTTGTTGGACAGGTAGGTGGACAAGTAGGTGGACAGGTAGGTGGACAGGTTATTGGACAGGCAGTTGGACAGGTTATTGGACAGGTTGTTGGACAGGTAGTTGGACAGGCAGTTGGACAGGTTATTGGACAGGTAGTTGGACAGGTTGTTGGACAGGTAGGTGGACAGGTAGTTGGACAGGTTATTGGACAGGTAGTTGGACAGGTTATTGGACAGGTAGTTGGACAGGTTGTTGGACAGGTAGGTGGACAGGTAGTTGGACAGGTTATTGGACAGGCAGTTGGACAGGTTATTGGACAGGTAGGTGGACAGGTTATTGGACAGGACATGGACAGGTTGTTGGACAGGTAGGTGGACAGGTTGTTGGACAGGACATGGACAGGTTATTGGACAGGTAGTTGGACAGGTAGTTGGACAGGTAGTTGGACAGGTTATTGGACAGGTAGTTGGACAGGTTATTGGACAGGTAGTTGGACAGGTTGTTGGACAGGTAGGTGGACAAGTAGGTGGACAGGTTATTGGACAGGTAGTTGGACAGGTTGTTGGAGAGGTAGGTGGACAGGTTATTGGACAGGTAGTTGGACAGGTAGGTGGACAGGTTATTGGACAGGTAGTTGGACAGGTTATTGGACAGGTAGGTGGACAAGTAGGTGGACAGGTAGTTGGACAGGTTATTGGACAGGTAGTTGGACAGGTAGTTGGACAGGTAGGTGGACAGGTAGTTGGAGAGGTAGGTGGACAGGTTATTGGACAGGTTGTTGGAGAGGTAGGTGGACAGGTTATTGGACAGGTTGTTGGACGGGTTGTTGGACGGGTTGTTGGACAGGTTGTTGGACGGGTTGTTGGACAGGTTGTTGGACAGGTAGGTGGTTGTGGGTGGAGTCACCTTGTAGCTCTGGCTTGTAATTGGACAGGATCTGGTAGTAGATGTGGTAGCTTCTCTCTGCAGGCTGCTGGAACACCACTCTGGACTTTTCCAGAAGATCTGATCAAACACACACATTAACACACACATTAACACACACAGTAACGCATGCAGTAACACACGCAGTAACACACACAGTAACACACACAGTAACGCACGCAGTAACACACGCAGTAACACACACAGTAACACATGCAGTAACACACGCAGTAACACACACAGTAACACACACAGTAACGCACGCAGTAACACACGCAGTAACACACACAGTAACACACACAGTAACGCACGCAGTAACACACGCAGTAACACACGCAGTAACACACACACAGTAACACATGCAGTAACACACGCAGTAACACACGCAGTAACACACACAGTAACACGCACAGTAACGCACGCAGTAACGCACGCAGTAACACACACACAGTAACACGCAGTAACACGCACAGTAACACACACAGTAACACACGCAGTAACACGCACAGTAACGCACGCAGTAACACACACACAGTAACACATGCAGTAACACACGCAGTAACACATGCAGTAACACACACACAGTAACACACGCAATAACACATGCAGTAACATAGTAACACACGCAGTAACACAGTAAAACATGCAGTAACATAGTAACACACGCAGTAACACAGTAACACACGCAGTAACACACGCAGTAACACATGCAGTAACACACGCAGTAACACACGCAGTAACACACACAGTAACGCACGCAGTAACACACGCAGTAACACACACAGTAACGCACGCAGTAACACACGCAGTAACACATGCAGTAACACACACAGTAACACATGCAGTAACACACGCAGTAACACACGCAGTAACACACACAGTAACACACGCCGTAACACGCACAGTAACGCACGCAGTAACGCACGCAGTAACACACACACAGTAACACACGCAGTAACACGCACAGTAACACACACAGTAACACACGCAGTAACACGCACAGTAACGCACGCAGTAACACACACACAGTAACACATGCAGTAACACACGCAGTAACACATGCAGTAACACACACACAGTAACACACGCAATAACACATGCAGTAACATAGTAACACACGCAGTAACACAGTAAAACATGCAGTAACATAGTAACACACGCAGTAACACAGTAACACACGCAGTAACACACACAGTAACACACTGGTGTACTGCAGGACTGTTATATATAGAATGACTACATTTATATTTGCAGCCAAATCAAAGCAGAGGTCAGAGGTCAGTGTGTTGCTGCTGTGTGTATTTTAAAGGGTGTTCACACACAGTCACACTGAGATAACTGTGACTCACAGATGTCGATGTCGGCAGACGCCAGCCTCCCTGTTGGCCCAAAATGAATCCTGATGAACTTCCCCTGAGATACACAAAGACAGACGAGTGAGGACGTTGTCCTCTGCTCCGCCCCCTGCTCCGCCCCCTGCTCTGCCTCACACTGACTTCATTTAACTCACAAAGCGAGAGGAGTTGTCGTTACGGATGGTTTTGGCGTTGCCGAAGGCCTCCATGGCCGGATTGGCTTCGATGATTTGGTCCTCTAAAGATCCCTGAGGACAGACAGACAGACAGATGGACAGTTGGACAGACAGAAAGACAGACAGGTAACTTAGTGCAGCTATTAAATGAATCTCAAACTAATGTGATAATAAGTCAGAGTCGATGTTTAAATGTTCTCTGCGGCTCTGTGAAGCTGAGCTGATGACACGAGACACGTGAGGACGCTGCCTCAGCTCTGATCTACAGTTTTCACCATTCTGACATTTTACAGACCAAAAGACAGATCAATTAATTAATTGAGGAAATAATTGACCCTCATAGAAAAAGTAAACGGAGAGTATTAATAAATGTTGCATAAAGAGAAACATGACTCACTCCTTTCTTCACGTTCTCTCCCAGAGCAGCGATGATGGCAAAGTACTGAATCACCCTCTTTGTGTTGACTGTCTTTCCTGCGCCGGACTCACCGCTGACAGGACGACACAACACACACACACACACACACTTTCACCAATATTACACTGCACTTAAATTTAAATTAAAAATGTGTAAATTCAAATTTGTCAGAAAAGTAAACTCTGCAGCCCGTCACGTTGAATCTGATCTGACTCACGTGATCAACATGGACTGGTTCTCTCGATCTGCAGACACAAATAAAAATCATGTCAACAAACAGCCAAGGAGAAAACATGAACATTTCCAGGACCAGAGGACGAGCCCTGTCGTCAAAGGAATTATTCCAGATTATTTTATATGTTCAATAAGAAGTCGTGTCGGTCGCAAATAACTTCTGTAAAGGCAGCTCTCGTGTTTCCTCACTCCTCCTTCCTCCCTCCTTGACTCCTAAAAGCACAATAAAGGAATCAAGACGTCCTTCAAGAAGGCAGGTCTCTAACGAGTGATGGAGGATAGAGGAGTGGAGGATAGAGGAGTGGAGGGTAGAGGAGTGGAGGATAGAGGAGTGGAGGATAGAGGAGTGGAGGGTAGAGGAGTGGAGGATAGAGGAGTGGAGGATTGAGGAGTGGAGGGTAGAGGAGTGGAGGGTAGAGGAGTGGAGGATTGAGGAGTGGAGGGTAGAGGAGTGGAGGGTAGAGGAGTGGAGGATTGAGGAGTGGAGGGTAGAGGAGTGGAGGGTAGAGGAGTGGAGGATTGAGGAGTGGAGGGTAGAGGAGTGGAGGATAGAGGAGTGGAGGATTGAGGAGTGGAGGATAGAGGAGTGGAGGGTAGAGGAGTGGAGGGTAGAGGAGTGGAGGATAGAGGAGTGGAGGATAGAGGAGTGGAGGGTAGAGGAGTGGAGGATAGAGGAGTGGAGGGTAGAGGAGTGGAGGGTAGAGGAGTGGAGGATAGAGGAGTGGAGGGTAGAGGAGTGGAGGATAGAGGAGTGGAGGATAGAGGAGTGGAGGGTAGAGGAGTGGAGGATAGAGGAGTGGAGGGTAGAGGAGTGGAGGATAGAGGAGTGGAGGGTAGAGGAGTGGAGGATAGAGGAGTGGAGAATTGAGGAGTGGAGGGTAGAGGAGTGGAGGATAGAGGAGTGGAGGATAGAGGAGTGGAGGATTGAGGAGTGGAGGGTAGAGGAGTGGAGGATAGAGGAGTGGAGGATTGAGGAGTGGAGGGTAGAGGAGTGGAGGATAGAGGAGTGGAGGATAGAGGAGTGGAGGATTGAGGAGTGGAGGGTAGAGGAGTGGAGGGTAGAGGAGTGGAGGAGGGACACTGGGATGAACCCTGGTTGGAAATCGTTCCTTTAACTGAGATAAAGCCGCAGCAGAGATGAACAGTAGATGGCGTCATGCTAACAGACTTGTAGCATGGTGAGCCAGTTAGTTGCAGTTCACCATGCCGGCAGGGCTAATGTCAGAGGTCATAGGTTACAGGTGACTCACTCTGCAGCATGTCGATGTAGGCGTTGTCAGCGATGGCGTAGATGTGTGGCGGTGTCTCTATACGGCGCCTCCCTTTGTAGCCCGCCACCACAGCAGCAGAGTAGACCGGCAACCATTTGTACGGGTTGACAGCCACGCAGAACAGACCGGAGTAGGTCTGAGACACAGGTGCAAGAGACAGGAGATGACAGACAGACAGACAGACAGACAGACGGGTAGAAGAAACAAGAGAAGACAGACAGATGGACAGACAGAAGAGAGCAGAGGACGGACAGACAGAAAAAAAAATCAGATCATTTGTTTGTTTTCTTCCAGGTGTGTAACGATTCATGAAGCCACGCCCACTAACACACTAACATAGATCATCCACATGCTGAACCTCCGTTTCATGTTGAAGAGGACGGACGCCTCGTTCAGGTGGGTCAACATGGCCATGTCCTCGATCATGTCAAACTTTGGAGGGTTCATCGGCTGGAGGTCGTTTTCTTTAACCACCAGGAACTGAAACACACACACACACACATCACAGAGGTTACAGACAGACCAGAAGACGCTCAGAGAGACAGCAGAGAAATGAAGTGGCTCCTGAACTCCAGGACTGATATAAATGTCATGTCTGTATTACAGCAGACGGCAGTACTGACCTTGAGTGACTTCTGAATGTGACGACTGAATCATGAATGATTCACATTAAATCAAACAGCCTATTATTGGGACACTTACCCGTCCGTCTTTGGTCTCCACCGTGGTTTTATCTCCGTTCAGCTCTTTAACCTCGACCTCAATGTACGCTTCCACATCATCAGGCATCCACACACGCTTCGTACCTGGGAGAATGACATCACACAGTTTTTACCCTGTGTACAGTAGAGGTCAGACCTGCGTCCTTCACCTTCTCAAAATGATCCCACACTTTGGATTTCCTGCCCGACATGTTATTAACTAGCCTGTGGAATAACTGCAGGTACCAGCCCTGGAGATTAACCTGACTCCTGTCTGACTGCTGAGCGTGGACACTTCCTGTGTCTGTCCTTTCAAAGTTAAGTCATACATGGTCCAGTCATATAGGTTTGGGTTTATTCTGACAGGGCACAGCTCCTGATAGAGTTTCATGGTTTTTGTTTTTGTTGTTTATTTCTGTGATTAAGGGACCCAACAAAATCTTGCCGACTAATGACCTTTGTGGTCGACCAACGTCTGGTCGACAGCCCAAAAGGCGGTATAAATACGTACCATCAAAAGCCAGGGCCTTGGCAGCCAGCTGCTCCAGGTTGGTGAGACGGAGGTAGCGAGCAGCTTCTCCAAACTCTGCCATATCTAGGAACCGAGACATCTGAGACACAACACGTGATAAATCACAGTATATGTTACCACAATACAACAAAATGTGATAAACCCCAGTGACACTGTCTCCTGATGATATCGAGTCATTAGGTGACTCCCGTCCTCACCAGGAGGTGCAGCAGGTTTGTTCTGACCCAGATCTGTGAGGCTGATAACATCACTCAGGTATAACATCCAGTTACACCATCAGACCAACAGGAGGATACAGGACCTCTGTCAGGGACTATTTTCAGTAGCGGATTAATCCACACATGGTGCTGTACTGAGTGTTAGTGTCAGCAGGACGGTGTGTGTGTCTCACTGACAACAGTATCTGTCAGCAGACACTCAACATGAACATGAAGACAAATATTAAACACATCAGCAGACATGAATATAATGTGGCATCATGTCCTCTCCTGCAGCCAGTGCTGTGAGTGGAGCCCAGAGTCAGACCTGAACTAAACCATGATGTCAACAAACAGGCATGGCGACCATCCTCACAGCACATTTGGCCTGAGTTGAAGCATTAGTCAGGATTTGAGACGGAGCTCACAGCTGCCACATCAGCTCAGGAGGATCCACTCACAATGCTCGGACCGCTCCCCGGATTATTTTCACTGTCACACCCTCAAACACACGGTCGGGACCAAACACACACAGTCGGGACCAAACACACACAGTCGGGACCAAACACACACGGTCGGGACCAAACACACACGGTCAGGACCAAACACACACGGTCAGGACCAAACACACACAGTCGGGACCAAACATACACGGTCAGGACCAAACACACACAGTCGGGACCAAACACACGCGGTCGGGACCAAACACACACGGTCAGGACCAAACACACACAGTCGGGACCAAACACACACGGTCGGGACCAAACACACACGGTCAGGACCAAACACACACGGTCAGGACCAAACACACACAGTCGGGACCAAACACACACGGTCGGGACCAAACACACACGGTCAGGACCAAACACACACGGTCAGGACCAAACACACACAGTCGGGACCAAACATACACGGTCAGGACCAAACACACACAGTCGGGACCAAACATACACGGTCAGGACCAAACACACACAGTCGGGACCAAACACACACGGTCAGGACCAAACACACACGGTCAGGACCAAACATACACGGTCAGGACCAAACACACACGGTCGGGACCAAACACACACAGTCGGGACCAAACACACACGGTCAGGACCAAACACACACGATCGGGACCAAACACACACAGTCGGGACCAAACACACACGATCAGGACCAAACACACACAGTCGGGACCAAACACACACGGTCAGGACCAAACACGCGGTCAGGACCAAACACACACAGTCGGGACCAAACACACACGATCAGGACCAAACACACACAGTCGGGACCAAACACACACGATCAGGACCAAACACACACAGTCGGGACCAAACACACACGATCAGGACCAAACACACACAGTCGGGACCAAACACACACAGTCAGGACCAAACACACACGATCAGGACCAAACACACACGGTCAGGACCAAACACACACACGATCAGGACCAAACACACGCGGTCAGGACCAAACACACACGGTCAGGACCAAACACACACGGTCAGGACCAAACACGCGGTCAGGACCAAACACACACAGTCAGGACCAAACATACGGTCAGGACCAAACACACACAGTCAGGACCAAACACACACGGTCAGGACCAAACACACACGGTCAGGACCAAACACACACAGTCGGGACCAAACACACACAGTCAGGACCAAACACACACGGTCAGGACCAAACACACACGGTCAGGACCAAACACACACAGTCAGGACCAAACACACACAGTCAGGACCAAACACACAGTCAGGACCAAACACACAGTCAGGACCAAACACACACAGTCAGGACCAAACACACAGTCAGGACCAAACACACGGTCAGGACCAAACACACACAGTCAGGACCAAACACACACGGTCAGGACCAAACACACAGTCAGGACCAAACACACACAGTCAGGACCAAACACACGGTCAGGACCAAACACACGGTCAGGACCAAACACACACAGTCAGGACCAAACACACGGTCAGGACCAAACACACACAGTCAGGACCAAACACACACGGTCAGGACCAAACACGCGGTCAGGACCAAACACACACGGTCAGGACCAAACACGCGGTCAGGACCAAACACACACAGTCAGGACCAAACACACACGGTCAGGACCAAACACACACGGTCAGGACCAAACACGCGGTCAGGACCAAACACACACAGTCAGGACCAAACACACAGTCAGGACCAAACACACAGTCAGGACCAAACACACACAGTCAGGACCAAACACACGGTCAGGACCAAACACACGGTCAGGACCAAACACACACAGTCAGGACCAAACACACGGTCAGGACCAAACACACGGTCAGGACCAAACACACACAGTCAGGACCAAACACACGGTCAGGACCAAACACGCGGTCAGGACCAAACACACAGTCAGGACCAAACACACACAGTCAGGACCAAACACACGGTCAGGACCAAACACACGGTCAGGACCAAACACACACAGTCGGGACCAAACGCACACGATCAGGACCAAACACACACAGTCGGGACCAAACACACACGGTCAGGACCAAACACACACGATCGGGACCAAACACACACAGTCGGGACCAAACACACACGATCAGGACCAAACACACACAGTCGGGACCAAACACACACGGTCAGGACCAAACACACACGATCAGGACCAAACGCGGTCAGGACCAAACACACACGGTCAGGACCAAACACGCACGATCACGACCAAACACGCGGTCAGGACCAAACACACACGGTCAGGACCAAACACACACGGTCAGGACCAAACACACACGATCAGGACCAAACACACACGGTCAGGACCAAACACACACGATCAGGACTAAACACACACGGTCAGGACCAAACACACACGGTCAGGACCAAACACACACGATCAGGACCAAACACACACGATCAGGACCAAACACACACGATCAGGACTAAACACACACGGTCAGGACCAAACACACACGGTCAGGACCAAACACACACGGTCAGGACCAAACACACACGGTCAGGACCAAACACGCACGATCAGGACCAAACACGCGGTCAGGACCAAACACACACGGTCAGGACCAAACACGCGGTCAGGACCAAACACACGGTCAGGACCAAACACGCGGTCAGGACCAAACACACACGGTCAGGACCAAACACGCACGATCAGGACCAAACACACGGTCAGGACCAAACACACACGATCAGGACCAAACACGCGGTCAGGACCAAACACACACGGTCAGGACCAAATACACACGGTCAGGACCAAACACACACGATCAGGACCAAACACACACGATCAGGACCAAACACACACGGTCAGGACCAAACACACACGATCAGGACCAAACACACACGGTCAGGACCAAATACACACGGTCAGGACCAAACACACACGATCAGGACCAAACACACACGATCAGGACCAAACACACACGATCAGGACCAAACACACACGGTCAGGACCAAACACACACGATCAGGACCAAACACACACGGTCAGGACCAAATACACACGGTCAGGACCAAACACACACAATCAGGACCAAACACACACGATCAGGACCAAACACACACGATCAGGACCAAACACACACGGTCAGGACCAAACACACACGATCAGGACCAAACACACACGATCAGGACCAAACACACACGGTCAGGACCAAACACACACGGTCAGGACCAAACACACACGGTCAGGACCAAACACACACGGTCAGGACCAAACACACGGTCAGGACCAAACACGCGGTCAGGACCAAACACACACGGTCAGGACCAAACACGCACGATCAGGACCAAACACGCGGTCAGGACCAAACACACACGGTCAGGACCAAACACGCGGTCAGGACCAAACACACGGTCAGGACCAAACACGCGGTCAGGACCAAACACACACGGTCAAGACCAAACACGCACGATCAGGACCAAACACGCGGTCAGGACCAAACACACACGGTCAGGACCAAACACGCGGTCAGGACCAAACACGCACGATCAGGACCAAACACGCCGTCAGGACCAAACACACGCGGTCAGGACCAAACACGCACGATCAGGACCAAACACGCAGTCAGGACCAAACACACACGGTCAGGACCAAACACACACGGTCAGGACCAAACACGCGGTCAGGACCAAACACGCGGTCAGGATGCATCAGCACTGGAAATAGAGGCGTTTTATCGTAGAGAGCCTCAGGTGAGACACAGCCAATCAGAGAGCCTCAGGTGAGACACAGCCAATCAGAGAGGTCCAGGTTCTGTTGATGTGATGCGATGCTTCATTGTATTGATTTTCTCCCTCGTCTGTCCTGACCAGTGGGACACTGAGGAGACACAGGGAGCAGATGAGACGTGACTCATGTCCAGTCTGTCTCCTGGAGGACGTTGATGATGTTCAGACTCTGAAGTGTTTTAGAGATAAAACCTGCTGCTGACCTGTGCTTCAGTTCATGTCTGATGGAAGACAAGTTTATGTTGGAGAATAATCCTGTGAGGTCTCAATGAGGAGGGCGAATCAGGAGTTTATCAGGATGTGATATTAAATCTGTTCTCTGGGTAACGACATGATGCTTGCTGATGTCACAGAGACAGTCAGTGGTCTGCGATCGATACGAGACGACATCAGTAAATATCCTGGTTCATCGTCGTCTGCTGTCAGTTCAGGAAGAAGGAGTGTGTGACAGAAACAGTGACTCAAACATGCTGTGAGATTTTCAAAATTGAGGCGCGTCTTAAAGACGAAGATTTCTATCAATGATTTCATTTTGTTTTGATAATATCGGATTGTTGAATCTAGTATTGACAAAAAGGCGAGCACGAGATGAGACAGGAGAGCAGGATCCACCTCAGCGGACAGTGACATATCAGTGCAGTGAGACCCAACTTGGCCCTCCGCAGGGCGCCAGGTGGCCCCTCGACTGTTTTAAAGTAAAGTGACTCACTGTGGAAACTTGTTTTGGACTTTGAATGTGAAAAAGGTTTGTTTATTAAAGAGAGTGCTGACACGGGTCTGAGATGATTATTATATATTAATATTTGTTTAATAACGGCCCTAACCTCCTGTCGTTCTGACAGCATGGCGCTAGAGCAAAGGAAGGTGATTATCCCTTCCTAATTAGTCATTAATCCAGAAGCTAAAAGACAGGCTGATAATCTGTGTCTCCGTGGACACCCTCAGGTCAGGGAGGTCCAGGACAGACCTGTCCCCTCTGACTCAGTCTGAACTCTGTAAAACCTGTTGGATAAATTCAGGAGGTCACACTTCGTCCTGACTCATCATGAGACTGATGATCCAGTGCCATGTCTCTGAGACAGACAGTGATGAGTGAAGACAGAGGCGATGTCCTGAGAGCAGGTGGAGTACTCACCGTGCCGGGTCAGTGTGAGACACTGCTGCTGCTGGTGGGTGTAGTTCAGGTGGAGTAGGAGCGTAGTCTGAGAGGACGTGCAGGAGGACAAAATAAGTCGTCCCACAGAGCATCACCTCTCTTTATCACCTCCCTGTGAAGCTGCCTGCATCATGTGACCTGCTGCGCTGCAGCTGATTGGTTGGACCGGTCCTGCTGAAGGATCATAAAAGGCCTGCTGTGGTGAGATGGACAGAAGTAAAGCCGGGTCGGCTCCGTCCTCATCCTCTGTGTCTCTGTCTGTCCCCTCCTCAATCTGAGGCTATACATGGAAACTGACTGCACATGTCTCACTGCTCTGTCCAGTCTGTCTCTGTGTCTCTCTGTGTGTCTGTGTCTCTGTGTGTCTCTGTGTCTCTGTGTGTCTGTGTCTTTGTGTGTCTCTGTGTCTCTGTGTGTCTCTGTGTCTCTCTGTGTGTCTGTGTCTCTGTGTCTCTCTGTGTCTCTGTGTCTCTCTGTGTCTCTCTGTGTGTCTCTGTGTGTCTCTGACATGGATTTGTCCATCAGTCTATGTATGGACATCTGTCCTCTCTGTGTCTCTGTGTCTCTCTGTGTCTCTCTGTGTGTCTCTGTGTGTCTCTGACATGGATTTGTCCATCAGTCTATGTATGGACATCTGTCCTCTCTGTGTCTCTCTGAGTCTCTCTGTGTGTCTCTGTGTGTCTCTGACATGGATTTGTCCATCAGTCTATGTATGGACATCTGTCCTCTCTGTGTCTCTCTGTGTCTCTGTATGTCTCTGTGTCTCTGTGTCTCTCTGTGTCTCTGTATGTCTCTGTGTCTCTCTGTGTCTCTGTATGTCTCTGTGTGTCTGTGTCTCTGTGTCTCTCTGTGTCTCTGTATGTCTCTGTGTGTCTGTGTCTCTCTGTGTCTCTGTGTCTCTGTGTGTCTGTGTGTCTCTCTGTGTCTCTGTATGTCTCTGTGTCTCTCTGTGTCTCTGTATGTCTCTGTGTGTCTGTGTCTCTCTGTGTCTCTGTGTCTCTGTGTGTCTGTGTGTCTCTGTGTGTCTGTGTGTGTCTCTGTGTCTCTCTGTGTCTCTGTGTGTCTGTGTGTGTCTCTGACATGGATTTGTCCATCAGTCTATGTATGGACATCTGTCCTCTCTGTGTCTCTGTGTCTCTCTGTGTCTCTGTGTGTCTGTGTGTGTCTCTGTGTCTCTGTGTGTCTGTGTCTATGTGTGTCTCTGTGTGTCTGTGTCTCTGTATGTCTCTGTGTGTCTGTGTCTCTGTGTGTCTCTGTGTGTCTGTGTCTCTGTGTGTCTGTGTCTCTGTATGTCTCTGTGTCTCTGTATGTCTCTGTGTCTCTGTGTCTCTGTGTGTCTGTGTCTCTGTATGTCTCTGTGTCTCTGTATGTCTCTGTGTCTCTGTGTCTCTCTGTGTCTCTGTGTCTCTGTATGTCTCTGTGTCTCTGTATGTCTCTGTGTCTCTGTGTGTCTGTGTCTCTGTATGTCTCTGTGTGTCTCTGTATGTCTCTGTGTCTCTGTGTCTCTCTGTGTCTCTGTGTCTCTCTGTATGTCTCTGTGTCTCTGTGTCTCTGTATGTCTCTGTGTCTCTGTGTCTCTGTGTCTCTCTGTGTCTCTGTGTCTCTGTGTGTCTCTGTGTCTCTGTGTGTCTCTGTGTCTCTGTCTCTGTGTCTCTGTGTCTCTCTGTGTCTCTGTATGTCTCTGTGTCTCTGTGTCTCTGTGTCTCTCTGTGTCTCTGTGTCTCTCTGTGTCTCTGTATGTCTCTGTGTCTCTGTGTCTCTGTTTGTCTCTGTGTCTCTGTGTTTCTGTGTCTCTCTGTGTCTCTGTGTCTCTGTATGTCTCTGTGTCTCTGTGTCTCTCTGTGTCTCTGTATGTCTCTGTGTCTCTGTGTCTCTGTATGTCTCTGTGTCTCTGTATGTCTCTGTGTCTCTGTGTCTCTGTATGTCTCTGTGTCTCTGTGTCTCTCTGTGTCTCTGTGTCTCTCTGTGTCTCTGTGTCTCTCTGTATGTCTCTGTGTCTCTGTGTCTCTCTGTGTCTCTGTGTCTCTCTGTGTCTCTGTATGTCTCTGTGTCTCTGTGTCTCTGTGTCTCTCTGTGTCTCTGTGTCTCTCTGTGTCTCTGTATGTCTCTGTGTCTCTGTGTCTCTGTTTGTCTCTGTGTCTCTGTGTCTCTGTGTCTCTCTGTGTCTCTGTGTCTCTGTATGTCTCTGTGTCTCTGTGTCTCTCTGTGTCTCTGTGTCTCTCTGTGTCTCTGTATGTCTCTGTGTCTCTGTGTCTCTGTATGTCTCTGTGTCTCTGTGTCTCTCTGTGTCTCTGTGTCTCTCTGTGTCTCTGTATGTCTCTGTGTCTCTGTGTCTCTGTATGTCTCTGTGTCTCTGTATGTCTCTGTGTCTCTGTGTCTCTGTATGTCTCTGTGTCTCTGTGTCTCTCTGTGTCTCTGTGTCTCTCTGTGTCTCTGTGTCTCTCTGTGTCTCTGTGTCTCTCTGTATGTCTCTGTGTCTCTGTGTCTCTCTGTGTCTCTGTGTCTCTCTGTGTCTCTGTATGTCTCTGTGTCTCTGTGTCTCTGTGTCTCTCTGTGTCTCTGTGTCTCTCTGTGTCTCTGTATGTCTCTGTGTCTCTGTGTCTCTGTGTCTCTCTGTGTCTCTGTGTCTCTGTATGTCTCTGTGTCTCTGTGTCTCTGTATGTCTCTGTGTCTCTGTATGTCTCTGTGTCTCTGTCTCTGTGTCTCTGTGTGTCTGTGTCTCTGTGTCTCTGTGTCTCTCTGTGTCTCTGTGTCTCTGTATGTCTCTGTGTGTCTGTGTCTCTGTGTGTCTGTGTCTCTGTATGTCTCTGTGTCTCTGTGTCTCTGTATGTCTCTGTGTCTCTGTATGTCTCTGTGTCTCTGTCTCTGTGTCTCTGTGTGTCTGTGTCTCTGTGTCTCTGTGTCTCTCTGTGTCTCTGTGTCTCTGTGTCTCTCTGTGTCTCTGTGTCTCTGTATGTCTCTGTGTGTCTGTGTCTCTGTGTGTCTGTGTCTCTGTATGTCTCTGTGTCTCTGTGTCTCTGTATGTCTCTGTGCGTCTGTGTCTCTGTGTCTCTCTGTGTGTCTCTGTGTGTCTCTGACATGGACTTGTCCATCAGTCTATGTATGGACATCTGTCCTCTCCGTGCCTCTGTGTCTCCGTCTAAACAATAACATCACTTTATTACAACTTCAATCTTTTTATAGCTGAGTGACCCTGTGATAAGCCCCGCCCCTCTCAGCTACTCAGTCCCTTCTCATGTGACACACATGTAGTGGACATTTATGACTGTCTCTGGATTAAGCAGGATTTATAACTCTGCGTTGTAACGCCACGTCACAGTGACGCAGACCTCCTGTTTGTCTCTGTAAGCTGAAACCATTTCCCTCAGTGGAAACAAAGCTTTGATTTACTTTAATTTCACAGATAAACAATAAATAGTGAAGACAATAAAGCTTCCACACACTGTGTGAGATTTATCCTGGCTGAAATATGGGAGTCCTTGTCATTGGTCCGACATCCCATTAGTCCGACGGTCCACGGTGCTGAATGGCTCCTGGTGGGCGTATTTCTGCCTTGATGGTGCGCCGCGACCGGCTCTGGGTCAGCTGGGAAAGGCTTGAGGTGAAGCAGGCTCACGGCTTATGAGTTTGTCACTTTCTTTTTCATTTTAACCCACACCATGATCTTTTCCTGACCCTAACCAAGTGGTTTTTGTGCCTAAACCTAACCAGACCTTAACCACAGGGCATCATGATGATTTCGGAATGGCTTTGGAACAATGGGTTTACTATGGTCGGAACAATTTGCTGTCGGACCAATGGGCATTTCCCAAATTATGAGCAGAGGAAATCTCTGCTAGCTGCTAGGCTAATTTATACAATGTAAAATACCATAGGCTTATGCTAATAACGTTAGCATGTTGTATTTGTGGGGATCTGTGCCATCACATACAGGGTTCCTGCAGATCCTTCAGAAGTTTTAAAAAGCACAAAATTCATTCATCTAAAGTCAGGCCTTAGTTTGTATTGAAGCGTCTGTAATCACTCTGTCCACAGATTGTAAAATGACGAGATGTAGGTACGTGACGCTCAGGTGAGAGGATCCACTGTCTGACACTCAGCTGGCACTGTAACCTGCTGAACCACAGCTCAACAAAAAGAAAACTCTCTGACTAACTCCAGGCGCTTCTCACTTCTCTTCTTTCTCACAGTCCTGCACCGAGTCAGGTACCTGACAGGTAACTTGCAGGTACCTGACTTGGTGCAGGACCACATTCATCCAGTCTCTGCTCAACCTGTGAGACCCACAGTGACACATAGACACCTGTAGCACACGGGCTGAGTAAACAGTTGTACTTTATTGGACTGGGTTTATTTTCTTTACCCTCCATCAGCCGATAATTCTCTCTTTAAAGAGTGGATATCTTCCTCACTCCCCACAGACCACGTTCTTACAGGCTGTCATTTTATCTTGATCTCACTCACCTTACTCAGAATGAACTCTGCACAGAGTTGCATCCCCCGGTAGTGCTGAGTCACTTTATGTCAGAAAGGTGCACTTTAAGCAGCATCACACAGTGCACAGCAAAATGACAATCATTCGTTCGTCGACCGTCATCATGTGGTGTTTAGAAGAGAACAAATCACATGCACCTGAAAAGACACCTCAATCTGCAGCATGATGAACACATGAATGAATCCCCGTCTGTAGCCAGCTTCAGCTCAGATAAAGATAACAGCACCATCATCATCATCATCATCATCGTCATCGTCATCATCATCATCATCACTGCACTGCGACCATTATTGTTATTATTTTATTCAGTATTATTTCAAGTCTTATTTGATGCACAGATTTGTTAGTTGGCAGGAAATCAAAACTGTGTCTGTTTAATTTGGGGTAAAAAAGTTTTTTTATTTCTCTGAGATGAGGTGAATTCAGGTGATGAAGAATTTTACTTAACGTCATATTTTGATGCCCAGATGAGGACATTAGCAGGAGTGTAGCACAGGAAGTGAACGCAGCGTTCTGTTAATTGAAATGTGAAAGTGAAATAAAAATATAAACAATCAATAATCATGATCTCACTATCGATCAATGTGATCATGATCATGTTTTTGCCCATAATGGTGCAGCTGCACTAACCAGCCAGCCAGCTAACATTATGTTACTAGAGCTGATTTGTGCAGGTCCAACATTTTGACATATTTCCACGTCCGCCCTCCCTCTGATGGACATGACCACGCCCACCTGGAGAAACAGATTTCTGATTTGGAAAGAAAATGTTTTTGTAAATTTATCAAATACGATATATCAGGCAAAAACCATTGAGCAGATTTTGATTCTGGATCACTGCTGAAAACTGAAAAATAAAACCCTGCAGATTCTGTTTCAGTCTGGATACGATGTCCAGAATGTCCCTCAGCAAAGTCCCTGTCCTGGTTGTTGCTCCTCAGATCAGCTGTTGCTGTCTGCGGTCGGAGGTCAAGTCCAGGTCTCAGAGTGGTCTAATGCTGCTGATTGTCTTGTCCCTGAATCCTCACAGAGACTCACAGAGGCCTCGTGTTACTGCAGGACTCCCCGATGGGCTCTAAATCCTGCAACAATGTTAAGACACCTGTAATGCTCCAAACACGTCCTTTAAAATGTCTCTTTGTGTTGGTGAATTATTGTCCTGGCAGGGTCCCAGTGGAGGTCACAGCGGGCCCCATCGGGGCTTTAGGTTGTCTGGCTGGTTAGAACGACACAGCTCAGCGACGGATCACAGCGACATGTTGAAGCTACAGTAACAGCAGTGCTCTCTGAGGGCTGTGTCTGATCTTAAAGGTTAAACACAGGAGCAGATAGTCAGAGATGCGTTCATGTTCCCAGAGGATGAATCTGAATGATTGCAGAGACCCTTTGACCTTTTGTTTTGCTGCCATTGAAACTAATTTCAACTTAACTCTGATGTGGTGGGGAGGCGGGGCTCTGAGCTGGGGTTTGATCTGACTGGGTTCAGGCCGCTGTCAGGAGGTCAGTCCCTGGATCTGCTGCCCACTCTCCTCCTGGTGAGGTGGTCTGGAGCGGCGGGGAGTGAGGCGGAGGACACCCTGTGATTCGAGGCTTTAGCTAACGTTAGCTACATAAACATGAAGCTGCAGTTGTGAGTCTTTAGCTACTGTTAGCAGAACGCTAAACATTAGCAACATTTTCTGTCCATCTCTGAAACTCTTCACTGTTACTGACTCATGTTTTATTGAGCTTCCTGTCAGACTGCGTTTGATCAGTGCGACTTCCTGTTTGTGTTGCTCTGCAGTGTAAATGCATCTGTGTCTGTACAACAGCCAATAGGGGACGTCCTCTCTCTGAAATGACCTGTGATCGGACAAAATCTCCTCACAACAAGAGGAGGAGCAGGAGTCCAGTTCTCTGTCAGTGAATCACAGTGTTATTAAAGATTATTATGGGATGTTTGCCCAGTGATGTCAGAATCAAACAGCCTAACTCAGCTGTAAGAAAACCAGTAAACGGTCACATGTGAGAAACTGGAACCAGTGAAAGTTTGGCGTTCTGTTATTTTTCCATGGATGGACTGATCAGTGAATTTCATGTTTTACATGTTTAAAGAGGTTAAAAAACGTCTCAGGATGAAATCACGTCACGGCAGTGAAACCTGCTGCTGTCTGTGTCCACGGACTGTCGGTTAGTTGTTATTGATGGATTAATAACTGTGTTTGGTGTGAACGTTGTTGTGGTGTTGCTGCTGTGTGTTATGGACGTATTAGTTTTTAGTGAAAGGGTTAGTGTGAACGTCTCCTCCGGTGTTGGCTGAGCTGTGTGACCCTCTGTGTGCCTGGACCTGTTTTATAAATAAAGGTTTACTGCTGATGCCACTACACATTTCTCTGTAAGCCCTCCATCCATCCTCCCATCCCCACCAGCTGTCTTTCTCCTCTTCATCCCTTCATCCCTCCATCTGACAGTGGACGAGAAAAAACCATTGGAGGATGGATTGTTGGCTTCCCAGAGAGGTTAGATTTTCTCCGGGAAAGGAACCAGATCTGTGCCGATTGAATGACTTCTCATCTCTCTGTTATATACCTCCATCTCTCTGTCATCCCTCCATCATCTCTCCTCCCTCCATCCTTCTCCAGTTGTCTGTCCAGTTGATTCTCTCTAATCCAGGGTAACTTTGTTTGAAGCCTAAATACTGACTCACACACCGCTAATAATACCACACACACACACACGCACACCTCTAATAATACTACACACACACACACACACGCACACTGCTAATAATACCACACACACACACACACACACACACGCACACACACCCACACACGCACACACACACACACACACACACACACACTCAGAAAATTCAGTTTATATCTGCAGACACCCAAACATGTCACCTTCAGCTGTGACCCAGTAAACACTGCAAACTCTCTGTGCCCCCGACTGAAGATTGAAGACTGGAGACTGGAGACTTAAGACTGGAGACTTAAGACAGTAGACTGAAGACTGGATACTGAAGACTGAAGACTGAAGACAGGAGACGGGAGACTGGAGACTGAAGACTGGAGACTTAAGACAGTAGACTGAAGACTGGATACTGAAGACTGAAGACTGAAGACAGGAGACTGGAGACGGGAGACTGGAGACTTAAGACAGTAGACTGAAGACTGGATACTGAAGACTGAAGACTGGAGACTGGAGACGGGAGACTGGAGACTGAAGACTGGAGACTTAAGACAGTAGACTGAAGACTGGATACTGAAGACTGAAGACTGAAGACAGGAGACTGGAGACGGGAGACTGGAGACGGGAGACTGGAGACTTAAGACTGGAGATGGGAGACTGAAGACAGGAGACTGGAGACTTAAGACTGGAGATGGGAGACTGAAGACTTAAGACAGGAGACTGAAGACAGGAGACTGGAGACTTAAGACTGGAGACTGAAGACTGGAGACTGGAGACAGGAGACTGGAGACTTAAGACTGGAGATGGGAGACTGGAGACAGGAGACTGGAGACTGAAGACTGAAGACAGGAGACTGGAGACTGGAGACAGGAGACTGGAGACTTAAGACAGGACACTGAAGACAGGAGACTGGAGACTGAAGACTGGAGACTTAAGACTGAAGACTGGAGACAGGAGACTGGAGACTGACGACTGGAGACTTAAGACAGGAGACGGGAGACTGGAGACAGGAGACTGAAGACAGGAAACTGGAGACTTAAGACTGGAGATGGGAGACTGAAGACTGGAGACTGAAGACAGGAGACTGGAGACTGACGACTGGAGACAGGAGACTGAAGACAGGAGACTGGAGACTTAAGACTGGAGATGGGAGACTGAAGACTGGAGACTGAAGACAGGAGACTGGAGACTGACGACTGGAGACAGGAGACTGAAGACAGGAGACTGGAGACTTAAGACTGGAGATGGGAGACTGAAGACAGGAGACTGAAGACAGGAGACTGGAGACTGACGACTGGAGACAGGAGACTGAAGACAGGAGACTGGAGACTTAAGACTGGAGATGGGAGACTGAAGACTGGAGACTGAAGACTGGAGACGGGAGACTGGAGACTGAAGACAGGAGACTGAAGACTGAAGACTGGAGACTGGAGACTGAAGACTGGAGACGGGAGACTGAAGACTGGAGACTGGAGACTGAAGACTGGAGACTGGAGACTGAAGACAGGAGACTGGAGACTTAAGACTGGAGACGGGAGACTGAAGACTGGAGACTGGAGACTGAAGACAGGAGACTGGAGACTTAAGACTGGAGACGGGAGACTGAAGACTGGAGACGGGAGACTGAAGACAGGAGACTGGAGACTCTGGGCAGATTTAACGCCCTCTCAGAGGACAGACGGGTCTGTCTCTTGATCTGCTTTTAAAATGTAGAATTACAGCCTGTAGTGAGGAACAGCCCAGAGCCAGTGAAACTCCACCAGATCGTCTCCATCATCCGTCAGATGTGGGCACTGGTTAGTTAGCATCATCTCAGACACAGAGTCTTGACAGATGTGTCATGTGAACACTTTAATCTGACTTCTAATCTTGTTTTTGTAGAAAAATATAATCCTGTCTCAGACCATGAAGCACTCTGACACACTGTGTGGATCTGTTCTGAATCAAAATGGCCGCCCTGGATTAGAAGTTTAAACAAACTCCATCACTTGGTATGAATTAAACACCCTGAACAGCAGCTTCATCTACATCAGTGTGTAAAATATAAATAATACACACACACACACACACACACACACACACACACTGCCTGTGCACAGTGTTAATGCCAGTATAATACAGTATAAACCTTCTACATATGAGCCAGACCACACACTCACACACCTGTCATACAACCACACACACACACACACACACACACACACACACACACACACACACACACTCACACACCTGTCATACAACCACACACACACACACACACACACACACAGAACAATGGGGCTATAAACTTATTTTAGTTACACAACAGACACACCGAGGAAACCCTGAGCTGCTCAGCTAAATCCCTGCGCTGTCACTCACACACTCCTCAGCATACACAGTACCCACACACACACACACACACTAATGTGTGCTCATGTTAAACTGAAAGTACAAAAGGTGTGTATCAGACCAGTCTGCAGTGTTTCCTCTGTGTCCCTGAGCCGTGAGCTGCACATGTATCTGTGGACGGAGAGGAGCTCAGAGTTACTGGGGGGCTCTCTGGTTTATCAGTGAATGAACTCAAGTGTCACAGAGATGCAGTCACAGCTGACTCACATGAACCGCTCCAACACAGGTTCAGTTTGCAGTGGCAGGTTCTTCTCTGCACGTCTGTCTCGTCACACTGCATTTCTATAAACATCGGAAACAGAAGCCGGATGTAGTTTGGTTACAGGACGCAGTGGTCTGGTTGCTGTAGCCTGCATGAGACCTTTTTAGCTGATCTGTAGTCTGTCTGAATCAGAGGCAACATGGTGATTACACTGCTGTGTGTGTGTGTGAGAAGCCGTAAACCTGTGGATTTGATTCATTAGTAGTGAATGAACTTGGTGGAGGTGGAGGCGAGTAATGTAACTGTAACACTGTAGATATCAGGACGAGCATGACAAACAAAATATATCTACAGAAAGTACAGTTACAAAGTAATCCCTAAGAACTGTATCCAAAAAATGAGGTCTCATCCTTTAGGATACTCTGACAGATATTTGTGAGGATACTTTACAGTGAGGCAGATATAACATCGTAGAAGTAAAGGAACATCGGTAAATTGTAACGTTTACCAATAGGCTGCGTGCACCATGTTTGGGGCGTCTGTCAGAATGTTGACGGGACAAGCTCATTTATGACTCGGTTCTGAATTTTTGATCCTTGAAGGTTTTAGGCCCAATCCCAATTCCTATCTTAACCCTCAATCTTAACCCTCAGTGTCAAAAATCCACGCTCCCGCAAAGTGCTAGTGCTGTCCCGATTCTCCGAGTGTTGAGTTGAAGGTCAAGAATAAGGGCTGTATGGACCTCACTTTTAAGATTTTCCAGGACCACCCTTGGCAATAAGTGCTATCCCAGACTCCTTTGCGTATCATCCGCCGAGCTCAGCCGAACCCAGCCGAGTACAGACGATTCGGTCAATGCAAGATGGCGGCGACAAGCGTAAGGAAGCGGAGTTATCAATGTGAGTATTTTCCTTGTTAATAGTTGTTTTAAAATTATGATAACCATTGCATTATCTTAATTTAACGTCATTTTACGGACTATAGACCTCTTTGTAGCGTAACACACATATTTGGCTTGCCTGCCCCACTGCACGTAACCCTGGTTCTCTGATAACCGAGTATGCTGTCATTCAGTCACAAAAAGTCATTTTTCTTAGTGATAATGTAGTTGTTAAGTTGTGTTAATATACATGAAATGTTTGCATCAACATTTTTGTAAGATGACCGGACGGTGTCATCTCCTGTAGCTGTAGAGTCTGCACCTGGTAACGTTACAGCTGCAGGTTAACGTTAGTGATCGTATTATCTGGTGACTTTCCGCTGAATAAGTTACGTCAGTTGTTGTGGTACAGGTTATTTGGTTGAATATCAACTTAAAACCCAAAGAGTGAAATGTTAACGTGGATGAAAGTCACCAGATAACACTTGTGTGACTGTGTAAACAGCCTCACCAGTTCTGCTGGATGTTGACTACAGTATTCATTGTGATAATACTTGCAATACTGCATGAAACTAAACTAATAACTTAACGAATATATGACAGGTAGCCCAAAAAAGATATAAAAGAAAAGAAAGTAATGTTGTTATCTCTGTTCCATTTCAGGGCCACCAGACAAAACACAAGCCCTGATTCATTTCAGGGCCACCAATGAAGACAAGTTTACAAAAAGCAAGCAGGCTCCAAAAAAACTATGGGAGTGAGTAATTTGTAACTTGTGAACTGTTCATATTCATAACATAATTCTCGGTCACAACGGCAACTGTTCCCCTAATGATCAAGCATTCTGTTTCAATATGAAATCAGCACAGCTGCAGACGGCATTGTCGAGTTTGGTAACTGTACATTTGTTTTGGAGCTGCCCCTATACTGTCACTTTTTGGAAAGATTTTGTTGAGTATATTTGTTGCAACATTTATGTTCTATTTTCACTACTGTACAAAGATGTGCTGTTTGGATTTTATGATGTCAGCATTTCAAAACAAAAACAATTCTGTATCATTAATCTATCTATTATCTTAGCGAAATTCCATATTCATAAGAGAAAATTTTGAAAATATGTAAACAATTTAATTGTTTGAGCTGCTGAACTTTTTTATTTATTTATTTGTTTATTTTATTTCTTTTTCTTTTCTCTTAACCCTGGCATATTTGTTCTGTTCATGTCTGTCACTGCTTGTTTTGTACAAGTATTGAAATAAAGTGTTGGGAAAAAAAACCTCATCACGTCTTTTTATCGACGACTACTGATGACATATATTTCTTCTTCTTTGAACTGACAGACTGGACGGAGTTTTGGCATATTGTTGCCCCCGACAGTCTTAAGACGTATTTGCCTTTGAGGGGTGTCCCATTTTAAAGTCACAAGATAGCCCTTAACACTTGGTTTTGAGGGCTAGTGAGATTGAGGGTTGAGCTTGAGAATTAAGATTGAGGGTTAAGATGGGAATTGGGATTAGGCCTTATATTTGTTAAACTTTCCTCAAGCTGAGAAAAGAGATTTAAAATCTGTGACATCATCACGATGTAAGGTTTATGAGGTGAGCAGGAACTTGTGGGTGGGGCCAGCATTAGAAACACTCTTGAGCATATTCAGTGGTGGTGGTAAAGCTGGACACCAGAAACTTTATTTGGTGTAGAGCCAGGTGAGCAGCTCCATTGGACTGAACAGGACCCATCTGTGTCTGACTGATGTGGGACTGCTGACTCTGATTTTAGAGGAACCATTTATTGATCACTGATTCAGCGAATATTTAGAGCTGAAGCGAAAATAGATCATTACTATGTGCTCTGATTTACCGCTGATGTGACCCTGCAGAGGTGCTCAGAACGCTGCTGTCTGACTGATGACTTTATGAGAGAATATTTAACATTATTATAAACTGTAAACCAGTTCCATACATGAACTTATGACTAGATTTGTCAGACCTGCGGCTTCTCTTTGCTCTGCAGCTATAAAGTCCAGTTCAGACCAAAGATCAGTGACAAGATGAAACCATTTTAGAACGTGTCAGAGAAAAGTGTCAGCGGTGTGAACTGGCCGGTCTGAGCTGGACTCAAGCCGGCTGATGATGTCATCTGATGCTCAGCTGGTCAAATGGCTGGCGGCTGGTTTTTAAGCACGTCACCTGTTTCAACAGCCTATCAGCTTGTAGTGAAGTCAGATGGTCAAGTCAAAATGACCACAGACAACGTGTTGGCTTGCTGCAGCACTTCCTGTCAATGTTACAGATCAGAAGCACAGAGAGTTGTTGACTAGAGATGATGCGCCGTCTCATGGTGGTCACTTCCTGTCAACGTTACAGATCAGAAGCACAGAGAGTTGTTGACTAGAGATGATGCGCCGTCTCATGGCGGTCACTTCCTGTCGACGTTACAGATCAGAAGCACAGAGAGTTGTTGACTAGAGATGATGCGCCGTCTCATGGCGGTCACTTCCTGTCAACGTTACAGATCAGAAGCACAGAGAGTTGTTGACTAGAGATGATACACCGTCTCATCGTGGTCACTTCCTGTGAACCAACAGCTTTTTACAACATTACAGAAAGAGCACTGACAGTAGATGTTTGTTTCAACTCGTCTCATCATGAATCTTTGGTTGGAACTGGACTTTACTGACAACTGCATCACCATCCTCAGAGAAGTCGTCCCACACTGCGCGTTCACTGCCTCATCTTCCTGTAGGTGACACAGGAATAAACATTTAATCAAAGCTACACGTTGTTAAAAGCAGGAAGTAAAAGTAGGAACTGAAGCTGTGACTAGATGAGTTAGAAGTAAAATATCTCTTTGAAATAGTGGAGTAGATGGATAGAGTAAAGAGATCAAGTATTAGAAAATTAAAATATGTTTGAACTGTACTGATGTCCTGCTGGTTGTTAAACCTGTGTAGCATTCTGTTACTGTCTGACAGTTAACGGATCACCTTTAGTGTGACAGACCGAAGCTGAAGCTGAATGAGCGAACAACAGCTGCTGCAGCCTGTGACGAAGAACAGCTGGAGCTACATTCCACTGAGGCTCCAAAGCAAAGCTCCAAAATCCTGCTGGATGCTACAGACACACACACACACACACACGGACCATAGGTAGCTCAGACTGTGAGGTCACCTGTTCTAATGGAAACCAGTGCTGCATATATCCATAGGACAAACATACATAACATCAGATCACAC
Source organism: Epinephelus lanceolatus (assembly GCF_041903045.1). Classification (NCBI taxonomy): domain Eukaryota; kingdom Metazoa; phylum Chordata; class Actinopteri; order Perciformes; family Serranidae; genus Epinephelus; species Epinephelus lanceolatus. The sequence goes on along the minus strand of NC_135741.1, from coordinate 282,226 downwards.
ACACTGACAGATGGACGGACAGACGGATGAGCTCAGAAACACCTTTTTATAGAGCATTATGCACTCTCTCTCTGTCTCTCTGTCTCTCTCTCTCTCACACACACACACACACAGAATAACCTTACTGTGTGTGTGTGTGTGTGTGTGTGTGCGCGCATTTGATGCAAAACACAGCATTAGTTGGAGCCGTTCTCATCTCTAGAAATCTAGCCATGTTTATTAGTAAATCAACCCAGAGCTGAGATCAGGACTCAGAGTCGCAGTCCTGTACGCTTCTCCGAGCTTCTAGTTCAGTTACCCAGCCATAGTTTTCATAGTTTTATACAAACGGTGTCTGTCCCCTGACCACCTAAATTATTTAAATCTAAAATTAAACAAAGAGGAGTTTTGCATAACAACCTCATAAAAATTAAAACCTCTTCTGTGACAGAAAGACAAAACAGGAGAATTAAATGCGGACTGTTAAATATCAGGTCTCTATCGTCTAAAGCAGTGTTAGTAAACAAATTAATATCAGATAATCATATTGATTTACTCAGTCTCACTGAAACCTGGCTTCAGTCAGGGTGTACATGAACCCACTCCCCCACTGTTTTAACCATACCCTCAATCTAGTTCTGATGTATGGAATTGAAATTGATAACCTAAAAGTCTTTCCACAGAGTCCCTTGCTATCGGATCATTATCTGATTACTTTTGATTTCTTTTTACTCGATTACACGCCACTCAGCAACAGTTACTATACTAGATGTTTATCAGATAGTGCTGTCGCAAAATTTAAGGAAATGATTACTCCGTCGTTAAATTCAATACCAAGTCCCTCAGTAACAGAGGTTTCCCGTACCGACTTTAACCTCTCCCCAATTGATCATCTTGTCAATAGCGCCGTAGGCTCGCTGCGAACAACACTCGACTCTGTAGCTCCTCTTAAAAAGAAGTTAACAAAGCAAAGAAAGTTCACTCCTTGGTACTGTCAAACTCAAAAATTAAAACAAATATTGCGAAAATTTGTTAAATTCAGACAAAACTGAAGTTATTGTTCTCAGAGACTCTTTATCTGATGACATAGTTTCTCTAGATGGCATTGCTCTGGCCTCTAGCACTACCGTAAGAAACCTTGGAGTAATATTTGATCAAGATTTGTCTTTTAATTCTCATTTAAAACAAACCTCACAGACTGTGTTTTTTCATCCGTGTAATATTGCGAAAATTATCCTGTCCAAAGAAGATGCAGAAAAACTGCTCCATGCTTTTGTTACCTCTCGGCTAGATTACTGTAACTCCCTATTATCAGGTAGCTCTAAAAAGTCTTTGAAGACTCAAACTAATTCAGAACGCGTGTACTAACAGGAACTAAGAAACAAGATCATATTTCTCCTGTTTTAGCTTCTCTGCACTGGCTCCCTCTAAAATCCAGAATTGAATTTAAGATCCTACTGTTAACTTATAAAGCTCTAAATGGTCAAGCTCCGTCATATCTTAGAGAGCTCATAGTGCCATATTATCCCACCAGAACACTGCGCTCTGAGAACGCAGGGTTACTCGTGGTCCCTAAAGTCTCCAAAAGTAGATCAGGAGCCAGAGCCTTCAGCTATCAGGCTCCTCTCCTGTGGAATCATCTTCCTGTTACGGTCCGGGAGGCAGACACCGTCTCCACATTTAAGACTAGACTTAAGACTTTCCTCTTTGATAAAGCTTATAGTTAGGGCTGGCTCAGGCTTGCCCTGTACCAGCCCCTAGTTAGGCTGACTTAGGCCTAGTCTGCCGGAGGACCCCCTATAATACACCGGGCACCTTCTGTCCTTCTCTCTCTCTCTCTCTCTCTTCTTTGTGAAAAGTTGGTTATTCTTCACTTGCTAACATTCATGTCCTATTATTGCATCTTGCTAACTCGGCCATTCTGGATGTCACTAACTCGGCTTCTTCTCCGGAGCCTTTGTGCACCACTGTCTCTCAGATTAACTCATATCACAGCGGTGCCTGGACAGCGTGACGTGTGTGGTTGTGCTGCTGCCGTGGTCCTGCCAGATGCCTCCTGCTGCTGCTGCCATCATTAGTCATTAGTCATACTTCTACTGTTATTATACACATATGACTATTGTCACACATGTATACTGCCAGATATTAATACATACTTTCAACATATTGTACCACAGTAGCCTGCATCTCTGTCTCTCTCTCTCTCTGTTTCTATCTCTCTCTCTGTCTCATTGTGTCATACGGATTATTGTTAATTTATTATGCTGATCTGTTCTGTACGACATCTATTGCACGTCTGTCCGTCCTGGAAGAGGGATCCCTCCTCAGTAGATCATCCTGAGGTTTCTACCATTTTATTTGCTGTTGAAAGGGTTATTCCTGGTCAGCGGTGAGGGTCCTAAGGACAGAGGGATGTCATATGCTGTAAAGCTTCTGAGACAAATTGTGATTTGTGATACTGGCCTTTAAAAATAAAATTGAATTGATAAACTATAATATGACGTTTGTTCATGATTTTGGACGACATGCTATACTATGACGTATTTTCATTATTTTGGATGACATGCTGTACTATGATGTTTCTTTCTAGATCTTGGACGACATGCTATACGATGACGTATTTTCATGATTTTGGATGACATGCTAGACTATGATGTATTTTCATTATTTTGGACGACATGCTATACTATGTCGTTTCTTTCTAGATCGTGGACGACATGCTATACTATGACGTATTTTCATGATTTTGGACATGCTATACTATGACGTATTTTCATGATTTTGGACGACATGCTATGCTATGACTTGTTTTCATGATTTTGGACGACATGCTATACTATGACGTATTTTCATGATCGTGGACGACATGCTATACTATGATGTATTTTCATTATTTTGGACGACATGCTATACTATGGCGTTTCTTTCTAGATCGTGGACGACATGCTATACTATGAAGTATTTTCTTTATCTGGACGACATGCTATACTATGACGTATTTTCATGATTTTGGATGACGTGCTATACTATGACGTATTTTCATGATTTTGGACGACGTGCTATGCTATGACGTGTTTTCATGATTTTGGACGACATGCTATACTATGACGTATTTTCATTATTTTGGACGACATGCTATATTATGACATATTTTCATTATTTTGGACGACATGCTATACTATGGCGTTTCTTTCTAGATTTTGGACGACATGCTATACTGTTACATTTCTTTCTAAATTTTTGATGACATGCTATACTATGGCGTTTCTTTCTAGATTTTGGACGACATGCTATACTGTTACATTTCTTTCTAAATTTTTGATGACATGCTATACTATGATGTTTTTTCAGGATTTTGCATTATTTTTGATGACATGCTATACTATGACGTATTTTCATGATTTTGTTCATCATGCTATACAATACTATGACGTATTTTCATGATCTTGGACGACATGCTATACTGTGATGTTTTTTCAGGATTTTGGAAGATATGCTATACTATGACGTATTTTCATGATTTTGGACGACATGCTATACTATGACGTATTTTCATGATTTTGGACGACATGCTATACTATGACGTATTTTCATGATCGTGGACGACATGCTATACTATGACGTATTTTCATGATTTTGGACGACATGCTATGCTATGACTTGTTTTCATGATTTTGGACGACATGCTATACTATGACGTATTTTCATGATCGTGGACGACATGCTATACTATGATGTATTTTCATTATTTTGGACGACATGCTATACTATGGCGTTTCTTTCTAGATCGTGGACGACATGCTATACTATGACGTATTTTCATGATCGTGGACGACATGCTATACTATGATGTATTTTCATTATTTTGGACGACATGCTATACTATGGCGTTTCTTTCTAGATCGTGGACGACATGCTATACTATGAAGTATTTTCTTTATCTGGACGACATGCTATACTATGACGTATTTTCATTATTTTGGACGACATGCTATACTATGACGTCTTTTCATGATTTTGGATGACGTGCTATACTATGACGTATTTTCATGATTTTGGACGACGTGCTATGCTATGACGTGTTTTCATGATTTTGGACGACATGCTATACTATGACGTATTTTCATTATTTTGGACGACATGCTATACCATGACGTATTTTCATTATTTTGGACGACATGCTATACTATGGCGTTTCTTTCTAGATTTTGGACGACATGCTATACTGTTACATTTCTTTCTAAATTTTTGATGACATGCTATACTATGATGTTTTTTCAGGATTTTGCATTAATTTTGATGACATGCTATACTATGACGTATTTTCATGATTTTGTTCATCATGCTATACAATACTATGACGTATTTTCATGATCTTGGACGACATGCTATACTATAATGTTTTTCCATGATATTGTTCGTCTACAATGACGTATATGCATTATTTTTGAAGACATGCTTTACTATGACGTTTTTTCATGATCTTGGACGACATGCTATACTGTAATGTTTTTTCAGGATTTTGGAAGATATGCTATACTATGACGTATTTTCATGGTTTTGTTCGTGATGCTATACTGTGACGTATTTTCATTATTTTTGATGACATGCTATACTATGACGTTTTTTCATGATTTTGGACGACATACTATACAATGATGTTTTTTCATGATCTTGGACGACATGCTATACTAAGACGTATTTTCATGATTTTGTTTGTCATGCTACACAATAACGTATTTTTATGATTTTGTTCATCATGCTATACAATAACGTATTTGCATTATTTTGGACAACATGCTCTGCTATGATATTTTTTCATGGTTTTGGACGACATGCTATACTATGACGTTTTTTCATGATTTTGGACGACATGCTATACTATGATGTTTTTTCATGATGTTGTTCATCATGCTTTACAATAATATGTTTTCATGGTTTTGTTTGTCATGCCATACAATAACGTATTTGCATTATTTTGAAAGACATGCTCTGCTATGATATTTTTTCACGATTTTGGACGACATGCTATACTATGACGTTCTTTCATGATCTTGGACGACATGCTATACTATAATGTTTTTCCATGATGTTGTTCGTCTACAATGACGTATATGCATTATTTTTGAAGACATGCTTTACTATGACGTTTTTTCATGATCTTGGACCGCATGCTATACTGTAATGTTTTTTCAGGATTTTGGAAGATATGCTATACTATGACGTATTTTCATGGTTTTGTTCGTGATGCTATACTGTGACGTATTTTCATTATTTTTGATGACATGCTATACTATGACGTTTTTTCATGATTTTGGACGACATACTATACAATGATGTTTTTTCATGATCTTGGACGACATGCTATACTAAGACGTATTTTCATGATTTTGTTTGTCATGCTACACAATAACGTATTTTTATGATTTTGTTCATCATGCTATACAATAACGTATTTGCATTATTTTGGACAACATGCTCTGCTATGATATTTTTTCATGGTTTTGGACGACATGCTATACTATGACGTTTTGTCATGATGTTGTTCATCATGCTTTACAATAATATGTTTTCATGGTTTTGTTTGTCATGCCATACAATAACGTATTTGCATTATTTTGAAAGACATGCTCTGCTATGATATTTTTTCACGATTTTGGACGACATGCTATACTATGACGTTCTTTCATGATCTTGGACGACATGCTATACTATGAAGTTTTTCCATGATGTTGTTCGTCTACAATGACGTATATGCATTATTTTGGACGACATGCTTTACTGTGACGTTTTTTCATGATCTTGGAAGACATGCTATACTATGGCATTTTTCATGATTTTGGACGACATACTATACTATGATGTTTTATCACGATTTTGGACGACATGCTATACTATGATGTTTTTTCACGATTTTGGATGACATGTTATACTATGGCGTATTTTCATGATTTTGGACGACATGCTATACTATGATGGTTTTTCGTGATTTTGGACGACATGCTATACTATGAAGTATTTTCACGATTTTAGACGACATGGTATACTATGATGTTTTTTCACGATTTTGGACGACATGTTATACTGTGATGTTTTTTCACGATTTTGGACGACATGCTAAAGTGTGACGTTTCTTCATGATTTTGGACGACATGCTATACAATACTGTATTTGCATTATTTTGGACGACATGCTGTACTATGACTTTTTTTCATGATTTTTCACGACATGCTATACTATGACATATTTTCATGATTTTGAACGACATGCTATACTATGACGTATTTTCATGATTTTGTTCGTCATGCTATACTATGACGTAGATGCATGATTTTGGACGACATGCTATACTACGACGTAGATGCATGATTTTTGACGACAAGCTATACTATGATGTTTTTTCATGATCTTGGACGACATGCTATACTATGATGTTTTTTCATGATTTTGTTTGTCATGCTATACAATAACGTATTTTCATGATTTTCTTCGTCATGCTATACAATGACGTATTTGCATTATTTTGGACGACATGCTCTGCTATGATATTTTTTAATGATGTTAGACGACATGCTATACTATGATGTTTTTTCATGATTTTGGACGACATGCTATACTATGATGTATATGCATTTTTTTGGACAACATGTGATACTATGACGTATTTTCATGATGTTGGACGACATGCTATACTATGATGTTTTTTCATGATCTTGGACGACATGCTATGCTATGATGTATATGCATTTTTTTGGACAACATGTGATACTATGACGTATTTTCATGATGTTGGACGACATGCTATACTATGATGTTTTTTCATGATCTTGGACGACATGCTATACTATGACGTATTTTCATGATTTTGGATGACATGCTATACTCTGATGTTCTTTCATGATTTTGGACGACATGCTATACTAAGATGTTCTTTCATGATTTTGGATGACATGCTATACTATGATGTTTTTTCATGATTTTGGACGACATGCTATACTATGATGTTCTTTCATGATTTTGGACGACGTTATACTATGACATATATGCATTTTTTTGGACAACATGTGATACTATGACACATTTTCATGATGTTGGACGACATGCTATACTATGAAGTATTTTCACGATTTTGGACGACATGCTATACTAAGATGTTCTTTCATGATTTTGGATGACATGCTATACTATGATGTTCTTTCATGATTTTGGAGGACAAGCTATACAATGATGTTCTTTCATGATTTTGGACGACGTTATACTATGACATATATGCATTTTTTTGGACAACATGTGATACTATGACATATTTTCATGATGTTGGACGACATGCTATACTATGATGTTTTTTCATGATCTTGGACGACATGCTAAACTATGATGTTTTTTTCATGATGTTGTTCGTCATGCTTTACAATAATGTGGTTTCATGGTTTTGTTCATCATGCCATACAATAACGTATTTGCATTATTTTGGAAGACATGCTCTGCTATGATATTTTTTCACGATTTGGGACGACATGCTATACTATGACGTTTTTTCATGATCTTGGACGACATGCTATACTATGAAGTTTTTCCATGATGTTGTTCGTCTACAATGACGTATATGCATTATTTTGGACGACATGCTTTACTGTAACGTTTTTTCATGATCTTGGAAGACATGCTATACTATGGCATTTTTCATGATTTTGGACGACATGCTATACTATGATGTTTTTTCATGATTTTTGACGACATGTTATAATATAATGTTTATTCATGATCTTGGACGACATGCTATACTTTGACGTATATGCATCATTTTGGATGACATGCTATACTATGATGTTTTTTCATGATTTTGGACGACATGCTATACCATGATGTTTATTCATGACCTTGGACGACATGCTATACTATGACGTTTTTTCATGATTTTGGATGACATGCTATACTATGATGTTTTTCATGATTCTGGACGACATGCTATACTATGATGTTTATTCATGATCTTGGACGACATGCTATACTATGATGTTCTTTCATGATTTTGGACGACATCCTATAATATCATGTATTTTCATGATTTTGGACGACATGCTATACTATGACGTTTTTTCATGATTTTGGACGACATGCTTTACTATGATGTTTTTTCATGATTTTGGACGACATGCTATACTATGACGTTTTTTCATGGTTTTGGACGACATGTTATACTATGACGTTTTTTCATGATTTTGGACGACGTCCTATAATATGATGTTTTTTCATTATTTTGGACGACATGCCATAGTATGATGTTTTTTCATGATTTTGGACGACATGCTATACTATGATGTTCTTTCATGATTTTGGACGACATCCTATAATATGATGTTTTTTCATTATTTTGGACGACATGCCATACTATGATGTTTTTTCATGATTTTGGACGACATGCTATACAATAATGTTTATTCATGATCTTGGACAACATGCTATATTGTGACGTATATGAATTATTTTGGACGACATGCTATACTAAGATGTTCTTTTACGATCTTGGACGACATGCTATACTATGACCTTTTTTCATGATTTTGGACGACATGCTATACTATGACCTTTTTTCATGATTTTGGACGACATGCTATACTATGACGTTTTTTCATGATTTTGGACGACATGCTATTCTATGACGTATTTGCATTATTTTGGACGAAATGCTATACTAAGATGTTCTTTCACGATCTTGGACGACATGCTATACTATGATGTTTTTTCATTATCTTGGTCGACATGCTACACTATGATGTTCTTTCATGATTTTGGACGACATGCTATACTATGACGTTTTTTCATGATTTTGGACGACATGCTATACAATGACGTTTTTTCATGATTTTGGACGACATGCTATACAATGATGTTTTTTCATCATTTTGGACGACATGCTATACAATGATGTTTTTTGATGATTTGTGACGACATGCTATACTATGACGTTTTTTCATGATTTTGGACTACATGCTATACAATGATGTTTTTTCATCATTTTGGACAACATGCTATACAATGATGTTTTTTCATCATTTTGGACGACATGCTATACAATGATGTTTTTTCATTATTTTGGACGACATGCTATACTATGATGTTTTTTCATGATTTTGGACGACATGGTATACTTTGACTTTTTTCATGATTTTGGACCACATGCTATACTATGACGTATTTTCATGATTTTGGACGACATGCTATACTATGACGTTTATTCATGATCTTGGTCAACATGCTACACTATTATGTTTATTAATTATTTTGGATGACATGCTATGCCATGACGTATTTTCATGATTTTGTTTGTCATGCTATACAATGACATATTTGCATGATTTTGAACGACATGCTATACTATGACGTTTATTCATGATCTTGGTCAACTTGCTATATTATGACATTTATTAATTATTTTGGATGACATGCTATACTATGACGTATTTTCATGATTTTGTTTGTCATACTATACAATGACATATTTGCATGATTTTGGACGACATGCTATACAATGACATATTTGCATGATTTTGGATGACAGGCTACACAATGACATATTTGCATGATTTTGGATGACAGGCTACACAATGACATATTTGTATAATTTTGAATGACATGCTATACTATGATGTTTTTTCATGATTTTGGACGACATTCTATAGTGTGACGTATTCGCATTATTTTGGACGACATGCTATACAATGACATACTTGCATGATTTTGGACGACATGCTATTCTATGACGTATTTGCATTATTTTGGACGAAATGCTATACTAAGATGTTCTTTCACGATCTTGGACGACATGCTATACTATGATGTTTTTTCATTATCTTGGTCGACATGCTACACTATGATGTTCTTTCATGATTTTGGACGACATGCTATACTATGACGTTTTTTCATGATTTTGGACGACATGCTATACAATGACGTTTTTTCATGATTTTGGACGACATGCTATACAATGATGTTTTTTCATCATTTTGGACGACATGCTATACAATGATGTTTTTTGATGATTTGTGACGACATGCTATACTATGACGTTTTTTCATGATTTTGGACTACATGCTATACAATGATGTTTTTTCATCATTTTGGACAACATGCTATACAATGATGTTTTTTCATCATTTTGGACGACATGCTATACAATGATGTTTTTTCATTATTTTGGACGACATGCTATACTATGATGTTTTTTCATGATTTTGGACGACATGGTATACTTTGACTTTTTTCATGATTTTGGACCACATGCTATACTATGACGTATTTTCATGATTTTGGACGACATGCTATACTATGACGTTTATTCATGATCTTGGTCAACATGCTACACTATTATGTTTATTATTTTGGATGACATGCTATGCCATGACGTATTTTCATGATTTTGTTTGTCATGCTATACAATGACATATTTGCATGATTTTGAACGACATGCTATACTATGACGTTTATTCATGATCTTGGTCAACTTGCTATATTATGACATTTATTAATTATTTTGGATGACATGCTATACTATGACGTATTTTCATGATTTTGTTTGTCATACTATACAATGACATATTTGCATGATTTTGGACGACATGCTATACAATGACATATTTGCATGATTTTGGATGACAGGCTACACAATGACATATTTGCATGATTTTGGATGACAGGCTACACAATGACATATTTGTATAATTTTGAATGACATGCTATACTATGACGTTTTTTCATGATTTTGGACGACATTCTATAGTGTGACGTATTCGCATTATTTTGGACGACATGCTATACAATGACATACTTGCATGATTTTGGACGACATGCTATACTACGATGTTTTTTCATGATTTTGGACGACATGCTATACTATGATGTTCTTTCATGATTTTGGACGACATGCTATACTGTGACGTATATGCATTATTTTGGACGACATGCTATACTATGATGTTCTTTCATGATTTTGGACGACATGCTACACTATGATGTTCTTTCATTATTTTGGACGACATGCCATACTATGATGTTTTTTCATGATTTTGGACGACATGCTATACAATAATGTTTATTCATGATCTTGGACAACATGCTATATTGTGACGTATATGAATTATTTTGGACGATATGCTATACTAAAATGTTCTTTTACGATCTTGGACGACATGCTATACTATGACCTTTTTTCATGATTTTGGACGACATGCTATACTATGACGTTTTTTCATGATTTTGGACGACATGCTATACTAAGATGTTCTTTCACGATCTTGGACGACATGCTATTCTATGACGTATTTGCATTATTTTGGACGAAATGCTATACTAAGATGTTCTTTCACGATCTTGGACGACATGCTATACTATGATGTTTTTTCATTATCTTGGTCGACATGCTACACTATGATGTTCTTTCATGATTTTGGACGACATGCTATACTATGACGTTTTTTCATGATTTTGGACGACATGCTATACGATGACGTTTTTTCATGATTTTGGACGATATGCTATACAATGATGTTTTTTCATCATTTTGGACGACATGCTATACAATGATGTTTTTTCATCATTTTGGACGACATGCTATACAATGATGTTTTTTGATGATTTGTGACGACATGCTATACTATGACGTTTTTTCATGATTTTGGACTACATGCTATACAATGATGTTTTTTCATCATTTTGGACAACATGCTATACAATGATGTTTTTTCATCATTTTGGACGACATGCTATACAATGATGTTTTTTCATTATTTTGGACGACATGCTATACTATGACGTATTTTCATGATTTTGGACGACATGCTATACTATGACGTTTATTCATGATCTTGGTCAACATGCTACACTATTATGTTTATTAATTATTTTGGATGACATGCTATGCCATGACGTATTTTCATGATTTTGTTTGTCATGCTATACAATGACATATTTGCATGATTTTGAACGACATGCTATACTATGACGTTTATTCATGATCTTGGTCAACTTGCTATATTATGACATTTATTAATTATTTTGGACGACATGCTATACTATGACGTTTATTCATGATCTTGGTCAACATGCTACACTATTATGTTTATTAATTATTTTGGATGACATGCTATGCCATGACGTATTTTCATGATTTTGTTTGTCATGCTATACAATGACATATTTGCATGATTTTGAACGACATGCTATACTATGACGTTTATTCATGATCTTGGTCAACTTGCTATATTATGACATTTATTAATTATTTTGGATGACATGCTATACTATGACGTATTTTCATGATTTTGTTTGTCATACTATACAATGACATATTTGCATGATTTTGGACGACATGCTATACAATGACATATTTGCATGATTTTGGATGACAGGCTACACAATGACATATTTGCATGATTTTGGATGACAGGCTACACAATGACATATTTGTATAATTTTGAATGACATGCTATACTATGATGTTTTTTCATTATTTTGGACGACATGCTATAGTGTGACGTATTCGCATTATTTTGGACGACATGCTATACAATGACATACTTGCATGATTTTGGACGACATGCTATACTACGATGTTTTTTCATGATTTTGGACGACATGCTATACTATGATGTTCTTTCATGATTTTGGACGACATGCTATACTGTGACGTATATGCATTATTTTGGACGACATGCTATACTATGATGTTCTTTCATGATTTTGGACGACATGCTACACTATGATGTTCTTTCATGATTTTGGACGACATGCTACACTATGATGTTCTTTCATGATTTTGGACGACATGATATACTATGATGTTCTTTCATGATTTTGGACGACATGCTATACTGTGACGTATATGCATTATTTTGGACGACATGCTATACTATGATGTTCTTTCATGATTTTGGACGACATGCTATACTGTGACGTATATGCATTATTTTGGACAACATGCTATACTATGATGTTTTTCATGGTTTTGGATGACATGCTACACTATGATGTTGTTTCATGATTTTGGACGACATGCTATGTTTTTTCATTATTTTGGACGACATGCTATAGTATGATGGTTTTTCACGATTTTGGACGACATGCTATACTATGATGTATTTTTATGATTTTTGACGACATGCTATATTGTAACTTTTTTCATTATTTTGGACGACATGCTATACTATGATGTTTTTTCAGATATTATACCTTTTTGACAATTGTTTGGTATAATACATATAATCAGTGTCTTTATTTAATTTTTATTGGTTATTATTCCATAAATTGATAACATTTGTTTGACATGTAGAAAATTGTCACATCACGGTGTAAAATAATCATTTAAATATAATTTCTGCATTTTTAATGTAAATGTAAGTGTATGTACAAACGTAATGCAGAAACGTCATGTTTCTCATTAAAATATTTTATTTATTTTGAAGATGTGATCTACATGACACTCTCCTGCTCCTGCTATTCGTCCCTCCTCCGTGTACCCGTCTGTTCTCATTCAAAAAAAAAAACAGTACATACTTTTCTTGCAGTTAATCTAAAAGCAGCTCAGTTGAAATCCAGTGTCTGTAATGAGCTAGTTACAGTGTCAAACAAACAAGAGCTGCTCTCTTCATAAATATATATCACTATTAAACCTTAATAATATTTATATCACTTAAAAACTAGTCTCCCCAGATTTAAAATAAAAAACACACAACTGGGTTCAACTCACTTTACATTCACACAGATATTACTGAAAAAGTTAATTCTGCCATCAGCAGATACATGCTGCACGTCAGTCTCTGTAAAATAACTAAAGTGAGTTGATGGTTATTCTTTAAGCGCACACACACACACACACACACACACACACACACACACACACACACACACACAAGCACATTCCAGCAGTTTCTATGACACAGAGCAACTTGTAGTCGTTCAACCAGGAAGTCTGTGATTCTCCTCAAGTTTTTTTTAGCCGTATGAGTTTTTCTTTGTGCAGAAAATCTGTTGCAGTGTTTGTTCTTAACCACAAACCAATATAAGTTAGTTAGATTGAGTATTTAGGTCAACAGGTGTGCTGTTCCTGAGACAGACGTGCTGATCCTGAGACAGACGTAGACTACAGATCTAACTCTGAATCAGCCAGACATTAAAAAGTCAAAGCAAACAAAGAAATGTACTTCTGATGAAATATGTATCAGTAGTTTGTTTCATAGCTTCATTCTAGTGTTTTTCTTGTCTCCTGTGAATCAGTCCATCAGTCCAGCTGGATGCTTTGAACATGTGGATCCTGTAGTCAACAGTCCGTCTGATCATTTGCAGTCTATGTTTTGTAGATCTGGTGGTTTCCTCCCGCGGCACTTGGAGGCAGCGCAGCGCTCGCCCCTGCCTGGACGTCAACAAATCCCATCCTCTGCCTCCTCTTCCTCTGCTCCGTCATCTACAGGAACACAGAAGGTACAGTGAGTATGTTTGAGTTTAACATCCCTCAGTGCAAGTGAGAAAAACAAAACTACGTTATAACTGACATATGAGTGTCCTAATACAGTATGTCATAACATGTAATCAGAGAAATGTCAAAGTATGTTCCAACATTTGATTAAAAACATCATGTTGCACTGTGACTTTTAAATGTTAAAACACACACTGGTTTTCTTGGGTGGGACTACTGGCCTTGACAGACAGACTCCTTCAGCCAATCAGTAGAGAAACAACAGTGAACGTTGGATTTTTATCAGTGAACAGAGGAGTGACTCATTCACACCATGAGGACAGAAGGAAGAGATTAATCACAGTCCTCAGCTCCTCTGCTGAATCTCTGTCCCGTCTTCTTCTGAACAGCAGCACAGGGCAGAAACCAGCTGAATGTGGGGCGGCGGGTGCAGGGCGAGCAGCGGGCAGGACGCTGCTGAGCGTTCTTTGTGACTGAGCCTTCATTGACAACAGTTTGTTACTGATGTCACACTCACAGTTTGGACCGACAGACAACAGAACCACCTGAGTGAGGTCGGTTCTGAAAGTCTCACAGTGACACAGACTGATACAGGAGCACTGTGGGGACTGATTGGTCAGTCTGCTCGGCTCTGAGAGCACAACGTGACAGCGTCATGTTTCCTGTGGTGACAGTGAGGCGAGACACGCAGCTGACACGTTAACGTGCTCGTGTATTATAAAGCTAAAATATGTTTCGCTGCCTCGTCCAGCGTTAGCAGAGAAACACATCTGTCAGATGGAGACAACTCAGTGAGGTCATACTGCTGTTGTTGTTGTTGTTGTTGTTGTTTACTTGTTGTTATTGACTCAGTGATGTCACTTATTGCTGTGTTTAATCTGTGTTTACACTTAGCGCTTGTTGCTTCAGGAGCCACTGTCATTGATCTGGAAGCTGTGGCCTGAATGTTACCTCATCAACTACAACTCAGTCCCTGATTGGCTGCTGACGCTGTCAGTATGGCTCCTCTCCTGTGGAATCATCTTCCTGTTACGGTCCGGGAGGCAGACACCGTCTCCACATGTAAGACTAGACTTAAGACTTTCCTCTTTGATAAAGCTTATAGTCAGGGCTGGGCTCTCATGTCCTATTACTGCATGTCACTAACTCGGCCATTCTGGATGTCACTAACTCGGCTTCTTCTCCGGAGCCTTTGTGCTCCACTGTCTCTCAGATTAACTCATATCACAGCGGTGCCTGGACAGCGTGACGTGTGTGGTTGTGCTGCTGCCGTGGTCCTGCCAGATGCCTCCTGCTGCTGCTGCCATCATTAGTCATTAGTCATACTTCTACTGTTATTATACACATATGACTATTGTCACACATGTATACTGCCAGATATTAATACATACTTTCAACATATTATACCACAGTAGCCAGAACTATAACTATAATATTATTACTTTCATTAATGTTGTTGTAAGCTACTGTCATTACCTGCATCTCTCTCTCTGTCTCTCTCTCTGTCTCTCTCTCTCTCTGTCTCTCTCTCTGTCTCTCTCTCTCTCTGTCTCTCTCTCTCTCTCTCTCTCTCTCTGTCTCATTGTCTCATACGGATTACTGTTAATTTATTATGCTGATCTGTTCTGTACGACATCTATTGCACGTCTGTCCGTCCTGGAAGAGGGATCCCTCCTCAGTGTCTCTTCCTGAGCTTTCTACCGTTTTTTCCCCATTAAAGGGTTTTTTGGGGAGTTTTTCCTGATCAGCTGTGAGGGTCATAAGGACAGAGGGATGTTGTATGCTGTAAAGCCCTGTGAGGCAAATTGTGATTTGTGATATTGGGCTTTATAAATAAAATTGATTGACTGACTGATTGATACGGTTCTGACCCCTGATTGGCCCGACTGGAAGTGTTTGTGGCAGCAGACTGAGTCCAGACTGATACAGTGAGAAACAGGATGTTGAGCTGTCGTCACCAGGACAGTCGCACCAGGGTAGTTTCCTTGTAGTTCAATGTGTGTGTGTGTATTTGTGTATGTGTGTGTGTGTGTTCCTACCTGCTCTTTGAGCTCTGTCAGCTGAGTGGTCAGCGTCATCACCACTTTCATCGTTGCGGCCAGTTTGTCCTGTAACATCCTCATCTCGTTCTGCTCGCCGTCGCCGTCCGTCACCACCAGAGACATGGCCTGCATCCGTGGAAACCAATCCAGGTTGTTGTTCTGAAACAGAAGTGACTGTTGATGAGGTGTCTGTTGTTTACATGTCTGTGTGTACAGAGGGGTATTCCAGGTAGGAGGTTCAACATACTCTGAGTCTAATCCTGAACTCTGACTTGACTTACCCTGAGCTGGGAAACTCTGATTATCCGGTTCCAGAACAGCTGATTTGAGTTAGTTCAGTCAACTCTGAGTAGGTACACCTTGAGTTAAGCACGTGCACAACCACAATAAAAAGCCATCATCAATGGAGCCCTGATACCTCGAGTCACCATGGCAACCGGAGAGAAAAAGTGATCAACTTATTTCACACCTGTGGACTTGGAGGTGCTCATGAATGCCTACAGTGAATATGAGCATATATTTCATAAACAAAGTAACAGCACTAAAGCTGCCAAGGAGAGAGAGGCAGCATGGGAAATTTAGCAAGCAGGATCTTATTTGACGGGATGTTGGTGGCTTAGTGGATAGAGCAGGCGTCCCATATATAGGTTGGTTTGGGCGCAGCGGCCTGGCTTCAACTCCGGCCTGTGGCACCTTGCTGCATGTCACTTCCTTTAAAAACTATCATACCCAAGATCTCCCCCCCCCCCCGCCACCCAGCAAAAATCTCACTCTGAACTGAGATCAAAACCTGAGAGCCCTGCCATTAATTTACATTTAACCACGCCTAATTAAAATCGTAGCTTACAGGTGAAAAAACTGGTTTTGAATAAAATCTGATTTTCATGTAGGTTCAATCTCACAGGGGAAAAACACACTTCAGCTTAAAATGAAATATAAAAACATCATTCAAACAGGTAAGGCACATTTGACTTGGCCATGACTGTACCTTCCTTTAATTTGATTCATATTTGATTTATTAGATTTATATAGATTTTATATAGATTTGATATGTGTGTCCGGTAAATGATTGAGTCTAATGAAAAACTGTACGGTTCAAACAGATATTCATTGGGGAAAGACAGCACATCTAGACGGGGTGTGAAGATCCTCTCCCAGCGTAAAGCATTGTGAATTAATTCTGCCTACATACGAACAACCCATGTGTGTCTGCCAGCTTGCTTCAGGCTCGGCAGTAGGGAGGATTTCTTGTAGGGTTTCTTGTAGAAAACCTGCCAGTGAGCAGGTTAGGTTCACAGAGTCAGTTGCCATGGTGATTGACTCAGAGTTTGACTTACCTCTCTGTCTGGAACTGAAAACCCAGAGTTTCCCTCATCTCAGGGTTAACACACTCAGAGTTTTCACTAAACCCGCTTTCTGGAACACCTCCCATGTGACATCTTGTGTGTGTGTTTTACTTTGATCATGTGAGCCACGTAGCTCTCTGGTCCCGTGTAGTCCGTCTTGTTCTTCTCTCGCACCAGGACGATGAAGTACAGGTAGTTCCAGATGTTGTGTTCCAGTTTGATGTGTTCTTCAAACGACACCGTCTTGTTGTCAAACTTGTCTCTCTCCAAACCTGCAACCACACACACAGCGCCACTGGTCACATGACCTACAGTCCTCACATGACCTACAGTCCTCACATGATCTACAGTCCTCACATGATCTACAGTCCTCACATGATCTACAGTCCTCACATGACCTACAGTCCTCACATGACCTACAATCCTCACATGATCTACAGTCCTCACATGACCTACAGTCCTCACGACCTACAGTCCTCACATGACCTACAGTCCTCACATGACCTACAGTCCTCACGACCTACAGTCCTCACATGATCTACAGTCCTCACATGACCTACAGTCCTCACATGATCTACAGTCCTCACGACCTACAGTCCTCACATGATCTACAGTCCTCACATGACCTACAGTCCTCACATGACCTACAATCCTCACATGATCTACAGTCCTCACATGATCTACAGTCCTCACATGCTCTACAGTCCTCACATGATCTACAGTCCTCACATGATCTACAGTCCTCACGACCTACAGTCCTCACATGATCTACAGTCCTCACATGATCTACAGTCCTCACGACCTACAGTCCTCACATGACCTACAGTCCTCACATGATCTACAGTCCTCACATGATCTACAGTCCTCACATGACCTACAATCCTCACATGATCTACAGTCCTCACATGACCTACAGTCCTCACATGACCTACAATCCTCACATGATCTACAGACCTCACATGATCTACAGTCCTCACATGACCTACAGTCCTCACATGATCAACAGTCCTCACATGACCTACAGTCCTCACATGATCTACAGTCCTCACATGATCTACAGTCCTCACATGACTTACAGTCCTCACATGATCTACAGTCCTCACATGACTTACAGTCCTCACATGATCAACAGTCCTCACATGATCTACAGTCCTCACATGACCTACAACCCTCACATGATCTACAGTCCTCACGACCTACAGTCCTCACATGATCTACAGTCCTCACATGACCTACAGTCCTCATGACCTACAGTCCTCACATGACCTACAGTCCTCACATGACCTACAGTCCTCACATGATCTACAGTCCTCACATGACCTACAGTCCTCACGACCTACAGTCCTCACATGATCTACAGTCCTCACATGATCTACAGTCCTCACATGACCTACAATCCTCACATGATCTACAGTCCTCACATGATCTACAGTCCTCACATGCTCTACAGTCCTCACATGATCTACAGTCCTCACATGCTCTACAGTCCTCACATGACCTACAGTCCTCACATGATCTACAGTCCTCACATGCTCTACAGTCCTCACATGATCTACAGTCCTCACATGATCTACAGTCCTCACATGACCTACAATCCTCACATGATCTACAGTCCTCACATGATCTACAGTCCTCACATGATCTACAGTCCTCACATGACCTACAGTCCTCACATGATCTACAGTCCTCACATGCTCTACAGTCCTCACATGACCTACAATCCTCACATGATCTACAGACCTCACATGATCTACAGTCCTCACATGACCTACAGTCCTCACATGATCAACAGTCCTCACATGATCTACAGTCCTCACATGACTTACAGTCCTCACATGATCTACAGTCCTCACATGATCTACAGTCCTCACATGACTTACAGTCCTCACATGATCAACAGTCCTCACATGATCTACAGTCCTCACATGACCTACAACCCTCACATGATCTACAGTCCTCACGACCTACAGTCCTCACATGACCTACAGTCCTCACATGACCTACAGTCCTCACATGATCTACAGTCCTCACATGACCTACAGTCCTCACATGACCTACAGTCCTCACATGACCTACAGTCCTCACATGATCTACAGTCCTCACATGACTTACAGTCCTCACATGATCAACAGTCCTCACATGATCTCCAGTCCTCACATGCTCTACAGTCCTCACATGACCTACAGTCCTCACATGATCTACAGTCCTCACATGACCTACAGTCCTCACATGCTCTACAGTCCTCACATGACCTACAGTCCTCACATGATCTACAGTCCTCACATGATCTACAGTCGTCACATGATCTACAGTCCTCACATGACTTACAGTCCTCACATGATCTACAGTCCTCACGACCTACAGTCCTCACATGATCTACAGTCCTCACATGCTCTACAGTCCTCACATGACCTACAGTCCTCACATGATCTACAGTCCTCACATGACCTACAGTCCTCACATGCTCTACAGTCCTCACATGACCTACAGTCCTCACATGATCTACAGTCCTCACATGACTTACAGTCCTCACATGATCTACAGTCCTCACATGCTCTACAGTCCTCACATGACCTACAGTCCTCACGACTTACAGTCCTCACATGACTTACAGTCCTCACATGATCTACAGTCCTCACATGATCTACAGTCCTCACATGACCTACAGTCCTCACATGACTTACAGTCCTCACATGATCTACAGTCCTCACATGCTCTACAGTCCTCATATGATCTACAGTCCTCACATGACCTACAGTCCTCACATGACTTACAGTCCTCACATGACCTACAGTCCTCACATGACTTACAGTCCTCACATGATCTACAGTCCTCACATGAGGACACATGGAGGTCACATGTTCTTATACTCACCACAGATGAAACACGTGGTCTTCAGGATCTCCTCTTTCTTCTGTTTCTCGCTCCTCAGGTCGGCGAATGTGTCGATGATGACGCCAAAGATCAGGTTGAGGACGATGATGATGACGATGAAGTAGAAGAGCAGGTCGTAGACCACCCGGGCAGGAAACAGCGGCTCCTACACACACAGATACAGGTTAACACGTTACGACGAGTTTTAACTCCACACTGTGAAATGAAGTCGACCCTCTGCAGGATTATGTCATCACATATTGATGACATCAGAGTGTCAGCAGTGTTTGAAGGTTGTAGTGATGAAGCTTCAGCTTTACTGTTAATGAGTGACCTCTGCCCTCAGGCTGCTCCTGTCCTGACTGATGTTAATGATGGGATGGAAACAGGAATATAAAGTGTTGTTTACGTTCTTGGATGGTTTGCGGAGAACGTCTCCGACTCCTCCTCCGTTCCTCAGTCCATGGTTCAACACGGTGACGATACACATCAGCAGAGTGTCACATGCTCGCTCCGAGCTCGCCTCCTCTGAAACACACACACACACACACACACCGTCACTGCTGTAGTAACAAGAGTTTTAAGGTTGTGAGTTCCAACACCTGTACCTCCTGTATCTCCTGTACCTCCTGTACCACCTGTACCTCCTGAACCACCTGTTCCTCCTGTACCTCCTGAACCACCTGCACCTCCTGTACCACCTGTACCTCCTGTACCTCCTGAACCACCTGCACCTCCTGTACCACCTGTAACTCCTGAACCACCTGTACCTCCTGAACCATCTGTTCATCCTGTACCACCTGTACCTCCTGTATCTCCTGAACCACCTGTACCTCCTGAACCACATGTACCTCCTGAACCACCTGTTCCTCCTGTACCACCTGTCCCTCCTGAACCACCTGTACCACCTGCACCTCCTGAACCACCTGTTCATCCTGTACCTCCTGTACCACCTGCACCTCCTGAACCACCTGTTCCTCCTGTACCTCCTGTACCTCCTGAACCACCTGCACCTCCTGTACCTCCTGTACCTCCTGTACCACCTGCACCTCCTGAACCACCTGTTCCTCCTGTACCTCCTGTACCTCCTGAACCACCTGCACCTCCTGTACCACCTGTACCTCCTGTACCTCCTGTACCTCCTGAACCACCTGTTCATCCTGTACCTCCTGTACCTCCTGTACCACCTGTTCCTCCTGTACCTCCTGTACCTCCTGAACCACCTGCACCTCCTGTACCACCTGTACCTCCTGTACCTCCTGTACCTCCTGAACCACCTGTTCATCCTGTACCTCCTGTACCACCTGCACCTCCTGAACCACCTGTTCCTCCTGTACCTCCTGTACCTCCTGAACCACCTGCACCTCCTGTACCACCTGTACCACCTGTACCTCCTGTACCTCCTGAACCACCTGTTCATCCTGTACCTCCTGTACCTCCTGAACCACTTGCACCTCCTGTACCACCTGTACCTCCTGAACCACCTGTACCACCTGTTCCTCCTGTACCACCTGTACCTCCTGAACCACTTGCACCTCCTGTACCACCTGTACCTCCTGAACCACCTGTACCACCTGTACCTCCTGTACCTCCTGAACCACCTGTACCACCTGTACCTCCTGTACCTCCTGAACCACCTGTACCACCTGTACCCCCACCTCCTGTACCACCTGTACCTCCTGTAGCACCCGTACCTCCTGTACCACCTGTTCCTCCTGTACCACCTGTCCCACCTGTACCTCCTGTACCTCCTGTTCCTCCTGTACCTCCTGTACCACCTGTAACACCTGCACCTCCCGTAACACCTGTACCTCCTGTAACACCTGTAACACCTGCACCTTCTGTAACATCTGTACCACCTGTAACACGTGCACCTCCAGTAACACCTGTACCTCCTGTAAAACCTGTACCACTTGTAACACCTGCACCACCTGTACCACCTGTACCTCCTGAACCACCTGTTCATCCTGAACCACCTGTACCACCTGTACCTCCTGTACCTCCTGAACCACCTGTACCCCCATCTCCTGTACTACCTGTACCACCTGTATCTCCTGTACCACCCGTACCTCCTGTACCACCTGTCCCACCTGTACCTCCTGTACCACCTGTTCCACCTGTTCCTCCTGTACCAGCTGTTCCTCCTGTACCACCTGTACCTCCTGTACCTCCTGTTCTTCCCGTACCTCCTGAACCATGTTTTCCTCCTTTGCCTCGTGTACCTCCTGAACCACCTGTTCCTCCTGTACCGCCTGTAACACCTGCACCTCCTGTAACACCTGTACCACCTGTAACACCTGCACCTCCTGTAACACCTGCACCTCCTGAACCACCTGTTCCTCCTGTACCACCTGTAACAGCTGCACCTCCTGTAACACCTGCACCTCCTGTAACACCTGTACCTCCACACCACAACAGTTCAGCAGAGGAAGATTCAGTGTGTCTGCAGTTTGCAAGTCAGCATGATTTACTTTCTGTTCTGACCCACAATCCTCTGCACAGCGGACAATACGTCACATTGACTGAGCCGCAGACAGATGATTGACAGCTGATTGACAGATGACTGACAGCTGACAACAGTCGAAATCGTAAATGGATTGTACTTGTGTCAGTCTATCTCTTACCTTCGTCATCTGGGACACTGAGGGCGTCCGTCTCATCGGTGCAGCTGACGCTGTCTGCTGAACATGACTTGAGGAAATCCTGAGACGCTTCAGTCTGCTGAGGAGCTGAACACACACACACACACACACACTGTTACACACACAACCAGTAAACCTGACCAGTATAAACACACCCTGCATGTTAGCACTCAGTTCTCAGCTCAGCTGGTTTATTTTGTTGGCTGTTTATCTTTACTCACAGCACCTGATATTCTAACCAGAAACATCTTCAGATAACCAGTGAGCAGAGGCTCAGACTGGTGGTGACAACATCACATCTGATGTGAGCTGTGTTTCTACTACCACCTGACGACCCGACACACAGAGTTCGTTTTTTATCTTTAAACTCTGAACACAGTGAATTATAATAATCATATAAACACTGAACGGTCTTCAGTCTGATGGATCTGATTAATAAAGAATCAGAATCAGAGGATGAATTATTGAGTTCTGGCTGAAACATGTTTTGTAAGGTCACACTGACCTTTGACCACTAAATTCTAATCAGGTCATCATTGAGTCCACGTGGACATATGTGCCAAATTTGAATAAATTCCCTCAAGGTGTTCTTGAGATATGGCACTTACAAGAATAGATGGCCGGATAGACGGACAGAAAACCTGAAACATAACACGCCCACCTGCGGCTAATGGTGGCGTGGAGGCATGATAAAGTCACCTGCTGCGATCTGCACCAGTGGGTCGACCTCCATGATGAAGTCCTCCTTGAGACACAAGAAGCCGACGATGGAGAAGAGGTAGACGAGGATGAGGGCGAGCAGCGCCGTCAGCAGGATGGAGCGACCGTTACGGGTGACGCTCTTAATCACGTTAAACAGAGTCTCCTCCCGGTAGATCAGGTCAAACAGCTGGACACAGAGAGGGACAGGGGACAGAGGGACACGGGACAGAGGGACAGAGAGACAGATAATCATTCAGAGAGTTAGTGTTGGTTGGAGCTGTGTAAGAATGAGCTCAGTGTTGTTGTTGTTGTTGTTGTTGTTGTTGTTTACCAGGATGCTGTAGAAGAGCTCGTGGACAAACAGTCCCAGTGTGGACGTCAGAACGTACGCCAGGTGGTACAGGAACTCCACGTCCATCACCATGGCCTTGTATCCCATAATAAAGGTCCCGTTGTTTCCGACGAAGCTGACCACGAACACCACCTTATTGATCAGCTGGAAACAGGAAACACAGTCATGTGACTGACAGACAATAGAAGAAGAAACCTGAGGACGTCTTACAGAGGACACACAGCCTACACACAGTCTGATTAACACACTTTAAGAAAAGGCACAAATACAGGGAACCTTCAGCAGAGTCCTGCAGCGGGTCAGGTACCGACAGGTGACCCTCAAACAGCTGTGTCACAGGTACCAATATGTATTTATATATAAACTGAGCTCCAGGTGGGCAGCAGGTGAAAACGACAACATACTTTTTATTTTTCAGAATAAAACGCAGCACAAAGATGTGCAGTAATATTCTGACAGTTGCTTTTATTTTGAAAGTCAGTGACACCAGTGTAACCTTTGACCCCGTGGTCACATTGGACGTGGAGGACTCCAGCCATGACACTTTGCAGCCCGAGGATGAGGTGGCAGCCTACATGGAGTTCAGATCCTTTGGAGGTTTGATGGTGGTGGAAGGAGCATGCTAACATGTTTCCTAACCTGGCAGTGATTGAATGTTTCCAACATCCAGTCAAAGAGACGTCCAATTCAAGAATGGAGAACCAGCTTCATGTGAGGGACTGGAGCCTGGGGGGGTTGATCGGGGGGGAGGGGCGCAGGACTTTAATTAACGGGTGACTTAGACATAATGACGGGTAACGGGTTGGGTCTGGTACTGACAGTCGATTCAATCTGACCCCTGATCAGCTGATCTCAGTCTGCAACACCATCACTCTACAACTCTGAGCACTCCTCACCTGCCCAGATGGATTATGGGTAATGTGTTACTTACGTTGAGTGACCCCAGCAGTATGAGCGTGTTGCCGATGCCCAGGTGATAGATGGATCTGAGGATCAGGGCGATGGTTAGAGGCTGGAGGCCGTAACGCTGAGAGAACAGGCCCAACACTGACAGACCGGTCAGGATCCAGAACAGCATCAGCAAAAGGGAGTCATCAATCGCTCCTACTGTGGGGGGAGGAGGAGAGGAGGAGACAAGGAGGAGAGGAGGAGAGGCGAAGGGGTTGAGAGAAACTTTAGTTTTCAGCTCAGTTAATGTTCCTGTACGGAGGCCTGTAGGTGTCACTGTTACATTTCATTAATTGTTCATTTCTAATAAATTTCAGGTTTAAATATTAAAAAATAAATAATATTTCCTGGTAAAATAAAATCATCAGATGAAAAACGCAGTGAGAAATAATGTTGACAATATTCCACAGCTGAAAACTGACATAAAGAAAATAAAACTTAATGTGACATTTGATTTCTCTCTCTCTCTCTCTCTCTCTCGTATTCTATTACTGCATCTTGCTAACTCGGCCATTCTGGATGTCACTAACTCGGCTTCTTCTCCGGAGCCTTTGTGCTCCACTGTCTCTCAGATTAACTCATATCACAGCGGTGCCTGGACAGCGTGACGTGTGTGGTTGTGCTGCTGCCGTGGTCCTGCCAGATGCCTCCTGCTGCTGCTGCCATCATTAGTCATTAGTCATACTTCTACTGTTATTATACACATATGACTATTGTCACACATGTATACTGCCAGATATTAATACATACTTTCAACATATTGTACCACAGTAGCCAGAACTATAACTATAATATTATTACTTTCATTAATGTTGTTGTAACCTACTGTCATTACCTGCATCTCTCTCTCTCTCTCTCTCTCTCTCTTTCTGTCTCATTGTGTCATACGGATTACTGTTAATTTATTATGTTGATCTGTTCTGTACGACATCTATTGCACGTCTGTCCGTCCTGGAAGAGGGATCCCTCCTCAGTTGCTCTTCCTGAGCTTTCTACTGTTTTTTTTCCCCGTTAAAGGGTTTTTTTGGGGAGTTTTTCCTGATCAGCTGTGAGGGTCTTAAGGACAGAGGGATGTCGTATGCTGTACAGCCCTGTGAGGCAAATTGTGATTTGTGATATTGGGCTTTATAAATAAAATTGATTGATTGATTGATTGATTGATTGATTTTCTTTTTTTAAACAGTTCAGTGGATGTTCAGCCTGAACCTGAAACTGGACCTTTATATTTCATTACCATCTCAGTTTGAGCTCATTTCTGATTAAAATTTAATTTTTATTTACAAACATCAGGATTCTTCTTCTTGTTCATTTGATTATTCAAATACTGAGTATTCTCAGTAGTACCCACAGTACTCTCAGTGGTACCGACAGTACTCTCAGTGGTACCGACAATACTCTCAGTGGTACCGACAGTACTCTCAGTGGTACCGACAATACTCTCAGTGGTACCGACAGTACTCTCAGTGGTACTTACAGTACTCTCAGTAGTACCGACAGTACTCTCAGTAGTACTAACAGTACACTAACGGTACTTTCAGTAGTAAAAACGGTACACTAACGGTACTTTCAGTAGTACTAACGGTACTCTCAGTAGTACTAACGGTACTTTCAGTAGTACTAACAGTACTGTCAGTAGTGCTAATGGTACTCTAGGGACTACTAACAGTGCTCTCAGTAGTAGTAGTAGAAGTAGTACGCTTCCTGCTTCTGAAGAGTGCAGACACTTTCCTGCTTGCTCCAGCCTGCTCCCTTCTTTACTCTGCTTTTTAATCGTTTTACTCCTTCTACAAATCCTGGAAAATCTCTATATCCATCATTTCATGAATTATTTTAAGTAAACCAAGACTTTGAAGAACATTTTTATATTTTTAACCGATCTGACGAGCCAGCAACATGTCCGGGGGAAGAAACCAAACAAATTCCTTCTGTGAACGCTGTCGGAGATATCAACAAGAAATGAATGAGCTACAAGCACGGATATTTGCTTTAGAATCTGAAAAAGGACTTCACAAGATGCTCCCAGTGACATCCGGTGGTAAGAAGCCCACAGTTACTTTCAGTAAAAAGGGTGAAAAACCTGCTACTTTCATCTTAAACGTGAGTGATACTGTGTCTTTTCCAAAACTCTGTAAAGACCAAAATGCCTCATCCTGGAGAGAACTTGGTGCTAAGCCAAAGCAGCACAAAGTGATGAGAGACAATGTTAATACCTACATAACATCACCCAAAATACAGCTTACAAACAGATTTTTGCCACTGTCAGAGACTGAATTTAATGTTTTTAACAAACAAAGAGAAAATGGATTATCTTCACGAAACTGGAGCCATAAAGTCGGCAAAAGACAGCAGGCAGACAGACAATCTGGCCCAAACGTCAAGGTCAGAGATACGCTGCTGATAGGAGAACCATGGAAGAATTCCAACATGCTGCTGTCCCAGTGCCACTGTCTCTGAGATGACAACACTCCTTCCAAAAGTTTTGTCTACACACCGAGGAGTCAAACAGCTGATCGTGCACGTGGGTGCAGTGGACATCAGAAAGGAACAGACTGAAGTCTTGAAAAGGGATTTCACTAAGTTCTTCAAGGAGCTTGATAAAGTGAAGGTCAAGGCATTCATTAGTGGACCTCTTCCAAACATAGACAGGAAGATAAACAAGTTCAGCCGGCTGCTTCAGCTGAACACATGGCTGTCCAAAGAGTGTGCGCACAGAGGTTTGCACTACATTGAGAACTTTTATCTGTTCTGGAAACGAGAGGACCTGTTCAAGGGAAAGGGCCCACACTTGTGCAGAGGTGGGAGGAGAGTGCTGACGGAACACCTCCTCCACGCTCTGAGTCATCAAAATGGGCCGGGACAGGGTCCTGAGTGACCAGTGAGAGAAAAGAGGAACGAGAGAAGCATCTCTGTCGCAGAAGCCAGAGATCAAGCCAGTGTTTCAGCACCAGCTGCACCACAACAGCCTCCACCGCCTCCAGCGAAGGATTCAGCTCCAGCACCACAACAGCCTCCACCGCCCCCAGTGAAGGATTCAGGCCCGCCATCGGTTCCACCTCCCCCCGGGCCCTCATCACAGGCCTTGGACTCATCTGTGACGGCCCCAGCAGAAGTTTCAGACCTGGCAGCACCCCTATCACCTCCTCTACCCACAGACCAGCCCTGGGCCCCCCCTGCCACATCTACCCCCTCTAGAGATTTGTCCCTCTCCTTTTCATCCCCACCTTCCCCCATGGGCCTTCCCAACCATCTTGAAAGCCTGATCAAATCAGGGATTAAGATGGTTCCCCTCACCCCTAATATAGCAAGGTCAAGACTTCTATCACCAACTATGCTGAACTCTTCCCCGTATAAAACTGTGCCCCTCAAGTCACACAGGAGCTTCAACTCTTCTGCTTCACAAACTAAAGCTCCCCCAGTTCCTCCCCCTCGGTTTTCATCTGGTCCATCACCCAAACTTTCCCCTGCTCGTCCTCCCCTGCCTGCCCCCAGAGCTGGTATCCCTAAGAGCTAGGATGCACAGGGCCTTTGCTGTCCCAGAACTTACAGCCATGATAAAGGTAATATCAAACTGGGGCCCTGTGAGACAATATTCTCCCCTAGTGCTATATCTACAGCCACACCACATAGACCAGATTACAGAAGGACAGTTAGACTGTCCAATCAGAGAAATTTAATCCATATCCCTTGTAAGAAGATAATGTCCAGTCCTACTGAAACTAATCTGAAACTTGCTGTGCTTAATGTCAGATCCTTGTCTAACAAATCATTTTTAATTAATAATTTGATCTCTTTGTATAATCTTGATTTTATGTTTTTAACTCAAACATGGCTTGACAAAAACACAGGTAATGCTGTTCTAACGGAATCAGCTCCACCCAACTACAAATTTGAATCTGAAACACGAGAAAACAAAAAGGGTGGAGGTGTCTGTGCAATATTTAGAGATCATATGGTTATGCACAGGTTGTCATTTGGGGTGTTTTCATCATTTGAGTATGTATCCTTTAAAATGGAGCTAAAACAATCTCCGTCCATACTGTATGTAGTTATATACAAGCCTCCCCAGCACTGTCAAAGTTTTATTGATGATTTTACCAGGATGCTTTCAATTGTATGCACAGACTTTGATGGTTTGGTCGTTACAGGTGATTTTAATGTACATGTGGATAATGTCTGTGACAGAAATGCTAAAGAGCTCACCGCTGTCCTTGAAACCTTTGGCCTGACTCAGCATGTGTGTGAGCCCACCCACAGCAGAGCGCAGCACACTCTGGACCTGCTCATTACAAAGGGGGTTAATATTTCAAACGTCAATGTGGTTGATGTTGCTCTGTCTGATCATTTCTGTGACTTCTTTGACCTGTCTGTTTCTCCCAAACCACCGGCTGGTCCTGCAGTTGTTCGGAGGAGACATATAAATAACAGCACAGGTGCTCTGTTCATGGAAATGATAAACTTTGAAAATGCCTCATGTTCTAATGTTGATGATTTGTTGAACTCTGTTACTTCGAGTGTTTTGAATGTTCTGGACACCATTGCCCCTGTGAAGGTTAAAATGGTTAAAAATAAGCAGAAGGCGCCATGGAGGAATGACGACTCGGTCAGGGCACAGAAAAGGGAGTACCGGAGGGCCGAGCGGAAATGGCGCAAGTCAAAGCTTCATGTTCATTATGAAATTTCTAAAGAAAAGTTGTACGTGTTCAACCGGATCTTACGTAGAACAAGGGAGAGGTACTTTTCTGAAATTATTGGAAACTGCAGTAACAACTCGCATGTCTTATTTGCAACAGTGAACAGATTAACAAACCCTCCAGCTCAACTGCCGTTGGAACTGATCTCCACATCTAAGTGTAATGAGTTTGCAGTATTCTTCAGCGACAAGGTTCAGACCATTAAAAATGCCATCAATTCCACAACACCAATAACAACCCTGCAGCCACCTAGACACTTAGAGCTGACTCATTTTGCACCTGTAACTGACAAAACTGTCCAAGAGATCATCACCAGTCTGAGTTCATCTACATGCTGCCTCGATGTGTTACCCACTAGATTTCTAAAGTCTGTGCTGAGCAGTTTGTTACCACCACTCGCTCACATAGTTAACATGTCACTACAATCTGGAACATTCCCAAAGGCCTTGAAAACTGCAGTCATAAAGCCTCTCCTAAAGAAGAGCAGTCTTGATGCCACAGTACTGAACAACTACCGGCCCATTTCAAATCTGCCATTTTTAGGCAAAGTCCTTGAGAAAGTTGTTTACCAACAGCTTACTGACTTTCTCCTAATGAACAACTCCTTTGATGTTTTCCAGTCAGGTTTTAGACCCCATCACAGCACTGAGACCGCTCTTATTAAGGTGACAAATGACATCCGCCTGAACACTGACACAGGCAAAATCTCAGTTTTAGTCCTGCTAGATCTGAGTGCTGCTTTTGACACTGTCGATCATGAGATCCTTTCACAGAGACTAGAGGACTGGGTGGGCATCTCTGGCACTGCCCTAAATTGGCTGAAGTCCTATCTAGAAGACAGGAAGTACTTTGTTGAAATTGCTAACTGTGTCTCAGACCACATGGCCTTGACCTGTGGGGTGCCCCAAGGGTCAATCCTGGGACCCCTTCTGTTCAATCTCTACATGCTGCCTTTAGGCCAGTTAATACAAAGTAATAATGTGTCCTACCTCAACTATGCAGACGACACTCAGATCTATGTCTCACTGACAGCAGGTGAATATGGACCAGTGGATTCACTCTGTCACTGCATCCAACAGGTCAGTGTGTGGATGCAAAACAACTTTCTCCAGCTAAATTCAGACAAGACTGAAGTCATCGTATTTGGTCCACAGAAACAAAGAGAAAGTGTCAGCAGTCACCTCCAGTCTCTCTCTCTAAAACCTACAAATCAGGTTAGAAATCTCGGGGTAATAATGGACTCAGACTTGAACTTTAACAGCCACATCAAATCAATAACATCAGCAGCTTTTTACCATCTAAAAAACATTGCCAAAATCAAAGGTATAGTGTCTAAACCTGACTTGGAGAGACTTATCCATGCATATGTCTCTAGTAGGTTAGACTACTGTAACGGCCTGCTCACTGGCCTCTCCAAACGGGCCGTAAGACAGCTGCAGTACATCCAGAATGCTGCTGCTCGGGTCCTGACCAGAACCAGGAAGTACGAGCACATTAGTCCTGTGCTGAGGTCTCTACACTGGCTTCCTGTGGCTCAGAGAATAGACTTTAAAGCAGCTCTGCTTGTGTACAAGTCTCTCCACGGCCTAGCACCAAAGTACATCTCTGACATGTTAGTGCCATATGAACCATCTTGGACTCTGAGGACCTCAGGGACCGGCCTCGTGCTGGTGCCCAGAGTCAGGACTAAACATGGGGAATCAGGATTCCAGTTTTATGCAGCTAAAATCTGGAACAGTCTTTCTGAAGATGTGAGACAGGCCTCTACTCTGACAATGTTCAAATTTAGGCTCAAAACAGCTCTATTTCACTGTGCATATGACTGAAAGGATCTTATCTGCACTCTCCTCTTTTAAAGTTCATTTTATAATGATTATTTATGTTTTTATTTTGTATTGTGATTTTAATGCATTTTCTTGCACTGTAAAGCACTTTGAATTACTTTGTGTACGAATTGTGTTCTACAAATAAACTTGCCTTGCCTTGCCTACTAACGGTACACTAACGGTACTTTCAGTAGTACTAACGGTACTCTCAGTAGTACTAACGGTACTCTAGGGAGTACTAACAGTACTCTCAGTAGTACTAACGGTACACTAACAGTACTCTCAGTAGTACTAATGTACTCTAGGGAGTACTAACAGTACTCTCAGTAGTACTAACGGTACACTAACAGTACTCTCAGTAGTACTAATGTACTCTAGGGAGTACTAACAGTACTCTCAGTAGTACTAACGGTACTCTCAGTAGTACTAATGGTACTCTAGGGAGTACTAACAGTACTCTCAGTAGTACTAACGGTACACTAACGGAACTTTCAGTAGTACTAACGGTACTCTAGGGAGTACTAACAGTGCTCTCAGTAGTACCTTGTCCTGAGTCGTAGGGGTAGAAGAAGGCGATGATGAGGTTGATGAAGACAGCGAGGTTGAAGGAAATGGTTCCCCATAGAGACATCCTCCTGGAGAACCAGTACAACACAGGCATACCTGCAATACACACAGGTACACACAATATATACACAATGTACACACACAGGTACAGAGTGAAACTGCTTAGGATCTTAATATTTTAGTGTGTGTGTGTGTGTGTATGTGTTACAGGGTGATACAGTGTGTGTTGTGTGTGTTACTGTGTGTTACTGTGTGTATTGTGTGTGTATTGTGTGTGTTACAGTGTGTTACTGTGTGTGTTGTGTGTGTGTTACAGTGTGTGTTGTGTCTTACAGTGTGTTACAGTGTGTGTTGTGTGTGTTACTGTGTGTGTTGTGTGTGTTACAGTGTGTTGCTGTGTGTGTTGTGTGTGTGTTACAGTGTGTGTTGGACTCACTCCTGAGCTTCTTCTGCCACTCCATCTCTCCGTGCAGGAAGGATGTTTGTGCGAAGAAGTGTGTGACCTTTGACCCCTGCTCGTCCTGCTCCGTGGTGTTGAACACTCGGGTCTTTGACTCCTCCGTCAGGAACTCACAGATGGGATGGACAGGAAACACAATCTGCTCCATGCTGCGGTCATCACGGACGATCTGTCACAACAATTGTCACTGTCATCATCATCATCATCATCGTCGTCATCATCACCATAACCATCATCATCGTTATTATCATCACATGGAGTCAACAACTAACCCATCTCCATGACAACAGAGCCAAAGCTCCTGAGGATGCCCACCAGGATGAAGGCTTGAAGGGAAACACTGGTCATGTTTTACCTGGACTCAGTTTCCCATGATTCTGTGTGTCAGTGTCCGAGACAACGACAGCTCTGACATGTTGTATCACTGTATACAGGAACACTGAACAGGTAGTGTCAATACCTCTATCTGTGAGGTGAGCTGGTCGTAGAACTCCAGTGGGTCCTGTTCCACCACAGCAGCTGGAGCTGTGGACTTCAACATCTGGGACAGAGGACGGTTGTTCAGGTTCAACTGTGGACACAAAGCACAGGGTGAGGACTACTAAAGTAATCAGAGTACTGCTCAGAGTACTGCTGGCATTAGACGGGTGTTGACAGACACCTGTCTAATGCAGACAGTACTCAGACAGACAGACAGACAGACACTGAGACAGACAGACAGACAGACAGACAGACAGGTTACCATGGAGGAGATCCCCTCGTCGCCCTCTATATTTTTTTTCGGAGGTTTCAGGAGGTTCTGAAGGACCTTGTTGTGTCTGGCCAACTGCAGACAGACGAACAAACAAACAAACAAACAAACAATAGGAGCATAAAGTTATTCACAGAACAACAAACTGTGGCTGAGACAAGAGGAGAGTGAAACCTCCTGTCAGCCAATCACAGAGCACAGAGAGGTACTACGAGCCAATGAGGAGCTTGTGTTCGGTCACCTGCTGAGCCAGGATGTAGATGTTGTGTCCCACCTCCCGGGGGGAGACCTCCACCCCCTCACACTCACTCTCCTGATGGTAGGCCTTCTTTATCACCTCTACCTGTCGATGTGCACACACATACAGACAGACACAGACACAGACGCGTACACACACACAGAGTTAGATGACATGTGAACACACACACACACACACACACACACACACACATCAGTAACATGAAATCAGTAGGAGAGAGTGGTACCAGCTCTCGGGGTCGGAGGTTGAACAGGATCCTCTCTGCGTTCTCGCTGTCATGGCGACTCTCCATCAGAGCCAGCAGCAGCTTGGAGGCGTTGTCCTGGTAACGGAAAAGAAAACAGCAGCAGGTAAACAGGTAAACAGCTGTGACTCTGACGGGTGGGGTACCTGAGCAGGTAGAGTACAGAGTACCTGAGCAGGTAGAGGACAGAGTACCTGAACAGGTAGAGGACAGTGTACCTGAGCAGGTAGAGGACAGTGTACCTGAGCAGGTAGAGGACAGAGTACCTGAACAGGTAGAGGACAGTGTACCTGAACAGGTAGAGGACAGTGTACCTGAGCAGGTAGAGGACAGAGTACCTGAGCAGGTAGAGGACAGAGTACCTGAACAGGTAGAGGACAGTGTACCTGAGCAGGTAGAGTACAGAGTACCTGAGCAGGTAGAGGACAGAGTACCTGAGCAGGTAGAGGACAGAGTACCTGAACAGGTAGAGGACAGTGTACCTGAACAGGTAGAGTACAGAGTACCTGAGCAGGTAGAGGACAGAGTACCTGAGCAGGTAGAGTACAGAGTACCTGAGCAGGTAGAGGACAGAGTACCTGAGCAGGTAGAGGACAGAGTACCTGAGCAGGTAGAGGACAGAGTACCTGAACAGGTAGAGGACAGTGTACCTGAGCAGGTAGAGGACAGTGTACCTGAGCAGGTAGAGTACAGAGTACCTGAGCAGGTAGAGGACAGAGTACCTGAGCAGGTAGAGGACAGAGTACCTGAACAGGTAGAGGACAGTGTACCTGAGCAGGTAGAGGACAGTGTACCTGAGCAGGTAGAGGACAGAGTACCTGAGCAGGTAAAGTACAGAGTACCTGAGCAGGTAGAGGACAGAGTACCTGAGCAGGTAAAGGACAGAGTACCTGAGCAGGTAAAGGACAGAGTACCTGAGCAGGTAGAGGACAGAGTACCAAAGCAGGTAGAGGACAGAGTACCTGAGCAGGTAAAGTACAGAGTACCTGAGCAGGTAAAGGACAGAGTACCTGAGCAGGTAGAGGACAGAGTACCAAAGCAGGTAGAGCACAGAGTACCTGTTAATAATTGGCAAACTTTCTGGGGAAAACCTGGTCTTATTAGGAGAGACGGCATTCACCCCACTTTGGATGGAGCTGCTCTCATTTCTAGGAACCTGGCAAATTTTATTAGTAATTTAAATCCCTGACAACCCAGAGTTGAGACCAGGACAGAGAGTCGCAGTCCTATACGCCTCTCTGAGCTTCTAGTTCAGTTACCCAGCCATAGTTTTCATAGTTTTATACAAACGGTGTCTGTCCCCCGACCACCTAAATTATTTAAATCTAAAATTAAACAAAGAGGAGTTGTGCATAACAACCTCATAAAAATTAAAACCTCTTCTGTGACAGAAAGACAAAACAGGAGAATTAAATGCGGACTGTTAAATATCAGGTCTCTATCGTCTAAAGCAGTGTTAGTAAACGAATTAATATCAGATAATCATATTGATTTACTCAGTCTCACTGAAACCTGGCTGTGTCAAGATGAATATGTTAGTCTAAATGAGTCCACTCCTCCCAGTCATAATAATACCCACATTCCTCGAGGCAGCGGCCGAGGAGGGGGAGTTGCAGCCATTTTTAACTCTAGTCTGTTAATCAGCCCTAAACCTAAACTAGATTATAATTCATTTGAAAGCCTCGTTCTTAGTGTTTTACATCCGACCTGGAAAACCTCGCAGCCACTTTTATTTGTTATAGTGTACCGTGCTCCTGGCCCGTATTCTGAATTTGTATCTGAATTCTCAGAGTTTTTATCCAGTTTAGTTCTTAAATCAGATAAAGTTATTATTGTAGGCGATTTTAACATTCATGTCGACGTTGATAATGACTCCCTGGCTACCGCGTTTACCTCATTATTAGACTCCATTGGCTTCAGTCAGGGTGTACATGAACCCACTCACTGTTTTAACCATACCCTCGATCTAGTTCTGACGTATGGAATTGAAATTGATAACCTAAAAGTCTTTCCACAGAATCCCTTGCTATCAGATCATTATCTGATTACTTTTGATTTCTTTTTACTCGATTACACGCCACTCAGCAACAGTTACTATACTAGATGTTTATCAGATAGTGCTGTCACAAAATTTAAGGAAAAGATTACTTCGTCGTTAAATTCAATACCAATACCTTCAGTAACAGAGGTTTCCCGTGCCGACTTTAACCTCTCCCAAATTGATCATTTTGTTGATAGCGCCGTAGGCTCGCTGCGAACAACGCTCGACTCTGTAGCTCCTCTTAAAAAGAAGTTAACAAAGCAAAGAAAGTTTGCTCCTTGGTATAACTCTCAAACCCGTAGGTTAAAACAAATATCGCGAAAATTTGAAAGGAATTGGCGATTAACCAAACTGGAAGAATCTCATTTAATCTGGACAGACAGTCTCAAAACTTATAAGAGGGGCCTCCGCAATGCCAGAGCAAACTATTACTCAGCATTAATAGAAGAAAACAAGAACAACCCCAGGTTTCTTTTCAGCACTGTAGCCAGGCTGACTGAGAGTCAAAGCTCTATTGAGCCTTGTATTCCTTTAGCCCTTAGCAGTAATGATTTTATGAGCTTTTTTAATGACAAAATTCTAACTATTAGAGGCAAAATTCATGACCTCCTGCCCTCAGATGGTAGGCCTACCTACCTAACCTCAAACACAGCTGTAGAATCTAATATATATTTAGATTGCTTCTCCCCAATTTCTCTTCAAGAATTGACCGCAGTGATTTCTTCATCTAAATCATCAACGTGTCTCTTAGACCCCATCCCAACTAGGCTACTTAAGGAGGTCTTTCCTTTAGTTAACACTCATATATTAGATATGATCAATATATCCCTATTAACAGGCTATGTACCACAGTCTTTTAAGGTAGCTGTAATTAAACCTCTCCTAAAAAAGCCCACCCTGGATCCAGAGGTGTTAGCCAACTATAGACCAATATCTAATCTTCCCTTTATGTCAAAGATCCTTGAGAAAGTAGTCGCAGACCAGCTGTGTGATTTTCTCCAGGATAATAATTTATTTGAGGAATTTCAGTCAGGATTTAGAGTGCATCATAGCACTGAGACAGCTCTAGTTAAAATTACAAATGACCTTCTGATTGCTTCAGACAAAGGACTCGTCTCTGTTCTTGTTTTATTAGATCTTAGTGCGGCGTTTGACACAATTGACCATCAAATTCTACTGCAGAGACTGGATCACTTAATTGGCCTAAAAGGTTCAGCACTAAGCTGGTTTAAATCTTATTTATCTGATCGTTTTCAATTTGTTGACGTTCGTAATGAATCATCCTTACGTACCAAAGTTTGTTTTGGAGTTCCGCAAGGTTCTGTGCTCGGACCAATCCTATTTACTCTATATATGCTTCCTTTAGGTAACATCATTAGAAATCACTCTATAAATTTCCATTGTTATGCGGATGATACACAGTTGTATTTATCGATGAAGCCTGAAGAAAGTAATCAATTAACTAAACTCCATAACTGCCTTAAAGACATAAAAAATTGGATGAGCACCAATTTCCTGATGTTAAATTCAGACAAAACTGAAGTTATTGTTCTTGGCCCCAAACAACTCAGAGACTCTTTATCTGATGACATAGTTTCTCCAGATGGCATTGCTCTGGCCTCTAGCACTACCGTAAGAAACCTCGGAGTAATATTTGATCAAGATTTGTCTTTTAATTCTCATTTAAAGCAAACCTCACGGACTGCATTTTTTCATCTGCGTAATATTGCGAAAATTAGGCCTATCCTGACCCGAAAAGATGCAGAAAAATTGGTCCACGCTTTTGTTACCTCAAGGCTGGATTACTGTAACTCTCTATTATCAGGTAGCTCTAGTAAGTCCTTAAAAACTCTCCAGCTAATTCAGAATGCAGCAGCTCGTGTACTAACAGGAACTAAGAAACGAGATCATATTTCTCCTGTTTTAGCTTCTCTGCACTGGCTCCCTGTAAAATCCAGAATTGAATTTAAAATCCTACTGTTAACTTATAAAGCTCTAAATGGTCAAGCTCCGTCATATCTTAGAGAGCTCATAGTGCCATATTATCCCACCAGAACACTGCGCTCTGAGAACGCAGGGTTACTCGTGGTCCCTAAAGTCTCCAAAAGTAGATCAGGAGCCAGAGCCTTCAGCTATCAGGCTCCTCTCCTGTGGAATCATCTTCCTGTTACGGTCCGGGAGGCAGACACCGTCTCCACATTTAAGACTAGACTTAAGACTTTCCTCTTTGATAAAGCTTATAGTTAGGGCTGGCTCAGGCTTGCCCTGTACCAGCCCCTAGTTAGGCTGACTTAGGCCTAGTCTGCCGGAGGACCCCCTATAATACACCGGGCTCCCTCTCTCTCCCTCCCTCTCTCTCTCTCTCTCTCTCTCTCTCTCTCTCTCCCTCTCTCTCTCTCTCTCTCTCTCATATCCTATTACTGCATCTTGCTAACTCGGCCATTCTGGATGTCACTAACTCGGCTTCTTCTCCGGAGCCTTTGTGCTCCACTGTCTCTCAGATTAACTCATATCACAGCGGTGCCTGGACAGCGTGACGTGTGTGGTTGTGCTGCTGCCGTGGTCCTGCCAGATGCCTCCTGCTGCTGCTGCCATCATTAGTCATTAGTCATACTTCTACTGTTATTATACACATATGACTATTGTCACACATGTATACTGCCAGATATTAATACATACTTTCAACATATTGTACCACAGTAGCCAGAACTATAACTATAATATTATTACTTTCAATAATGTTGTTGTAAGCTACTGTCATTACCTGCATCTCTTTCTCTCTCTCTGTCTCATTGTGTCATATGGATTACTGTTAATTTATTATGCTGATCTGTTCTGTACGACATCTATTGCACGTCTGTCCGTCCTGGAAGAGGGATCCCTCCTCAGTTGCTCTTCCTGAGGTTTCTACCGTTTTTTTTCCCCGTTAAAGGGGTTTTTTTTGGGGAGTTTTTCCTTATCCGCTGTGAGGGTCTTAAGGACAGAGGGATGTCGTATGCTGTAAAGCCCTGTGAGGCAAATTGTGATTTGTGATATTGGGCTTTATAAATAAAATTGAATTGAATTGAATACCTGAGCAGGTGGAGGACAGAGTACCTGAGCAGGTGGAGGACAGAGTACCTGAGCAGGTAGAGGACAGAGTACCTGAGCAGGTAGAGGACAGAGTACCTGAGCAGGTGGAGGACAGAGTACCTGAGCAGGTAGAGGACAGAGTACCAAAGCAGGTAGAAGACAGAGTACCTGAGCAGGTGGAGGACAGAGTACCTGAGCAGGTAGAGGACAGAGTACCTGAGCAGGTAGAGACAGCATACCTTCAGTTGGAGAACCATCTCCATCTGATAGCGGCACAGAGGACTGATATCATTTAGGATCAGAGCTGTGATGATGTCGATGCCGTTGGACTCGTGGGTCACAATACATGTCTGTAACACACACAGAGAAACTGAGTGTCCGCGTCCATGATGAATGTCCCTCTGTCCGTCCTTGTGTTGACTCTGTGTACCTGGTTCTCCTGGCAGGGTCCCTGGCAGTACTCGGTGAGTGTCTCCAGGGTCTGAGTGATCAGGTGGACGTTGGATTCATTGATGTAGAGGCCCAGCAGACCCAGGCCTCCGGTGGTGCTTCCACACATGATGTCCAGGAACTGAAGAGTCTCACACACCAGGTTGTAGTTGGTCTTATTGTTCTGACAACGCAAGAAGTTCTGGAAACACACACACACACACACACACACACAAAGTCCTAATGTCATTCTCCTTACCTGGTTCCAGTCCTTATGCTAAAGTAGGCTAACCATGTCCGGACTCCAGAAACTGACCTGCAGGTCCTGGTTGTGGTTCTCACAGAGCAGCTGGAGGAACCTCAGGATCGGCTTCATGATTATCACGGCTGGTCCCATCTCCGTCTCCACCTCCCGCTGCTCTGCTACTGGCTGAACTGGCAGGGCAGAGGCGCCTGTTACCGGGGCGATGGACTGACCCTGGACCAACAATGGGTGACCGCCTGTACCAGGAAGTACTAATGTTGCAGAGCCACCTGTACAAAGAGGAAAACTATTAGTAACTAGAACAGAGGACCCAGTAGAGAGCAGGTCTCCACCAGGCAGCCGCCTTCTGGCTGCAGCTGCCAGAGTTGATCTCAGACACTTCAGGCAACACAGACGGTGCAGCTGTGGCCTCCTGAGTACCTTACAAGTTGGCAGTGAAGACAACAAGAACAAAGTTTTTTTGTGTCATCTTATATCACACCTGCCTTTAGTCGCTCATAACAAAACGTGTGGAATTAATCTGCAGATGCTCTGGGTCAAAATGAGACCAGACATGTTGTGTGATGTCAGTTTTTGTGAGATGAGCTGCAGACAAACGGATTCACACTCACGACCAAACACATGATCCCCTCCAGGCAATATGTCTCTGTTTAAGACCTCGTGATCTCAGGGGGAACGTGTTGTCTAATATCTAACATGATCCTAAATTAGTTCATCCATATGTATTCAAATATTCAACAGGTAAAAAGAAAGGTATCTCAAATAAGACGAAACAAACCAGAGCTCCAGTGAGGACTAACACCACTCTAGATTGAATTCAAACTAAATTTAAGTAAAACTGTTAAAATGTAAATTAAACAAAACCAATCATGACGATTAAGGTCGGTTCAAATTCAGCTTGACTCACAGAAAATAAAATCTGTTTAATAAACTTTCTTAGGTCTGACTGAGTATTTTAGAGAAACATTCTAAGATTTTAATACGGAGGACATCACTTTTCCAGAATAAAGTCAAAACATCGTGAGGAATGTTTTGAGAATTAAGTTGTAATGTTCCAATTAAAATTAGGGCTGGGTTAAAAAAAAAAAAAAATTCTACGATTTTTAATCAATTCTCATTTTATTTCCTGGAGATCGATTGGTACGTCCAAAGATTGATTTTTTAATATTATTTCCCACCACAAACTTTAACCCCGCTAGTCTCGCGTCATCGGTTTTGTGCATGTGTACCGCAACCTCTCTCAGTGCAGTGAATTGTGAAACCAAAACCTGCAACATGGCGGAGTCAGACACAGGCAAAGCCCTTCTCAAAACGCCGCAAAAACTTAAGGCAGAGGTCTGGCACCATTTCGGTTTCAGAAACCTTAAAGAAAAAAAAACGAGCTTGACAAAAGCAAAGCGATTTGCAAGGCATGCCAAATGGTAAATACTGCAGAAACACGACTAATCTCCGTAACCACTTGTTGAGACATCACCCAGACCTGCTATCTGAGCCGTCCACCACCGGGTCGCAACAAAAGAAACTTAAGGATTCTCTACAATTACACGTTCCAAGAAAATAACCAAGGCTATTGCAACTTTCGTGTGCAAAGATATGCGCCCATATTCCGTCATGGAAAATGAAGGCTTCAGGAGGGTCATGAAGGTAGCCAAACCACACTATGTTATGGTGACACATAAACATCTGTGTGAAGACATTATCCCGAACATGTAGAAATCTGTGAAAGAAAGCATCAAGATTAAACTGCAGTCAGCTGAGAGGGTTGGCATCACCAGTGATACCTGGACATTCGTGGCGACGGAATCCTACATGACTGTTTCCACTCATTACATAGACGACGAGTAGAACCTCCTCTCACATGTTCTACAGACCACAGAAGTTGAAACTGACCACAGCTCTGTCAGTCTAGCTTAAATGTTGACGACGGCGATACAGGAGTGGGAGCTGACGAGCAAAGATTCAGCCAGAGGAGGACAGTTTACAGCCTAAGTCAAGTTTAATTTCCAGTTTGAGTTTATTTTGTTTGCACTTTAATAGGCAATGCCTTTCTATTTCTAATGCAAAATGCACTAAAGCTTTGATGGGACTTTTAGACAGTTTACAGTTGGAAGTTTAAAATGTCCAGTTCACATGGTTGCACTTTGAAGGCAATTGAATGTCTTTTGCATTTCTAAAGAAGCTACACAAAACTGTGAGACACAGTGAAGTGTATTTATGTTTCCTTGGGTACCTTTGATGTTTATTTACACGAGGTGATGAGAGTTTGGTTACTTTGAAGCCACTACTAGCCAGTAACCAGCACTTTGTTTACATTTACACTGCCTCAATCTTTGTTACTGTTTTCATATTGATTAGACTGATTGCATTAGAAAGACTGGTGATAGTAGTTAGTCATTCTGCTTGTCACACTGATGCTGACTGGAGAGTCTGCACAACATG
Source organism: Epinephelus lanceolatus (assembly GCF_041903045.1). Taxonomy (NCBI): domain Eukaryota; kingdom Metazoa; phylum Chordata; class Actinopteri; order Perciformes; family Serranidae; genus Epinephelus; species Epinephelus lanceolatus. The sequence continues at coordinate 239,827 of NC_135741.1, read as the reverse complement.
CAGCACAAAGTCTACTGTGACCCTACAGTAAATGTGCTGTTCACAGCTGTTTGTGGGCCAAATGGCTATGACAAAATTAAAATAAAAGTACATTTGTATTTGTTAACAGCTTTGGGGTCAATTCTTAATAATAATAATAATAATAATAATAATAATAATATTAACAATAACGATAATAATATTTTTTTAATAATGCACCAAGTTAGAGATCCAGTACAATTAGAGCTTTTGTTCATTTTGAATCTAATTCTGCCCACAGCATATTTTTGAAAGCAATACTATCAACATTCTGGGAGGGGGATTGATCCTTGCAATTTAAAACAGTTTCAGCCATTAACTACCAATATTTCATATTTATTTGCTGTCAAATGACAATATAATACTAGTACTGATGTGTTGTATAAATGGGCAGTCATGCAATTCAGGTTACAGCTCAAAAAAACAGGTTTCGTTCGTCCGATAGTAATACTAACGGAATCGATATTGAATCAAATCGAATTGAATTGAATCATGATCATCAATTCTGAATCTTGTGAATCGGAATCGAATCGATTCTTGAAATTTGAATCGATACCGAGCCCTAACTAAAGCTTCTGTCTGTTCCGCTCAGATTATGAATGAATATGTAAAAATAATATAACTTCAACTTTTTTTCTTTTAAAATCACAACTTTTTTTCTCAAAATATATATAAAAAATATATATATTTTTTTCCAGTGGCCGTCACAGAGCCTCAGAATTATGAACTTTTTTATCTGATTTCAAATGGAGACCGCAGAGTGCTCAGACACACTTTAGACAAAAGCAACAGAAAACATGAAGACAGCATTTTAATATTTTTATATTTAAACTCTGATCAGATGGACTTTTTATAAATGTGACATCAGATGAAAACAGCAGTCAGAATATGAAGGTATAAAAACATCAGAGGTCTGAGGAATCGTGGTTCTCACCGTTCTCCAGCTCCTTCTCGTTGGCCTTGTGCGTCATCTCTCCGACATTAACAGAAACTGTAGCTTTGATATCCGTCTGAGCTTCTTTCATCCGGTCATGAAGAACCTTAAAGAACTTCTCTGACTTGTTGTCGCCCATCATCAGTTTGTAGAACGAGTTCTGCAGAACGATGTTTACACACAGTGAGCTCAGACTCTACCTGTTGATGTTCTGACTCTACCTGTGGATGCTCTGACTCTACCTGTGAATGCTCTGACTCTACCTGTTGATGTTCTGACTCTACCTGTTGATGTTCTGACTCTACCTGTGGATGCTCTGACTGTACCTGTGAATGCTCTGACTCTACCTGTTGATGTTCTGACTGTACCTGCGGATGCTCTGACTCTACCTGTGAATGCTCTGACTCTACCTGTTGATGTTCTGACTGTAGCTGTGAATGCTCTGACTCTACCTGTTGATGTTCTGACTGTAGCTGTAAATGCTCTGACTCTACCTGTTGATGTGCTGACTCTACCTGTGGATGTTCCGATTCTACCTGTTGATGCCCTGACTCTACCTGTTGATGTTCTGACTGTAGCTGTGAATGCTCTGACTCTACCTGTTGATGCTCTGACTCTACCTGTTGGTGCTCTGACTCTACCTGTTGATGTTCTGACTCTACCTGTTGGTGCTCTGACTCTACCTGTTGGTGCTCTGACTCTACCTGTTGATGCTCTGACTCTACCTGTGAATGCTCTGACTCTACCTGTTGATGTTCTGACTCTACCTGTTGATGTTCTGACTGTACCTGTGGATGCTCTGACTCTACCTGTGAATGCTCTGACTCTACCTGTTGATGTTCTGACTCTACCTGTGGATGCTCTGACTCTACCTGTGAATGCTCTGACTCTACCTGTGAATGCTCTGACTCTACCTGTGGATGCTCTGACTCTACCTGTGAATGCTCTGACTCTACCTGTGGATGTTCCGACTCTACCTGTTGATGCCCTGACTCTACCTGTTGATGTTCTGACTCTACCTGTGAATGCTCTGACTTTACCTGTTGGTGCTCTGACTCTACCTGTTGATGCTCTGACTCTATCTGTTGATGCTCTTACTCTACTTGTGAATGCTCTGACTCTACCTGTTGATGTTCTGACTGTACCTGTGGATGCTCTGACTCTACCTGTGAATGCTCTGACTCTACCTGTTGATGTTCTGACTCTACCTGTGGATGCTCTGACTCTACCTGTGAATGCTCTGACTCTACCTGTTGATGTTCTGACTCTACCTGTGGATGCTCTGACTCTACCTGTGAATGCTCTGACTCTACCTGTGGATGTTCCGACTCTACCTGTTGATGCCCTGACTCTACCTGTTGATGTTCTGACTCTACCTGTGAATGCTCTGACTTTACCTGTTGGTGCTCTGACTCTACCTGTTGATGCTCTGACTCTATCTGTTGATGCTCTTACTCTACTTGTTGATGCTGTGACTCAACCTGTTGGTGCTCTGACTCAACCTGTTGATGCTCTGACTCTACCTGTGGATGTTCTGACTCTACCTGTTGGTGCTCTGACTCTACCTGTTGGTGCTCTGACTCTACCTGTTGGTGCTCTGACTCTACTTGTTGAAGCTCTGACTCAACCTGCTCTAGAGGTGGATCTCACCTGGATCTCAGTGTTCCCTCCCTCCAGTAGACAGATGGCAAGCTGGATGCTCTCCTGGAAGATCTTGTCGTTCTTGGTGCTCATCACCAGATCAGTGAACAGCTTCGTTCCTCCTTCTCTGTCCAGACGACACTGAACAGCCGCCACCGCCGCCCAGTCCCGGTCCTGCTCTACCCCTGTGACATGAAGGAAACACATATTCATAGGATGACATCACAAACACATGGCTTCTAAACATCAGAGTTGTCGGTGAAGATTCTCAGCCATCCAGGTCATGGTAATTGTAAGTACTATATCATTGGCAACTGGACTTGCTTGCATCGGGTCGAAAATGTGCCCATGAGGACAGAGGTGAAGGTGAAGGAACAGAAACACATCAGGGAAGCACTTCAAACCTGTGGCTACCCCAATTGGGTCTTTGCAAAAACCTCTAAAAGACCCAGAGCAGACAGAGAGGAAGGGACACAAAAACGTAACAACATTGTCGTTCCTTATGTCACAGGAGGATTTTCAACAAACACCACATCCCGATGCACGTCAAACCCAGTAAAACACTGAGACACTCCTTTAAGGACAGCAATGTGCACATCTTGGCCAGGGAGGGCCATCTATGTCAAGCTGGAACGACCATCGTTAAATAGAGGGGGTGACTTACGACACCACTTATCATCCACCTACAATGCAGTCCTGGGATCCCTCCCCACACGACTTCACACCCATTCACCCCTGGTCCCATGTGACCCTAATGAGTCACATGGTGACCAGGTGGGCTAATGACTCACATTGTGACCTTAATGACTCTGAAACTAAGAGCTCACGTGACCCCTATGACTCTGCAAGGGTTCCCACACACACAGGGTTTATAGCCTGCAACTTTGTACCAGTCATTTAGAACTGAAGAAGCTTATTGGATGAGAGGTCATTGCTTCAAGAAACGCAAGCAAGTCCAGTTGCCTCCGATATAGCACTTATGAAGAAAAGAAAAGCCACCAAAGAAACTTAACAGTACGTTTTGTTTCTGTTTGTGTGTTATTTATTTGTTTATTCATGTATTTACTTGGCCTACTTATTTATGTATTTTTCATTCATTTGTTTATTTATTTTAATGACAAAAGAATAACATAGAGAAGTTCAGGTAAAGAGCAGCAGACGGCCGACAGATCAAACAGAAGCGATACATGTTAAGAATATGAAGTGGGAGGAAATGTTATTTTTCTCCATGGTAACGAAACATTACATCAGTTCCTGTTTCCAACACAGAGAGGGAAGTTTGTCCAAAAGCTGCTGCCGTATTTGTCCCCTACACCGTGGTAGAGGAGCTTTGTCCAGCTGTGAAGGAGACGAAAGACGAACTGAGGAGGGTCCGGTTTAGGAAAGGTCCAAAGACAGGAATCCATCAGTGGGAAGACTGTGAGGGCTCATTTATGCTTAACGTTAGAGATGGAGACAGACGGAGCCTTCTCTTTGTGTTCATTTCGTCCGCATTTGTGTAGGATAAGTGAGATACGGCTGTAGGAGACGACAACTGCATTTTTTCATCTGCGTAATATTGTGAAAATTAGGCCTATCCTGACCCGAAAAGATGCAGAAAAATTGGTCCATGCTTTTGTTACCTCAAGGCTGGATTACTGTAACTCTCTATTATCAGGTAGCTCTAGTAAGTCCTTAAAAACTCTCCAGCTAATTCAGAATGTAGCAGCACGTGTACTAACAGGAACTAAGAAACGAGATCATATTTCTCCTGTTTTAGCTTCTCTGCACTGGCTCCCTGTAAAATCCAGAATTGAATTTAAAATCCTACTGTTAACTTATAAAGCTCTAAATGGTCAAGCTCCGTCATATCTTAGAGAGCTCATAGTGCCATATTATCCCACCAGAACACTGCGCTCTGAGAACGCAGGGTTACTCGTGGTCCCTAAAGTCTCCAAAAGTAGATCAGGAGCCAGAGCCTTCAGCTATCAGGCTCCTCTCCTGTGGAATCATCTTCCTGTTACGGTCCGGGAGGCAGACACCGTCTCCACATTTAAGACTAGACTTAAGACTTTCCTCTTTGATAAAGCTTATAGTTAGGGCTGGCTCAGGCTTGCCCTGTACCAGCCCCTAGTTAAACTGACTTAGGCCTAGTCTGCCGGAGGACCCCCCTATAATACACCGGGCACCTTCTCTCCTTCTCTCCTTCTCTCTCGTATTCTATTACTGCATCTTGCTAACTCGGCCATTCTGGATGTCACTAACTCGGCTTCTTCTCCGGAGCCTTTGTGCTCCACTGTCTCTCAGATTAACTCATATCACAGCGGTGCCTGGACAGCGTGACGTGTGTGGTTGTGCTGCTGCCGTGGTCCTGCCAGATGCCTCCTGCTGCTGCTGCCATCATTAGTCATTAGTCATACTTCTACTGTTATTATACACATATGACTATTGTCACACATGTATACTGCCAGATACTAATACATACTTTCAACATATTGTACCACAGTAGCCAGAACTATAACTATAATATTATTACTTTCATTAATGTTGTTGTAAGCTACTGTCATTACCTGCATCTCTCTCTCTCTCTCTGTCTCATTGTGTCATATGGATTACTGTTAATTTATTATGCTGATCTGTTCTGTACGACATCTATTGCACGTCTGTCCGTCCTGGAAGAGGGATCCCTCCTCAGTTGCTCTTCCTGAGGTTTCTACCGTTTTTTTTCCCCGTTAAAGGGTTTTTTTTTGGGGAGTTTTTCCTTATCCGCTGTGAGGGTCTTAAGGACAGAGGGATGTCGTATGCTGTAAAGCCCTGTGAGGCAAATTGTGATTTGTGATATTGGGCTTTATAAATAAAATTGATTGATTGATTGATTGAATTGACAAAGAAATACAGGTAGAAATATAAATAATGGCGCTGCAGAACATATAGAATAGAATTCTCCATCCACATGTTGTGATGTGTTTAATGACGCACAGAACACTACCTCTGTTTAAAGGTGCAGTATTACGACCTCCTCCACCGTCACCTCATTTGTTGTTGTGTGAAAGTTTTGACTCCGCACTCTGGTGCCATCTATTTGCTGTATCTATGACATCATAACGGACACATGGACGCATGAGGACAGTGACGTTTATGACGTTTGAAACAGACAGATCTATTTTCATTTCACGTGTCTGTAAGGCTTGAGTTCATCGCAGCAGCGTTTTGATTTGACCAAAGGTTTTACTACGTTGTGTCAATGCTGAATGCAGCTGTGATGTCACTGTTTCATGTGTTTGACATCATCAGTAAATAATCATTTAAAGTTACATGTGTGTCTCCTTCCTCTGTGTGGCGCTGTGACGCCATTTTAATCTCTGCTGTGACAGAAGGTGTGTGTGGTATGAAGCAGTGTACCTGAAGCTCCGAGCTCGGCCAGGTCAGACTTTGGGTTGTTCTTCTTGTTTGGAAACAGATAATTCTGCAGTAAAACTTTCCTCAGAGAGATTCCCTGAAACCACAACACACACGGTCACTGCAGTCAGACCCAGAAACACTTCACTGACCCCTGCGGGGAAACGGTCAATCATTACAGGTCAAACATGAACTAAAAATAATAAACTATCAGGAGCAGCTGCAACATCCTGCGTGCACACTCAGCACACATGCACCAAACAACAGCCACCAGCTCTCAGTGTGAAGAGGAAGTTTCACAGCCAGAGTGCAAACGTGATCGACACAACCGGAGGTCATATTGATCTTTAAATGTCCAACAACTAACTGACCTTCTCATCAAAGTCCAGTGTCCTGATCAGCATCTCCTGCAGAGTCCTCAGGACTTTAATACACAACTTCTCCTCTGCACACATCAGCGCCTTGGTGTGCTGGATCAGCCTACAAACACACGCACATTTCCCATCATGCATCTGTGTATCAGAAGGTCACTTGGGGACTCAGAGGACCTGGACCTACTTAGAGATGAAGCCTCCGGACTCGCAGCGCTGTCGGGCGTCAGTTCCCTCCAGAAACAGCAGCTCCGGCTGGTGCAGGACGTCCACCAGCACCGACAGCTCAGCGTTGACCAGCGGCTTCAGACGCTCCTCCAGAGTGTTGATGATGTCCTGTGGTCACAGACAGGTCACAGACGGGTCACAGACAGGTCACAGACGGGTCACAGACAGGTCACAGACAGGTCACAGATGGGTCACAGACAGGTCACAGACGGGTAACAGACAGGTCACAGACAGGTCGTAGACGGGTCACAGACAGGTCACAGACAGGTCACAGATGGGTCACAGACAGGTCACAGACGGGTCACAGACAGGTCACAGACGGGTAACAGACAGGTCACAGACAGGTCACAGACGGGTCACAGACAGGTCACAGACAGGTCACAGATGGGTCACAGACAGGTCACAGACAGGTCACAGGCCACAGACGGGTCACAGACAGGTCACAGACGGGTCACAGACAGGTCACAGACAGGTCACAGACGGGTAACAGATGGGTAACAGACGGTCACAGACAGGTCACAGACGGGTAACAGGGCACAGACGGGTCACAGACAGGTCACAGACGGGTCACAGACAGGTCACAGACAGGTCACAGACGGTCACAGACAGGTCACAGTCAGGTCACAGGCCACAGACGGGTCACAGACAGGTCACAGACAGGTCACAGATGGCTAACAGACGGTCACAGACAGGTCACAGACGGGTAACAGACCGGCCACAGACAGGTCACAGACGGGTCACAGACAGGTCACAGACGGGTCACAGACGGGTAACAGACGGTCACAAACAGGTAACAGACAGGTCACAGACGGGTCACAGACAGGTCACAGACAGGTCACAGACGGGTAACAGATGGGTAACAGACGGTCACAGACAGGTCACAGACGGGTAACAGGCCACAGACGGGTCACAGACAGGTCACAGACGGGTCACAGACGGGTCACAGACAGGTCACAGACAGGTCACAGACGGGTAACAGATGGGTAACAGACGGTCACAGACAGGTCACAGACGGGTAACAGGCCACAGACGGGTCACAGACAGGTCACAGACGGGTCACAGACGGGTCACAGACAGGTCACAGACAGGTCACAGACGGGTCACAGACGGTCACAGACAGGTCACAGGCCACAGACGGGTCACAGACAGGTCACAGACGGGTCACAGACGGGTCACAGACAGGTCACAGACGGGTAACAGATGGGTAACAGACGGTCACAGACAGGTCACAGACGGGTCACAGACCGGCCACAGACAGGTCACAGACGGGTCACAGACGGGTCACAGACGGGTAACAGACGGTCACAGACAGGTAACAGACAGGTCACAGACAGGTCACAGACGGGTCACAGACGGTCACAGACAGGTCACAGACAGGTCACAGACGGGTCACAGACGGGTCACAGACAGGTCACAGACGGGTAACAGACGGTCACAGACGGTCACAGACAGGTAACAGACAGGTCACAGACGGGTCACAGACGGTCACAGACAGGTCACAGACAGGTAACAGACGGTCACAGACAGGTCACAGACGGGTCACAGACGGGTAACAGATGGTCACAGACAGGTCACAGATGGGTAACAGACAGGTCACAGACAGGTCACAGATGGGTAACAGACGGGTCACAGACGGGTAACAGACGGTCACAGACAGGTCACAGATGGGTAACAGACAGGTCACAGACGGGTAACAGACGGTCACAGACAGGTCACAGATGGGTCACGTTTGTGTAGCAGTGTGTTTGTGTAGCAGTGTGTTTGTGTAGCGGTGTGTTTGTGTAGCAGTGTGTTTGTGTAGCAGTGTGTTTGTGTAGCAGTGTGTTTGTGCACCTGAAGCTTCTCGATGATGTTCTTGTAGTCCCAGGGGTTGCTGGGAGTGATGGGTCTGGAGGAGCGCAGGGAGGACTTGTAGTTTGGGTTGGAGCGGGACAGAGAGTTGAGAGCAGAGCTGGACAACATGGAGCTGATCTGAGCCTCCAGGTCCAGAGGAAGAGAGATGGAGCGACTCTTCGCTGAGGAAGAAGAAATAAGAAGAAGACTCAGTTTCTGTGAGGAACAAACTCAGATCATCTCGTCGGTCTGAGGAGAAGCAGTTCAGTGGTGATCCTACGATATGAAAATACTCTGTTATAAGTTGAAGCCGTGTATCTAAGTACCAGTGAAGCAGTGAACTGTCCTCATATCAGTTAAAGGTAAAGGTTCAGTCTGAACAGACTCCATCCTCACCGCAGTCTCTTTATTATTATCATGATTATTGTTAATTCTTATTATTAACACAATAACACACCAAATATATTTAATGTATCTGATGTTTTACAGTTGAATTTACTGAGTAATAATGTGATGTATTTTACATGTTTACCAGTGGTTTTAAAGCTCCAGATTAAAGTGAATATAATCAGCGTGTTTTCTTTAGTGTGTGTGTAACAGAGTTAATAAGGTCAAAGGTTAAACCCCTCTGTCCATTCAGTCTGTGTGTCTCAGATAAATCTGTATCTCTGCTGCTGAGATGATTTAAGTTCAGATTATATTCAGACTGATGGAGCGACAGTTAAATCTTTTCACACTGTTTCCTGTGACATATGACAGTGTGCATAAACACTACACCAACATTAATATCCCACAGTGGATCAGTGTTTATGACCACAGATGGAAACAGTCTGGGTTTCCCAGTTTGGATGAACCTTCGCGCTCTACGAAGGTCTGTAAGATGTACCTTAGCTAAGGGACTTCTGCTAAGGTACATTGTAAGTTGGAGCTGTCCGTGCCTCCAGCTCTGGTCCACCCAGACAGTGGACAGTGGTCCAGAAGAAGTGGCAAGACTCCGCCAGTTTGGCCAAAAGGCGAGGGGCGGCAATTTGCCGAGAGGCTGCCAAAACCAGTGGTGGACTCAGGACTGCTCCCACCCTCACCCCCGAGGAGGAAAAGGTCCTGTCAGTCATTGGCCACACAGCCTCCCAAGGCATCACGGGGGGCATTGATTGGCAGCAAAATGTTTTTAAAAAAGGAATTGGGGTACTTTATGATAGTGGGCTTATTGTGTTGAGAAATAAAGGGTAACTGTGATGCTTTGACTGTGGGACAGGGACCGTTTGCAAAGGAAAAGTGGAGGAGAAAAGGAACTTCAGGCAAAAATGTTGATGATGTTTTGTCTTGTCTTGTGCTGCACGATATTCAGGCGGGGGGTTGACACCATCGTCGTCGTCATCATCCTCTCCTTCATTCTCCTCCAAAGGAAGACATGCTTGCGCACGCACAGCAATTCTGTTACATTGCTGTGACCAAGGTGACAACACAGCATTTTGCGGGGTTAAACTTAAGTCCTCCCGTCGACCAAAGGATGCATCTGGACCGGAGCTTCTAGCGGCCAACGGTGCCTTCAACCAAGCCCCTGGTGCGGATGTGGGCAGAGTTGTACTCCTGCTCGGCATGTGTAATGGGGACAGTCACTGGTGTCAGCAGGTAGGTTCGGAGCGGGTAGCCACTATCCCCGAGGAAAAAACCTCTGCCAAACGCTTCTCTGGCAGCATCTTGTCCCACAGATGAGTCAGCCCAGATGTAACTGTCGTGCGTGCTGCCGGGCCACTTTGCAACAACATCCACAAAAGAGCCCTCTGTGGTCCATCACCACTTGGGTGTTGATGCCGGAATATCCCTTCCAGCAGATGAAGGCCTGGTCATCCATGGACGGGTTGGACACGGGATTAGGGTCCCATCCACCAGTCCAATCACCCGGGGAATACCAGCCACAGCATGGAAGCCCTGGTGAGCCTCGGTGATGTCCTCTCTCCTTGCAGGCATCTTTATGTAGTCTTGTTCATGACCAGCAAGGACATTGGTCACCGCTTCCACACTCTGTGAAACCGATGCCTTGCTCAGCCCGAATCCGTCTCCCACCACCTCCAAAAAACTACCCACTGCCTAAAAACGCAGAGCTGCCAGAAGCTGTACGTCTGGGCTGAGGGTGAAGTTGCACTTGGTAGCTCTGGAAGTGTGCGGGGACACAAGTGCCAGCAGATTCAGGATCTCCTCACGTGGCAGCCAGTATTGTGACAAGATGGCCCTGTCATTAGACTTCAGTTTGATCAATTAGTCAAGTATCTGTCAGATATTCAGTATTTGGTGGGAGGGTACAGCCTGTAGCCTCATCAGAAAAGACATATCCTCAGTTAGTTAGCTCCATTAAATAAATGAATGATTGAATGAATAAATAAATAAACCCACATATTCATAATATTCAATATTCATGATTATTTTTCATGAAGTTAATTATAAACTGACGATGTAATGTGCATAAGGAGTCTAGATGTGAATTATACTGCAACTGTCCATTTAAAAAGCATAATGTTGGCCTCATAGAGCTCAAACTGTGACAGGATGAACAGAGCGCATCACTAAGGGACAGATCTACCTGTCAGAAGACAGATCTTCACCAAGGAGAGTCTGGGAAACAGCCTGAAGCTTAAGGGAGACCTTAAGATACAACTTAGGATGCACGTAGTGCTACAAAGGCTCTGGGACACGGGGCCCTGATGGTTTACATCTACACTGTAAAAACATTTTGTCTGTGAGGTCAAAGGTAAACAGACCTGAACAGGAGATAGATTCACCTGTTACTTTCATCATGGGTCACTACAAAGACAGTATGATGTGTTCAAAAGGAGTCACACAGAGAGAAACTAAATCCTGCACAGAAACATTCAGAAGGACTGATGATGGTTCAGAGAAGCAGCTGCTGCCCTCTGGTGGTCGATTCAGAGCGTCTCACTGCTGACTGAACACATTTAATAATTCATTTTGGAGTCAGATCAGACACTGGGTCATGATGATGTCATATATTTATCTTTGCTATGTTTTGTGTATGATGCTGACGTGTTTAAATGATGAACGGACCTGCACTTGTACGGCTCCTTTCTCATCACCTGACCACTCAAAGCACTTGTTACACTATGAGTCAAATTCACACACCAATGAACAGCCATCAGCAGCAGTCTGGGGTTCAGTATCTTGCTCAAGGATACTTCAACATGTGGACTGAAGGTGCAGGAGATTGAGCACCCAATCTTCAGATTGGTGGTAGACCCACTCTGCCTCTGAGCCACATCCACCCCAACTGTTATATGTTGTATTGTTTATGGCTGCAGTTTGGGTGAAGAGCCCGAGACGAGTGTCCCACTGTGAAGGGCAGTAAAGTTCATCTGGAATCTTCAACCTTGATTTTAAATCGTCGCCCTCTGAACCTGAACCTGAACCAGATTAAATTGTGAGGTACAGATTCTCATCCTGAGCTCACTCTGACACACTGAACCTTCAAATCTTCATCTGCTGAGTCACTGTAAAGTTTTCACATAAATGTAGTGAAGTAAAATAAAAATATAAAGTAACACTGCAGTGAAACACAAACACCTCAGAGTCAATGATACTGTCATCCACTGGCTGATGGAGTGTGTGTGTCTCAGCGTGTGTGTGTGTGTGTGTCTCAGTGTGTGTCTCAGTGTGTGTGTCTCATTGTGTGTGTCTCAGTGTGTGTCTCATTGTGTGTGTGTCAGTGTGTGTGTGTCTCAGTGTGTGTGTGTCTCAGTGTGTGTGTGTGTGTGTGTGTCTCAGTGTGTGTGTGTGTGTGTGTGTCTCAGTGTGTGTGTCTGTGTGTGTCTCAGTGTGTGTGTCTGTGTGTGTGTCTCAGTGTGTGTGTCTCAGTGTGTGTGTCTGTGTGTGTCTCAGTGTGTGTGTGTGTGTGTCTCAGTGTGTGTGTGTGTGTGTGTGTCTCAGTGTGTGTGTCTCAGTGTGTGTCTCAGTGTGTGTGTGTCTCAGTGTGTGTGTCTGTGTGTGTGTCTCAGTGTGTGTGTGTCTCAGTGTGTGTGTCTGTGTGTGTGTCTCAGTGTGTGTCTCAGTGTGTGTGTGTGTGTGTGTGTGTGTGTCTCAGTGTGTGTGTGTGTGTGTGTGTGTCTCAGTGTGTGTGTCTGTGTGTGTGTCTCAGTGTGTGTCTCAGTGTGTGTGTCTGTGTGTGTGTCTCAGTGTGTGTCTCAGTGTGTGTGTCTGTGTGTGTGTCTCAGTGTGTGTGTGTCTCAGTGTGTGTCTGTGTGTGTGTCTCAGTGTGTGTCTCAGTGTGTGTGTGTGTGTGTGTGTGTGTCTCAGTGTGTGTGTCTGTGTGTGTGTCTCAGTGTGTGTCTGTGTGTGTGTCTCAGTGTGTGTGTCTGTGTGTGTCTCAGTGTGTGTCTCATTGTGTGTGTCTGTGTGTGTGTGTGTCTCAGTGTGTGTCTCATTGTGTGTGTCTGTGTGTGTGTGTGTGTGTCTCAGTGTGTGTCTCATTGTGCGTGTCTGTGTGTGTGTGTGTCTCAGTGTGTGTCTCATTGTGTGTGTCTCAGTGCGTGTGTCTCAGTGTGTGTCTCATTGTGTGTGTCTCAGTGTGTGTCTCATTGTGTGTGTCTGTGTGTGTGTGTGTCTCAGTGTGTGTCTCATTGTGTGTGTCTGTGTGTGTGTGTGTGTGTCTCAGTGTGTGTCTCATTGTGCGTGTCTGTGTGTGTGTGTGTCTCAGTGTGTGTCTCATTGTGTGTGTCTCAGTGTGTGGGTCTCAGTGTGTGTCTCAGTATGTGTGTGTCTCATTGTGTGTCTCAGTGTGTCTCAGTGTGTGTCTCAGTGTGCGTGTCTGTGTGTGTGTCTCATTGTGTGTCTCATTGTGTGTGTCTGTGTGTGTGTCTCAGTGTGTCTCATTGTGTGTCTCATTGTGTGTGTGTCTCAGTGTGTGTCTCATTGTGTGTGTCTCAGTGTGTGTCTCATTGTGTGTGTGTCTCAGTGTGTGTCTCATTGTGTGTGTCTCAGTTTGTGTGTCTCATTGTGTGTGTGTCTCATTGTGTGTGTGTCTCATTGTGTGTGTCTCATTGTGTGTGTCTCATTTTGTGTGTGTCTCATTGTGTGTGTCTCATTGTGTGTGTCTCAGTGTGTGTCTCATTGTGTGTGTCTCATTTGTGTGTCTCAGTGTGTGTGTGTCTCAGTGTGTGTTACCTGTCATAGCGAGGGTCTTGATGCATGTCTCCACCTGTCCTCGGTGCTGCTGCTGCAGCCAGGGACAGTCCAACAGACGGACAGATGACTGCAGCAGCTGAGTGACGATGGTGTGATGAGTCTGACACACAGAGACAGACACAGAGACAGAGACGTTCCTTTTAATGTGTGAAGCTGAAAATGAAGACGTGTGGACAGAGTCCTGTCTCTGTCATGTCCTCACCTGCAGAGATGTGCTGTTCTCAGAGAATGGCGAGCTGAAGAAGGCGCTGATGGTGTCAAAGACCACGTTGATGATGTATTTCTCCAGAATGGGGTCGGACAGACGTTTGTCTCGTTTGTTACAGACCTGCAGAGGACACAGAGGACATTGGTCTCTTGGTCCAATAAGACATCAGTCAGAGGTACAGAGATCTGTCTTACTCTGGCCATGTCCACGGTGAAGTCCTCAAACAGCTTCCAGATGTGATTGGACGTGTAGATCTCCTTCATCTCCACCTCTGTGTCCACGTAACAGTGATTCACAAAGTTCACATAGGCCACCTTCACCTAGGGACAGAGACAGATGGACAGACAGACAGACAGACAGACAGACAGACAGACAGACACACAGACAGACAGACAGACAGACAGACAGAGAAAGACAGACAGAGAAAGACAGACAGAATTATAATGAGCTCCACCTGCTGCAACATGAAACTGTTAATCAGATCATTACTGCAGAATCAGAGTACTGCTGATACTTTATTACTTTGATACTTTTACTTCAGTCAGATTCTGACTGCAGGACTTTAACTTGCAACAGAGTAATAGATTACTTGGAGTAATAGAGTATTTTTCTGCACAGCGGCTCAGTGGTACATTTACACAGTTACTTCAGTAGGAGATCTGAGTACTTCATCCACTAGAGCCACACACACACACACATACACACAGTGTGTCAGTACCTCAGTGATGCAGTCCTCGTGTGTCACTACTCGGACGACGTCCTCCAGAGGCAGCAGAGATGTACATTTGATCTCAGTGTAGACGTTCTTCCCCTCAGCGCACGCCGCCAACAGCTCCACCAGAGAGATGTGGTACCTGCACACATCAACAACACACATCAAAACACAACAACACACATCAGAACACAACAACACACATCAAAACACAACACACAACACACATCGACACACAACAAAACACATCAAAACACAACAACACACAACAACACACATCAAAACACAACAACACACATCGACACACATCGACACACATCAACACACAACAACACACATCGACACACATCGACACACATCAACACACAACAACACACAACAACACACATCAACACACAACAACACAAAACAACACACAACGCATATCAACACACATCAACACACAACAACACACAACACACAACACACAACAACACACAACACACAACAACACAAAACAACGCACAACGCACATCAACACACAACAACACACAACAACGCACATCAACACACATCAACACACAACAACGCACAACAACACACATCAACACACAACACACAACAACGCACAACAACGCACATCAACACTTATCAACACACAACACAAAACAACGCACAACAACGCATATCAACACACAACAACGCACATCAACACACATCAACACACAACAACACACAACAATGCACATCAACACACATCAACACACAACAACGCACAACAACACACATCGACACACAACACACAACAACGCACAACAATGCACATCAACACACATCAACACACAACACACATCAACACACAACAACGCACAACAACACACATTAACACACATCAAAACACAACAACACACATCAACACATCAACACACATCGACACACATCAAAACACAACAACACACATCAACACACATCGACACACATCAACACAAAACAACACACATTAACACACAAAAACACAACAACACACATTAACACACAACAACACACAACAAGACACATCAACACACATCAACACACAACAACACACAACACACATCAACACACAACACACATCGACACACATCAAAACACAACGACACACATCAAAACACAACGACACACATTAACACACAACAACACACAACACACAACAAGACACATCAACACACAACAACACACAACACACATCAACACACAACACACATCGACACACATCAAAACACAACGACACACATCAAAACACAACGACACACATCAAAACACATCAACACACAACGTACAACACACAACAACACACATCAACACACAAGACACATCAACACACAAAAACACACAACAACACAACACACAACAACACACAACAAGACACATCAACACACAACACACATCGACACACATCAACACACAGCACACAACAACACACATCGACACACATCAAAACACATCAACACACAACAACGTACAACACACAACAACACACAACAACGCACATAAACACACAACAACACACATCAACACACAACACACATCAAAACACAACAACACACAACAAAGTATAACACACAACAACAACACACAACAACACACATCAACACACAACACACATCAACACACAACACCCAACAACACTCAACAACACATCAACACACATCAACACACAACAGCACACAACAACACAACACACATCAACACACAACAAGACACTTTCACTCAACATCTTCACATTATGAAACTTGACCTTTGTGTGTGTGTGTGTGTGTGTGCGTGTGTGTGTGTTCATGCGTGCGTGTGGACAACTTCCATCACAAAATCCATCATCTCAGGAGACAGAAACACATGAACTGAAGTTTCTAATGTCATTCTTTTAGACTTTTACTCCACCTGAGGAGTAACTGTGGACACTGACACATTACTGACACATCTGTGTGATGTCGTACTGTGTGTCATCATGTCATCAGACACATTACTGACACATCTGTGTGATGTCGTACTGTGTGTCATCATGTCATCAGACACATCACTGACACATCTGTGTGATGTCGTACTGTGTGTCATCATGTCATCACAGACACATCACTGACACATCTGTGTGATGTCGTACTGTGTGTCATCATGTCATCACAGACACATCACTGACACATCTGTGTGATGTCGTACTGTGTGTCATCATGTTCAGTGTGTTATAACGTCTCCTCCGTATCCCTTCCTGCCTCTGCGTCCTGAGGCTGCCTGCCAGCAGCGGGGATCAGAAGCTGACCTCGTCCTGGTGATCGGCACATCTGGATGATGTCAGTATATGTTGGATGTGTTGCGTTCACATCTCCTGCAGCTGCGGAGCGACGCCGACACACAGCCCTGTTCTTAAACAGAACTCTCTCTGCGGTGCTGCTGCAGCTGACCGACAGCGGGAACCTGCAGGTGTGTCTTCAGCTGTTGTGTCGTGTTCTTCAGTTTGTTGTATTTCATGTCATAGGCCCAAAGATATTGATCCATATCTGATAATGATCAGACTGTGACCCTCTGCCTAACCCTCCCTGTGTCCACAGAGATTCAGTTATTTATTTAATCTTCTGTATCATCAGACTGTTGTTAATAGAAGTGGGGTTATAGTAGTAACCACTGTGTATGTGAACGTATGAACTGTGATAAACAACATGATCCTCATCCATTACCATCAACCTTACTTCTTCTGATAAGTAACTGATTACTCTACAAAGAAATATTGAAAAGTAACTTATTACTTTCAAATGAAGGTAACTAGTAATATGTAATCTATTACATTTTAAGAGTAACTTGCTGAACACTGTTGATCAGTGCTGATAGGACGTTTTACAAACTGTCATTGACACTTACTTTAGTAAAGTATCTGAGTACTTCACCATTGCTGGGGTACATACTGTTGTTGCCATGGTTACCTGAGTGGGCTGTTCTCGCTGACCCCCTCCCTGCTCTCTGCCATCAACTCCAACATGACGTTGAACGAAGCCTTGTCGTTGTAGAAGACGACCACGTCCTCCCCTGCGTTGGTTAACTGTGGACAGATAACGGCGTCACGTCAGCTCTCAGACACACAGAGACATTCTGGACATTTGAATGTCTCGTCCCTGTCCTCACCTCGGTCATGATCATGTCCTGACACTTCTTGACGTACTTGCCCTCGGCCTTGATGATGGTGTGCAGGAAGTTGAGGTACTGGACGTGGCGGCCGTGCGTGGCCAGGCAGTGGATGAAGTGCTGCAGGACACTCTCTGAGATCTCACTGCACAGCTGGTAGTTGTTGTTGAAGATGTGCTGCACCGTCTCCGCCTCCAGCAGCTGCAGACAGACGAGGACGAGGACATCATATCATTATTAGTGTGCAATGAATCTTTCAGTCATTCAGTTTGTGAAACGTCAGAAACAGCTCTGACTGATGTGATCATGTGGTCATGATCTCATAACACTGTCGGTTTGACGAAGAGCCTCGGGGGTGGGGCCAAGATTTCAGTCTGATCTGATGAAGTCAGCTGACATCAGAGTCATGACTTCTTCTATCAGCTGATCTCTGCATGTGAAGGCTGATACATTTTAAAAAGCTAACATAAAGCTAACTCATCATCAGACCAGAGCCGAAGTCTTCCACTTCTCCACAGCAGCTGTTTACCTGACGCTCGAACGTGATTGGTCAGTACGACTCAGACGTCAAACCAAAACCATAAAAACTTCCGATTCTCGGTCATCCAGGTCATGGTGATCTTAAGTGTTATATTATAGCCAGCTGGACCTGTTTGAGATGTTTCATGTCTCATCTCTCACCACCCACTGCAGCACAAGTTGGGAGTCATCAGGACCCAGGTCTGAGTGTGCGGAAGTTCGCTGCATAGATCAGCCTCTCATTGGCTACTCCAACTGGGCCAAAACCTCGCAGAGACCCAGAGCAGACAGAGAGGAAGACACAAAAAACAAACAACACTGTCATTCCTTATGTCACAGGAGTGTCTGAGAAACTCAGGAGGATCTTCTCAAGGCAATTGAATCGAAAGCAACTGGACTTAGTTTTGTCTTAGAAGACGTTTCACCTCTTATCCAAGAGGCTTCATCAGTTCATGCTTGTCTGACTAGGCTGGAACTAGTCTGACAAACTGGTGTGGAAACAACCCAGGTATTTAACCTCTGGGGAGGTCTTCACAAGGCCAATGATGTCATTGGTTCATTAGTGCTACAATGGTGTGTCAACGACGGTCACTGAAACTCCTGCTGCAACGGTAGTCGTTGGGAGTCATTAGAGTCACATGAGGCCATTTGTGAACGACCGTTGTTTTTAGAGGTTAAATTTCCTGGGCAAGGATGAAAGGACAGCATTATAGGTGGGGGATAGGGAGGAGGATCTTCAGCAAACACCACATCCCTGTGCACATCAAACCCAGTCACACACAGACAGAAACTTGTCCACCCTAAGGACAAAACACCCAGACATAAGCAGAGTACTGTAGTGTGAGTAGTTCAGTGCAGCCAGATGCACAGATCTGTACATGGGTGAAACAAAACAACCGCTCCACAAACACATGGCACAGCACAGGAGAGCCAGCTCCTCAGGTCCAGACTCAGCTGTCCACTTACATCTACAGGAGAAGGGACACTCTCTAGAGGACAGCAATGTGCACATCTTGGCCAGGGAGGAAACATGGTTTGAAAGATGGGTGAAAGAAGCCATCTACGTCAAACTGGAACGACCATCTTTTAACAGAGGAGGTGGCCTATGACACCACTTATCACCACCTACACTGCCATCCTTCGACCCCTCCCCAGAAGAACTTACACCCATTCACACCTGGACCCATCCAACACTAACAACACACGTGATGTGTGGGTGGGTCAACGACTCACATGTGACCTTAATGACTCTGTCAGGGTTCACATCCACACAGAGTTTAAAGCCTGCGACTCTGCACCAGTCCGTTAGAACTGAAGTCGCATTTCATCACCTACAGATTCTATGGTCACATTCAGATATCTGCTTATAAAGATTCATGTGATCATAAAGACGTTCAGCTTCGTTCTAAAGTTCTGACGAGCAAATGTTTGTTCTTAATCAAATCACTGTAATTAAATTATAAGTCTTTGTTTCTGGTGAACTGTGTTGTTGAAGGTGACGTCTTGATTTGTCAGACAGTCCAAAACTACAAAATACTTAATTAACAATCAGAAGAACAGCACACTAAATAAACTGGAACCACAGTTATACAACAACCAAAACTAGTCCTCAGTCATTAAAACAGCGGATTCATTTTCAGTCCATTAACAGACTGTTTGTTGTTGACTTGTCAAGTCAAGTGTTTCTGAAGCTCAAAATCTCGTAAACTGTGATGAGTCACACTGGAGACAATCCACATCACGTACGCTCCATCAGAGGAGTTTTGTAACTGTTACATAATGAAATATTCTTTTAAAAAGATGACACGCAGCCTTTTCCCTCGACTCTACAGGGGAAACAGTGACACTATGAATATTAATGCTCTCCAGAGGATGAACCCTTTAGAGCTTAATGACTCAGTGATCTTTCCTTCATCAACGCCCTCAGATCAGACTTTACATGTTCAGATCCAGGACTCATCCAATCATTAGTCAGCTGTGTTGAACACTGTAATGACCCCTGCAGCCTGTAGGGGGCACTGTTGAACGTTTACGTTGTCTGATAACAGACTAAAATCTGTATTGATCTATTATAGAAGCAGCGTACCCCAGGGTTGAGGAAGAGGTTGAGGTTCTTGTGCAGCAGCGCCTGGTTCTCCTGGTTTCCCATACAGAACTTCTGTAGGAACAGGTGAGTGTACCTGATAATCTCCTGCATCTTCACATCATTCTGCAGACAAACATAGAGATGAAGAGGTTAACACTGTGGTGGCAAAAAGGCCCAGAAATGTCAGACAGTTAAGGTCAGACTAGAAGCAGAATATGTACCTAGATTTAACAACCGTCAACGGGGCAAGGTAATAAGAGCAGAGTGTTCCAAAACAATTCTCTCTCTCTCTCTCTCTCTCTCTCTCACACACACACACACACATACGGAAAGTTAGGTAGGATGTCTGTCAAAAGAGGAATATAGGAATGTTTGGTGAGCTGTTCTCCTGGGCTGCGCTTACAATAAAATACCTGCAAAAGGCTGTGAACTGACCTCATGTCATCGAGTCACTGAGAGGGATCTGTTGGTGTTTTTAATCCAGCTGAAGTCTTCCCTAACTCAAACTAACAGGCTCAGGACTGATGTCCCAAAGATTCAGTGGCTCAAAACCTGAGCTTCAGTTCCACGTAGCTGTTTTTAACATTCTGGAACAACGCTGCTTTTCTCCAGTCAGCTAGATGAGTTCATTTATTTACTGTATGAGAGGGAGAGGGTCTTAAAGGTTTTTAGAGACAGAAAAATACTGAAACAAAAAGCTTAACTAGGTCCAGCTGACCACTAACCCCAAGTTCAGACTACACGTTATCAGCCTGATACAGTGTCGTCTCAGATCATGAACGACAGCGAGTGTCGTACACGATAATCCATGGTTTCATCTGGTGTAGTGTGTCATATTAGACGACAACGTCTGGGACGCCTCACGACGTTCAAACAGGAAGTCTGGCATGTTTGATTTTCTTTTTGTTGTGTTTTTTTTAGTTTAATCAAACTCAACAATTCCTGTTTATGTTTCAAATTAAAACCTGAGAGAATCCCTTCATTTTCTAAAAAGGCTTTTATTGTTAAACATTTGCAGGAACTTCCTGTGGAGGATTCAGTGAGGATTAGTTTACACGTGGTACTTCAAATGTAGCTCCGCCTATCTGGTGACACTTTTTATGTCACTACAGTAACAGCTCAGCTGGAACATGAACAGACACAGTGACTGAGATAATATTAATGATAATAATAATAATAATAATATTAATGATAATAATAATAATAATAATAATAATAATAAAAACAGGACAATAATAATTTGATGACATCACACATGTCGTGAACGACGACCCGTGATTGGTCGACCAACATGCAGTCTGTCATGTCTGTCAGCCAAGTCACGGCACGATTTTATGACTCCACCATCACCTGATGTGTCACAGAGTGTCAGAATGACAACCGTGGTGTCATCTGAACCCGTCACTACAGCCTGAAACATTCTGTAGACACGACAGTCTGAGAAAATAAAGACACCACTGACCTTCATTATTTCCAGGCTCTCAAAGTAAATCAGCCACAGCTCAGTGACTCTGTTAGAACGCTCTTATTTTGACAGTCCCCAGACTCACCTGGTCGTAGGACACCTGCAGAAGGTCCAGCATCACTTTATGAGCTCCCATGTTCTTCAACAGCCTTTGTTGCTTCTTCCAAACTCCACTGCTGCACATTTTATTCAACCTCTCCAGGATCTGCAGACGACAGAGACAAGATGGCTCTCACTCCTCTGACCAATATGTTTCTGATCAACGTGTTTCTGATCAACATGTTTCTGATCAATGTTTCTGATCAACGTGCTTCTGATCAACATGTTTCTGATAAATATGTTTCTGATCAGTATGTTCCTGATCGACGTTTCCGATCGATATGTTTCTGATCGATGTTTCCGATCGATATGTTTCTGATCGACGTTTCCGATCGATACGTTTCTGACTGACATGCTTCTGATCTATGTTTCTGATCAGCATGTTTTTGATTGACATGTTTCTGATCAATATGTTTCTGATCGACATGTTTCTGATCAATATGTTTCTGATCGACATGTTTCTGATAAATATGTTTCTTATCGACATGTTTCTGATAAATGTTTCTGATCAGTATGTTTCTGAACGACATGTTTCTACTCAGTATGTTTCTGATTGACATGTTTCCGATCGACATGTTCCTGATCGATGTTTCCGATCGATATGTTTCTGATTGACATGTGTCTGATCAGCATGTTTCTGATCGACATGTTCCTGATCGATGTTTCCGATCGATATGTTTCTGATTGACATGTTTCTGATCAATACGTTTCTGATTGACATGTTTCTGATCTGTGTTTCTGATTGACATGTTTCTGATGGACATGTTTTTGATTGACATGTTTCTTATCAACATGTTTCTGATCAATACGTTTCTGACTGACATGTTTCTGATCTGTTTCTGATCTATGTTTCTGATCAACATGTTTTTGATTGACGTTTCTTATCGTGTTTCTGATCGACATGTTTCTGATCGATACGTTTTTGATTGACATGTTTCTGATCAATACGTTTCTGATTGACATGTTTCTGATCTGTGTTTCTGATGGACATGTTTCTGATCTGTGTTTCTGATGGACATGTTTCTGATCTGTGTTTTTGATTGACATGTTTCTGATCAATACGTTTCTGATTGACATGTTTCTGATCTGTGTTTCTGATGGACATGTTTCTGATCTGTGTTTTTGATTTACATGTTTCTTATCAACATGTTTCTGATCGACATGTTTCTGATCAATATGTTTCTGATCGACATGTTTTTGATTGACATGTTTCTTATCAACATGTTTCCGATCGACATGTTTCTGATCAATATGTTTTTGATCAACATGTTTTTGATTGACATGTTTCTTATCAACATGTTTCCGATCGACATGTTTCTGATCAATACGTTTCTGATCGACATGTTTCTGCTTGACATGTTTCTGTTCTATGTTTCTGACTGACATGTTTTTGATTGACATGTTTCTGATCAATATGTTTCTGATTGACATATTTCTGATCAATATGTTTCTGACTGACATGTTTTTGATTGACATGTTTCTTATCAACATGTTTCTGATTGACAAGTTTCTGATCAATATGTTTCTGATCGACATGTTTCTGATCAATATGTGTCTGATCGACATGTTTCTGATTGACATGTTTCTGATCAATATGTTTCTGATCAATGTGTGTCTGATCTACATGTTTCTGTTTGACATGTTTCTGATCAATCTGTGTCTGATCAGTATGTTCCTGATCAGTATGTTTCTGATAGACATGTTTCTGATTGACATGTTTCTGATCGACATGTTTCTGATCAATATGTTTCTGATCAATGTTTCTGATCAGTATGTTTCTGATAGACATGTTTCTGATTGATATGTTTCCGAACGACATGTTTCCGATCGACATGTTTCTGATTGATATGTTTCTGATCAGTATGTTTCTGATCGACATGTTTCTGATTGATATGTTTCTGAACGATATGTTTCCGATCGACATGTTTCTGATCAACATGTTTCTGATCAGTATGTTTCTGATCGACATGTTTCTGATTGATATGTTTCCGAACGATATGTTTCCGATCGACATGTTTCTGATCGACATGTTTCTGATCAGTATGTTTCTGATCAGTATGTTTCTGATTGACATGTTTCCAATCGAGATGTTTCTGATCAATGTTTCTGATAAACATGTTTCTGAACGACATGTTTCTGATCAATATGTTTCTGATTGATATGTTTCTGATTGAACAGTTAATGGAAGCTGCTGTTACTCACAGTGAGGTAAAGTTACCTACTGACTTCTGATCCAGAAAACAAACAGATGAAGAACAGAGAGACTGAAACATGTTTTAGTTCAAGTGATGATCAAAACATATATTTATATATCTGACAGATAGAAACACAGTCTCCATCCATGTCAGTGAAAACATGGATGCTTCACACACAGAAGATCTATACAATCAGCACAGTTTCAAGATTAGAGTCACCAATTCAGTATCTGACCAAATGTCTCCCCTTCTGTTCCTGAGATATGACGTTAAAACATGATGATGTCACAGTCAAGCTGACCTTTGACCTTTTGACCTTCATTATTTTATCCTGTTATCCTGTTGTGTCAAGTTTTGTGAGGTGACACTGACCTTTGACCTTCATTATTTTATCCTGTTATCCTGTTGTGTGACCTTTGACCTTCGACCACAAAATTCTAATCAGTTTATTCTACAGTGGACGTTTGTGCCAAATATTAAGACATTCCCTGATGTGTTTCTGAGATATTGTGACACTGATATATTCTGTGTTTCCCGTTAGTTTTGAAATGATCTTTTCTCAGATGGATGGATCTGGGGCAGGGTGGGACTTCATGGGTTAGAATCAAACCCACGGCCGCTGCAGCGAGGACAAGGCCTTTGTATGTGCGGTGTCGACTCTACTAGGTGAGATAATGGGCGTCATGTTTCCTGTTACTTTTGATGCCAAACAGGTTGTTTACTGTAAGAATGGTGAGGGTAAGATGGTGACCTGAGGAGGATGAAGTGGTTTGATGCTTGGGCTAAAAACTCACTGAGTATAAAGTTAACAAGTTCAAGCTGTCAGTTTGAAACCATGAGAGAACTTTGATGATCTGGTCATAAGTCTAACAGACAGAAGGCGGTAACATGGACGGGATGAAAAAGATAAAATTCCAGCGTGAACGTTTCGTGTGATTCACTGACACAGACTGTGATTAAAAACAGAAACAGTTTGAAAGCTGAACTTAAAGCGATAGAGGAAACATAAGATCATCTGGACTGAGGTAAAGTCGACACATCGAGGCATCAATCAAATGTTTGGAAGCCAAAAAAACACAAACAAACATTTTGATTGGCTAAACTTTATACTGTAATTTTACAGAAAACATGACCTGCAGATTGTTTCCCTTATTTCTTACAGTGCAGTTGTTTTAGGTCACGTCTACAGATGGTTTTGAAAATGATATTTTCCTCCACATGTCTCCTCATCCACACAAAGAGACTTCAGATCACCACAACAGAGTTTATAAAGGTGCAGAGTTTTCCAAACTCTGGTTTCTTTGTTTCTGTGTGGTTGTAAAACAAAACATCATCTGTTTACTTCACATACGCCCACTGCTCCATCCATTCATCCTTCCTCATCCTCTTATCTGGGGTCAGGTCTCTGGGGCAGCAGGTTGAGCAAAGTGCTCCAGACGTCCCTCTGCTCAGCAACACTCTCCAGCTCCTCCTGGAGGACCCCGAGGTGTTCCCAGACCAGATGAGATCTATAATCCCTCCAGTGTGTTCTGGGTCTGCCCCGGGGCCTCCTACCAGCTGGACCAGGAGGATCCTGATCAGATGTTGAACCACCTCAACATGAAGGAGCAGCGGCTCTACTCCGAGCTCCCTCCAGATGTCTGACTCCTCCCCCTATCTCTAAGGCTGAGCCCAGACACCCTACAGAGGAAACTCATTTCACACGCTTGTATCAGTGACCTCATTCTTTCAGTCACTACCCAGAGCTCATGACCATAGGTGAGGGTTGGGACGCAGGTAGACCAGCTCAGCTCCCTCTGAACCACGATGGTCCAGCACAGTGCCCACATCACTGCAGACACCACACCAAACCACCAATCCATCTCATGCTCCAACCTACCCTCACTGTGAACAAGTCCCTGAGATACTCCTTCTCTTGGGTCAGTAACTCTCTCCCAACCCAGAGGGAACAATCCACTGTTCTCCAGCAGAGAACCATGACCTCAGACTGGGAGGAGATGACTCTGCAAACCACCCCCATGAATACAGCAAACAGGATCGAAGACAGAATCTGTCATGTTGCTTTGTGCAATGAGTTCGCACCAGAAACTAGAACAACAATGACGACTGTCAGTTTGCTTATGCTCTGCTTGGACTCATGATGACTTTACATTTAAACTCTGTATTGCTGCACAACTTCCTGGACAAACAGAGGCGTCTGCTGCGCTCAGTGTGATCTGGTCCTTCTCAGTGTCTGAAGTTTAAAGTCTGGCAGATCCAATGGTTTTGTATCAGGACCAGTGGAACCAGCAGATGGTGGGACACTTCCCACAGTGGGACTGTTGTTGATGAGCAGTGGGAGGAAAACTTTCACATGTCCAGAGGATGAGTCGTACGTTTAAATAAACATTTAAATAAAATTGACTGATTGATTGATGTTTGAGCTCCTTCGTCCTTACATGAAAGACTCAGCAGTGATGAGATCTCCAGCAGGTGTTTGAAAAAGGTCAAAGATTCTGTTTTTATAAAATAGAGTGGGAAAATATCTGTTTTCAAAACTATCTGTAGGTGTGTGGACAGACAGGGTGTCAGGACAGGGAGCTGCTTCAGAGCCAGTATGAACAGGAGGAATGATTAGACACACCTACAACTCTGTCTGTCAACACACAGTGTGAGTGAGTATAAATCTATAATAATTAAAACCTGTCATTTATTTTTCTCTTTATTTATATTTATGCATTCTGTCTGGTTTTTATCCAGAGTGATTTTTAGGAGGAAATAATTAACCTGATCATTCTGATCAGTGAAACCCATCATTTCTGAAGAGACTAAGACAAAAGCACCACATCAATGAAGAGACATCACAGCCCCGCCCACACGGATTGACTGACAGGTGATCTGTTGCACCACAGGAACACCAGGACAGAGACGGAGACCAAAACAACCCAGAATCAGTTGATAACTGATCAAAGACAGACTGACAAGTGTGCTCACCTCTTTGACCTTCTGGTAGTTCTCATTTCCTTTCTCCAGCTTGTCCTTCTTGGGCGTGGCGTCCTCTGATGCCCCCTGCAGGGTGTAGAGGGTAAGACAGCATATGCAGTTCTCTCTGGGTACGTTACTACATTATATAGACCTGAATCATGTGTTAAACATTATAAACACATATATGTTAATGTGAGTGTTGGGCTGATTGGTCAGATATGAACACATGAAGACATTTAAGTCTCGTGGATCCTCGGGTAGCTCTGTGGACACAAACGCTTATCTGACTTCCAGTTTAACTAAACTAACTCTGCAGCACAGAGTTCAGTATGAAGACAGAGACTCCTGCATATCTAAAGCAGCAGAACTTTACTGTCCATAAAAAAACCTGAATATCATGTGCATTAAGGCTGTGCAATTAATCGTCTGGTGATCGCAATTACGATTTTGAGGTCAAAAGATTTCAAAATTAATAAAATCGAGGGTAAACGATTTTTGGTCACGGACACCTGAAGATGTTATTTCTCTTCTGTGGAAGCCGCGCATGTGCAATACCACCCCCTCCCCTCCTGTCCTCTGTTCACTCCACGAGCCAGTCAAGTAGGTGAACTACGAAAATGTGAGGGGCAGGTGATTGCAGAAGATTTCAACAACAGTGTGCGGAAAATGGCAGAGGGAGAGCGAGAGAGGTTGGTCTGCAGGTGTGTGTGTGTGTGTGTGTGTGCGTGTGCGCGCGTGCTCGCATTGGGGCCAAACTCCGCCATGCGTGATACAGAGAGCAGAGGAGAATTGTAAACGTGCGACCACGTAGAGACAGAAATGACATGCCGTCGTGTATAAACAATATAAATCATCACGTGCGCCACATAATCGTGATTTCAATTTTGACCAAAATAATCGTGACTATGATTTTTTCCATAATTGAGCAGCCCTAATGTGCATGTAGCCGTGGTGACTTTCAGACTCAGTGATGAAGACAAATGAAATAATATCAGACCAACTTTGGCCTGAACCCAACTGCTGTTTGTTAGGTTGTTGTTTTAATGGTTTGATATGTGAGTGTGTATAAGATGGATGACAGTGGTAAAAATGAGTTGTTACGACACGTTCAGAGGATTGTGCGTCAGTTTCACAGCAGAACAAAACAACAAAGAGACAGGGAAGTGTGACATGCAACAAAAACCCTGAACCAGTTCTGACCCAGGCCTGGACAACTGCACCTCAACCATCCGAGACGTCCACAAGCACCACACCAACGTTCAGCACAGGAAGTGCAGAAACACAGATGCAGAGGTTCAGCAGGTAGTTTTAGAGTTTATGTTTAGTGGTTTAGTTTCATTAGTGATATTAATGTTAATAATAATCTACTGAGAAAATGTTTCTGATGCTGGTTTGAGTTGTGACTGTGAGTCAGTTAGCTCGTTAGTGTTTAAACTCTGTTAGTTGTTTGTGAGTTATTTACAGAAGCTTCGAACGTCACTCAGCCGTCAGCATAAAGATGTCACAGCTGTTCGTTCTGACAGTGTTAGATAATAACCATAAAGTGTGTGGAAGTGTGACCCTCAACTCATGTTCACTTTTTCAGATACTTTAATTCTGTGTCCAATAATTAGCCTCTGGAAACAGATATGACCCCGTCCGTTATATCATCAACTGTTTGATGTCGAGGTGCTCAGGGAGAGTTATTAATTGGATGAATAATTAACTCTGAAACACCAACAGCTGTCAGCAGAAACAAGCCTTCATCAGGACATCAAAAAATATATGATAATATTCTTTAAAACACAATAATCTGATTAGTGAAAAACCTGCCAGGAAATACTGAATTAAAAACAAACCAGAAGCACTTTGTGACTGATCTTTAAAGACAAACAGGAGCTCAAACAGTCACAGGAAAATCACACAAGGAACTATATGAGATCGTTTTTTTTTTGTTTTTTTTTAAAGATATTTTTGGGGGCATTTTTTGCCTTTAATGGACAGGACAGTCAAGCGTGAAAGGGGGAGAGAGAGAGGGGATGACATGCAGCAAAGGGCCACAGGCTGGACTCGAACCCGAGCCGCTGCGGCAACAGCCCCGTACATGGGGCGCCTGCTCTACCACTAAGCCACCGACGCCCCGTTTTTTTTTTTTTTGAGAACATTTCAAACGTTTAAAAAGCAGAACTGAACACAAATGGAGGAATGAGGCTCTAAGTGAGACAACAAACTGCGTCCTAAACGTCAGCTCTGCTGTTTGACACATTGATGAAGGCTTGTAAAGCTTTATTAACTTTAATCATCCTCAGTTTACGTTTAACCTCATCTCCAACAGGTACTTTACCTTTTTCAGTATTAAGGCTGGTTATGAAAGTAAAGCTGACAGTGATGATGTGTTTGTTCCCACCTCTCCTTTCTCCTTCTTGTCTTTCTTTTCTTTCTTCCCATCACCTCCTCCTGAGCCCTTCTTCTCCACCCACAGCTCAGATTTCTCCACCAGCGTTCGCAGTCGATCCAGATCTGCCTTGATCAGCTTGTAGTTCTCCACATCCTGAGCTGAGATCAGCAGCTGGACCTGCAGAGACACAAGAACACATTTAGGAGGATTAACATGAGCGTCCTGGTCAGTTGATCTGTTGGTAATCTTCTTCCACTTCCACTGATTCAGAGTGATTCACACTCAGTAAAGCGGGGTCAATAATGGACGTAGAATCAATCAACGCTGCAGCAGTTTTAGTCACAATGATCCAAATTTAGCTGGAGCTGGGACGAACACTAAAAACCTCATCATATGAGAAACTACTGATCATGGCAGCCTAAATCGACTTTGCTTCTTTCCTAAATCAAATCATAACTTGACCAGAACTACGAACCAGACTCGACACACAGAATCTGAATCTGACTGAATGAAATCCAAACAAAACAAACCTCAGATAAAGGCCGGACTGTCAGGTAGTAAAACAGTTCACAGGGGAACACTGTCTGGTGTAAAGGATAGAAACTCGTCTGTCAAAGCTTCACGAGATGAATCCCGATCCTGGGTTTGTCAGATTTTATTCCCATTTGAGTTCTTCTTCTCACTTCTTCAATGAACTGCTGTTTTATTTGAATGAAAACTCATTTATGGACTGGATCAAGAACCTGTGATGGTGTGTGTGTGTGTGTGTGTGTGTGTGTGTGTATGTGCCGACATTTAGATTCAGACGGTGATGTCAAAGCTCACAGATGACACACTGACAGACGCCTGTTAACTCAACTGTTGATCAAGTCTGCAGGTGAGCACACAGATCACCTGTAAACCTCCATCCACACCTCACACATGATCCAGTCGTACAAAATCAATGTACAGTCTCACATGAATGCTGCTCACTTCACCTGAGACATTCTTGATCAGACTTATCATGTGAACAAAGACATATCGCCTGAACAGGGACTTGAACCCTGGACCCTCAGATTAAAAGTCTGATGCTCTACCGACTGAGCTACCCAGGCTTCAGACATACTTCAGAAAGCAGCTGATGTGGGTCCAGAGTCTGTATCATGTTCCTAGTGTTCAGTAAACTCCACCTTTAACTCCACCTCTCAGTGTTTTAACAGTTACAGTACAGGAGATGGATCTAATCTTATGTCCTGTTGAGTGTTACAGAACAGTTTTAAAACTACCGCCAACTTCAAATTTGAACTTCTCTAAAAAAAGAAGGTAAGGTAAGTGTTTGATTCTGAGGATTTATTTTTCTGGACGGCCCACAGTCCACAGTTTCCTGTCACTCTGCCCCTACTGTGATCAATGACACACACATCTGTTGGGTTTTTAAAGTCTTCCATATCATCACACACAGAGACATATTTATCAAAACCCTCAGATTAATTATATCACGGTCACAAATATGAGTCAGACAGTGATGTGATCAGTCAGAAAATCATACATAATCCTGACATGACATGAAAACGGATCAGCTCTGCAGATGTCACGATGCAGCTGACCCAAGACCTCAGGCACAACAGGGGGACATCTGGATTCACCCAATGAACTGAAGGACTTTATGGACATATTGACAATGTTGACTCAGTGAAACAAGTGTTGAATCAACAGATTACACAAAATCTGTATTGCCTGAACAGGGACTTGAACCCTGGATTAAGTCTCTAGGGCTCTACCGAAGGACCTACCCGGTGTTCTTCGATGTAACGTCAGGACAACAAAATGTCTCCAACTTTACAAACTAAGTGACTGTGAGCTGGGTCGGCCATTAGTTTAGTGAAGAGGCTGTCGGATAGTTCTCTACCATCATCAGAACATCACGTAAGGAAATATCCCTTATAATAACCACATCAAGTGTTAATTATAAATAAGTGTTGTTCACGTGTTGATGGACAGTTGTTAGCTAACACTTGCTAAACTGTTAGCATCATTCTTCTTCTGGTGTTTTGGTGAAAACGCTTCAGGTCCAGGGTCCAGAGGACCTCCGGTAGAGCTTCAATCAGTGAGTACAACACTGAGCTCTGCAGACACCATACACACCAGACTCATCACCTTGACCGTCACATCCAAAGTCTGATGTGACAAAACAGTCAGACAGTACCAAAACTGAGACACTCAGTCCGTCTCCAGTCACAGTGTAGTGGAGCTACAGTCCCAGCTGGACGAGGACATCTAACTGGCCTACTGTCCTTGTCCCAGTATACAAGCACGGGAGGGGAATCCATTTATTGGGCCAAGTATGTGCGACTCCTCTACGATAGGTGGAGATATGCCCCCTTTCAGCTTGTTAGTATTGAACCTTTTCCTGTTGACCTATTACGTCACAGACCAAACAATGGACAAACAAGTTAGCTACGGTTAGCTAGCAGCTAACTGCTACCATGGTGGACAACTTTACAGCTCTGTACATTTGGTCCGTCCAAAAAGTCACGGCTCTGGATGTAGATTTCTCCATGTTGTTACCGGCTTCTTCTTCTCTTACACATTTAATGCTATTGGACTTCCGGGTCAAAGCCCGGGGCGGAAACTGTGGAGCATGCTCAGAGCGCCTCGGCCAGTTTGGGTCTGATTGACTGTATACATGCAGGAGTCACATGATCTGGGTGTGTTAGTCCCACTGTGACAGTCAGAAGATTCTGTGGAAAGTGAAGTGACGTCACTTGAAATCAGGCCAGTTTATGATGCTCGCCGCTTTTGCCATTCTGTTTCCTGCTTCAGCTTTTGTGTCTAAGCACTTTGACATGGATTATGGTTGTGTGTGTGTGTGTGTGTGTGTGTGGGTGTGTGTGTGAGTGTGTGTGTGTACCTGTTTGAAGGTGTGCAGCACTTCCTGTCTCTGGCTGAAGTGTCTGAAGAGCAGCTGCAGAGCTCCAGACACCAGAGGAGGGTAGTCGTGCATCGTGAGGTGGATCAGCACTCGCAGGAACATCCGACCGCCTTCATCGTCCACCTCCAGGATACTGTTCCCCTTACTGTACAGACATACACACACACACACACACACACACACACGGACACACACGGTCACACACACACACACACACACACGGACACATTATGTTTATGTAACAGTTAGTTCAGACTGAGTGATCTGATTGGACAGGAGACATTCAGTGAGTGCTGATATACATACGCATGTATCTGACACATTAAGAGTGGTCATGTGACCACCAATAACCTTTGACTTAAATACTGAATGGTCAAAAAAGGACGAAGGGATGGAGCCTGAATACTTGACTGTAAATCTGCAGGTGTGATCACGTGACATCAGGTGACGCATGCTGATGAAGCTGTTAACTCATCATCATCATCATCACACGTGCTCCACCACAGAGACCGTCAGACTGATGTCACACAGATGAAGCTACATGACACACAGCAGCTGCTCTGAGGTGACGTGTCGACCTACACAGATGTTAGTTAATGTGCAGGAATGTTTGTGTTGCTTAGCAACAGTCCAGTCCACTTGCAGAACTATTTGTGTGGGCGGAGCCATATAAATCATTAAATAAACAAACAATCAGAAGCTGTTGTCACTTTTTACTGTTGATAAATGAAGCCTGTAGAGCTGTGGTATAACAGTGATGTCACACTGGAGGCGGAGCTGTTGGACTGAAGATCAGGCCTGACGATCTTCATCACTCGGTCTGTGGCCTCGTGTCTACAACTGAATCACAGCTATGATGACGTACAAGACAACAGCGCCACCTCCAGGGTGATGATTAAATATCTGCTTCTTAAAATCAGTTCATGTTCAACAGTGACTCAGTTTGTAATGAATGAATGAATCCGTCAGTGTCACGTCTGTGTGCAGCGTCACCACGTACCCGACTCCAAACATGGCCTCCGCCTGCTCCCCGATGTGCTGCAGGTTGATGGTGGCTGAGGGACAAACACACAGAGGGTTAATAAACAACAGGACTACGTTCACACACACACACACACACACAGGTGTGTATGAGTTGAAATGATTCATGTCAACAGACATGAAACAGAGACACATGGTGTGAACACTGCCTCCACGTTTAATCTCTCTAACATAAGTGTTTCTACCTGTGGTTTCCATGGTGACGGGGACATCTGACAGCGTTGGGAGGAGCAACAACACAAACACTTACTAAACTCTGCAGGATGTGTGTTACAGTAGATCACACACTCACGTAGATGTTTTTAAAAAGTCATATCTAAATAAATAGTTTATTTTTCTTTTTTCAAATCAGTTTTCATCAGAGACAGTGAGAGCAGCACAGACTGGTTGTTATACTCTGTTCGTGTGTGTGTGTGTGTGTACCTGCGTGCTCCATGTTGGTGGTGGCGTCAGCGTCGGCCATGGGATACACATCCACAAACTCCTTCTTAAAGACGGACAGCAGAAAGGAGAGGCGGTAATCCAAACGGACGTTCAGGATGAACTGATGAAGAGGAGGAGGAGGAGGAGGACAAGATGGACAGGTCACAGCTCAACAACACGTTTTAACATCAACTAAACACAGGGTCGACTGTGGAGACATCACTAAACCAGCACAAACCCTCCTCTGATGGTGCGACTCAGAGCAACAGGAAGTCAGCCTGGGTTTAACGCCAATCAGTGACTGAACTGTGAACTACGACCTCTGCGAAGATCAAACGATGACACGAGACCCAAGAAGATTTTTCAGTGCCCGTTACTGACAAAAGAGACAGTTTGAACCAAAGACAAAAAAAAAATCTGTCTACAAAACAGATTTCAGTCTTTAATTCAGACCCAAACACAATCTGTGGATTTTATAATTGTTCTCAGTGTTTGATCCAAAATGAGAATCTGGTTCTTCTCTGCTCTTTGACATGAAAACGTCATGTGTTCACACTGAATCTCACAGGTTCATATCATCAGTGATTCAAGGTGATATATCAAAGTTTAGTTCTCTCAGTATGAAGTTGTGTTCAGTGTCTGAATCACAGACTCTGTCCTCAGGATGAAACAGGAAGTGCCTGGAAGTTTTATTTTGAAGTGTCCTGTAGCGTTGTCAGCAGTGTAGCTTCATTTAATAATAAGTTCAGTAAAATGTTTTGTGGCTAACAGACAGTAGAGGGGGCAGAATATCACTTCACTATGATCTTAATGCTAAATAAACTCGTCTCTGACAGACTGAATTACCAGATACCTGTAATATCTCCAGGATCTTCAGCTTGGTATCCATCACCGTCAGGTCCATCTTATCAATACTGTCTTTACTGCCTCTCTGCGGGTCAAGCACGAGTCCCGCCGCCGCCCCTCGGGCTCCTCCACCTCCAAATATGGACTGCTTCCTGTTGAGGACCATGGTGGACATCATCTGACCCATCCCGTGGATGGAGCGCTTCACGTTCTTCCCTTCAGATGGGGAACAGAGGAGCAAAGGTCTACGTTATTAACCTGACACAGATCAGACGCTGAGGCATCATCATCATCATCATCTGAAGTCACGTGAAGATTCTCAGTCATCAGACACGTACGGTGACAAACTGAAGCAAACGCAGAGTGAGCTTCGGTTTGATTCACATGTGCTGACCTAAGGAGGTCCCACAGAGGTATGACCGCTTCATTATCATCCTCCTGCCATCACCTCTCAGGTGCTTTCACATTAATTAATTTCAATAATCTGACTTTAACGACTCGCACAAGCTGTCTCCTGACATGACGTCATCAGACCTTACCTGCTTTTTTAACCTCCTAAGCTTCCTACGCCTGCCAGCTGTCCCTTTCATGCAGACATAAATTCAGCACCTGAAAGTGAGATGACTCCCCCTCTCTGAGATCGTACCTTTCATACAGAATGGTGAGGTGGAATAATGTGACTTTCTCACATTGAACAGGTGGTGTGACGACGCTCCAGTAATAAACCTGACTTACTGATCAACAGAAACAGAGAAAATTATAAATAACAGAATGTAAATCATAAATCTGACATGAGCCAAAGTACAGGTGATGACACAGAGCAGGAGAACTACTGAGCAGAAGTCTGACCTGCTGAAGTTCAGCAGAGGAACCAGAAAAGCAAAACATATCATCCTTATAAAAAAAAACACTGAGCTCTGTCAAAGTAAGACAGTGTTTTATCAGACAGAAAGTTCAGCTTTTAGCAACTCATTTAAAGTTTTCTAATCAGACCCCATTTGGAAGTTTTCATCAGATAAGTTTTTACTGACTCCAGTGACAGTAAAGAAAATATCTTTCAGCCAACGAAGCTTTAAACATGAGACACACCAGGTTTTAGCAGTCGTCAGCACTGATCAACAGCGTGAGAATAAACCAGACCTGTGTTTGCTGGTTTAGGCGAACAGGAGCCGGAGCAGAGACAGTACCTGATCCATCATCATGGAATAACATCCCGGCGTATCCAGGGTTGGGTCTGCAGTCAATGATTCCTAGCAGGGTCCTGGTGAGTCGGAGCAACTCAAAGAAACTGTAGAAACCAAAGTAAATCAAATGTCTGGCCAAACTCACCACCTGAGGACAGAGAGGACAGAGAGGACAGAGAGGACACAAAGGACGTGATCACAGGACTGAAGGACTGAGACAGCTTTACATTAGGACAGGAAGTAAAGGGACCAACCTCATAGGTGAGCTTGTTTTTCTCCTCATTGTGGAACGGCAGCTCGTCGTTCAGGACGTTGTTGAGATATTCCTCCATGAATGCCATTGTGTTGGAGAAACGGTTCTTCTTGTTGTCTCTGCTGTCGTCCATGTTGGAGTCGTAACTGAGGATCACACACATCACAACACATTAAGTACAGTAAGTAAGAACCAGCTGCAAACTTGGTCGACTCTGTGATTCAAGAACGTCTGATCTGGTTGAACCTTTTATTCTGTGATTAACGGAGCATCTCCCTGCACATCACAGATTCTCTACACCAACCTTCATCATGTTTCTGCAGACAGGATTATTAACCAACAAACTTCTGCCAGGAGAAGAAGAAGGAGAAGGTTCCTCTGGAGGAACCGATCAACTGAAGTGACCTGAGCTGTGAAAACTATAAAATGTATGTCAGCCAACACTTTCCCCTGGACTGGACAAGGGTAGACCTGATTTGGGTGTCCTTATAAACCAGGCCTCAAAGACTTGTGGACATAATAGACATGTTGCTGAGGGCTGCACATATTCACATGTCATTCATGACCACAAGCAGACTGTGGACCTCCTGCAGAGCACTACTGATAATATTATCACCTGAACAGGGACTTGAACCCTCTAGAGTGAATACATGCAGCTGTGCATATTCAGATCAACCAGCCCTAACATGCTGTTTATTACGTCAAAATATGGAAGAGTGAAACACAGCTTGTGTCAGGACTCTGGTGGCAGACCTGTTGAACTTTGTGAACACAGCCTCCATCTTTCATTCCTTGAACCACCTTCTTAGAAATATGATGTGTATCATGATTCTTACACATATCCAAAAACTTTCAATCCAACTTGGCATCTGTGGGACATAGCAGTGTTGAGGCTGTGTTCCAAAATGTTTAAAAGTGGCTAACAAAGGCTAACCTGGTTACAACTGGTACTACTAACAACATCTTGATTTTCCAACTTGTTGTGATGGGACTCAGGTGTGACGTCATTCCCAGCTCCGACCTCCCAGGTCAATGGAACGAAGCATTTCTCCTTCCCAACAGAAATATGAGCTTTTCTTCTGGGCATGAATCTCTACCCCTGCAAACTGTTGGCTGGTTGGTTTGTACACAACGTATCCATGACAACGGAGCTGACCGTCAACAGGCAAGTGGCCGGGTGTCAGCTATGCAGACTTCCAGGAGATATTTCTCAAAATTATCACTGTGGATCTCCTAAAGACCTCCATGATCTTATCCACGATCTTATCCATGATCTTATCCACAAGATAACCTTGAGGAAATCTAAACAAAAGCGTCCCAGTGACAGAGTTTTGGATGTAACGCAAATGTTCCAGGGAAGTCTCCAAGTGTCCAAATCAACAATATACACAAGACACAAGCAGACTTCCGGCAGACCTCCGTTAAAGGGTTTTTTTTGGGGAGTTTTTCCTTATCTGCTGCGAGGATCATAAGGCCAGAGGGATGTCGTATGCTGTAAAGCCCTGTGAGGCAAATTGTGATTTGTGATATTGGGCTTTATAAATAAAATTGATTGATTGAATGATTGAATGACAACAATAATGATCATCACAGACACATCAGAAAACAAACTTATCACCTGAACAAGGACCCTGGACCCTCAGATTTAAAGTCTGACGTTATACTGACTGAGCTAGCCAGGCTTCAAGAAGAGTATCATAGGGAGAAGACCATCACCCAAAATGATTTAAGCCATGAAAACCATAAAACCTTTGTCCATTACCGCCTCCTTCTGGACTGGAGGAGGACAGACCCTGATTTACATGCAGACTGTAGGATGGGTTGTATCAGATCTCTGATCTGACCAACAAAAACACATAAATGTGGCTGATACACAACTCATTTATGACCATGAGAAGACTGAGGACCTCCTGTAGACAAACTCTAACTGCATCACTCTTGGCAGAAAACCACTCACTTTTCATATTTAACAAATCCATCATGTAAACAACAGAGCAGGTGCAGACACACCTGGCTTTTAAAGGGATTTGGAGAAGACGCCCCGATTGGGTGAATTCATGTTACACCCAAAACACTGCTGTGAATACAAACCCTTTGGGCCTTACTTTGCTCCCAGCTTATGTGTCATTTAACTAGTAAAAGTGGAGTTGAAGACTCCCTGCATGCAGCTGCTCCATGCTCTGTGGTCCATGATCTATACATTGTCTAAACTGAGTCCTGGATGTGTTCAGACCTGCACCAACACACAGCTCATTTAGGACCACATGCAGACTGAGGACCTCCATGAATAACGGCAACAGTGATCATCTCAGACTCTTCACACAGCAGACTTATAGCCTGAGCAGAGACTTGAACCCTGGACCCCTGGAATGTTGCTGACCCTGATTTACATGTAGACTGGTAAAAACCAAGTCAGGATACAATCAGACATCTGATGTGGCCAAAAAAGACACATACAGTACAGGCCAAAAGTTTGGACACACCTTCTCATTCAATGCGTTTTCTTTCTTTTCATGACTATTTACATTGTAGATTCTCACTGAAGGCATCAAAACTATGAATGAACACATGTGGAGTTATGTACTTAACAAAAAAAGGTGAAATAACTGAAAAAAAATAACTGACTGTGGAGGCCAGGTCATCTGCCGCAGCACTCCATCACTCTCCTTCTTGGTCAAATAGCCCTTACACAGCCTGGAGGTGTGTTTGGGGTCATTGTCCTGTTGAAAAATAAATGATCGTCCAACTAAACGCAAACCGGATGGGATGGCATGTCGCTGCGGGATGCTGTGGTAGCCATGCTGGTTCAGTGTGCCTTCAATTTTGAATAAATCCCCAACAGTGTCACCAGCAAAACACCCCCACACCATCACACCTCCTCCTCCATGCTTCACAGTGGGAACCAGGCATGTGGAATCCATCCGTTCACCTTTTCTGCGTCTCACAAAGACACGGCGGTTGGAACCAAAGATCTCAAATTTGGACTCATCAGACCAAAGCACAGATTTCCACTGGTCTAATGTCCATTCCTTGTGTTTCTTGGCCCAAACAAATCTCTTCTGCTTGTTGCCTCTCCTTAGCAGTGGTTTCCTAGCAGCTATTTGACCATGAAGGCCTGATTGGCGCAGTCTCCTCTTAACAGTTGTTCTAGAGATGGGTCTGCTGCTAGAACTCTGTGTGGCATTCATCTGGTCTCTGATCTGAGCTGCTGTTAACTTGCGATTTCTGAGGCTGGTGACTCGGATGAACTTATCCTCAGAAGCAGAGGTGACTCTTGGTCTTCCTTTCCTGGGTCGGTCCTCATGTGTGCCAGTTTCGTTGTAGCGCTTGATGGTTTTTGCGACTCCACTTGGGGACACATTTAAAGTTTTTGCAATTTTCCGGACTGACTGACCTTCATTTCTTAAAGTAATGATGGCCACTCGTTTTTCTTTAGTTAGCTGATTGGTTCTAATATGAATTTTAACAGTTGTCCAATAGGGCTGTCGGCTGTGTATTAACCTGACTTCTGCACAACACAACTGATGGTCCCAACCCCATTGATAAAGCAAGAAATTCCACTAATTAACCCTGATAAGGCACACCTGTGAAGTGGAAACCATTTCAGGTGACTACCTCTTGAAGCTCATGGAGAGAATGCCAAGAGTGTGCAAAGCAGTAATCAGAGCAAAGGGTGGCTATTTTGAAGAAACTAGAATATAAAACATGTTTTCAGTTATTTCACCTTTTTTTGTTAAGTACATAACTCCACATGTGTTCATTCATAGTTTTTATGCCTTCAGTGAGAATCTACAATGTAAATAGTCATGAAAATAAAGAAAACGCATTGAATGAGAAGGTGTGTCCAAACTTTTGGCCTGTACTGTATATGTGGCTATGTGTAATTAACAATGTTCTCATAAACAGGGCCTCAAAGACTTGACATAACAAAATGCAATCTGCTTAGAAGGTGCTGAGGGTGCATGAATGCACAGCTCCTTCATGCCACAAGCAGACTGTGGACCTCCTGCAGACCTCCATGAATAGTGACCATGAGGGGCATCAAACATGTCCCACATTAAAACCTGAACCCTGGACCCTCAGATCAAAAGTCTTATGCTCTACTGATTAACTACCCAGGCTTCGTGGAATCAATCAATCAATTTTATGTATAAAGCCCAATATCACAAATCACAATTTGCCTCACAGGGCTTTACAGCATACGACATCCCTCTGTCCTTATGACCCTCACAGCTGATCAGGAAAAACTCCCCAAAAAAACCCTTTAACAGGGAAAAAAAATGGTAGAAACCTCAGGAAGAGCAACTGAGGAGGGATCCCTCTTCCAGGACGGACAGACGTGCAATAGATGTCGTACAGAACAGATCAGCATAATAAATTAACAGTAATCTGTATGACACAATGAGACAGAGAGAGAGAGAGAGAGAGAGAGAGAGAGACAGAGAGAGAGAGAGAGACAGACAGAGAGAGAGAGAGAGAGAGAGAGAGAGAGAGAGAGAGAGAGAGAGACAGAGAGAGAGAGAGAGAGACAGAGACAGAGACAGAGAGAGAGAGAGAGATGCAGGTAATGACAGTAGCTTACAACAACATTATTGAAAGTAATAATATTATAGTTATAGTTCTGGCTACTGTGGTACAATATGTTGAAAGTATGTATTAATATCAGACAGTATACTTGTGTGACAATAGTCATATGTGTATAATAACAGTAGAAGTATGACTAATGACTAATGATGGCAGCAGCAGCAGGAGGCATCTGGCAGGACCACGGCAGCAGCACAACCACACACGTCACGCTGTCCAGGCACCGCTGTGATATGAGTTAATCTGAGAGACAGTGGAGCACAAAGGCTCCGGAAGCTGTCCTCTGGAGGACTTCAGGACCTGACAACATCTGAGACAATGAAAACCATAAAACTTCAGTCCATCACCACCTCCTCGTGATTTGCATGTAGACTCATATTCCAGTTTACATGCAACTGTGCATATTCAGATTAACGAGCCCTAACATGCTGTTTATTACGTCAAAATATGGGGCCTCTTTGTCACATTCTTTAGGTCATTCCTGAGCAGTTTTTATGTTGTGACATGGTTCATTGTCCCACTGGGGAGAGTCTGTCTGTGCATCTGTCTGTGTGGACGCCCTCAGGTACCAGTCTAATCAGTGTTGACAAGGTAATCAGTGTTGTTTTCTTCATCTATCAGTGGTTTTAATAGCTGACTGGTGTCTGTGGCTGAGTTCAAATGACCTTGCCCTAATTCACAGGACTCAAAGACCCAAAGACATGTTGCATGAGATTTCTGATCTGACCAACAGAGACACATAAATGTGGCTGATACACAACTCATGACTCAAAAAGACTGAGGAGCTCCTGTAGACAAACTCTAACTCATCACTCTCAGCAGAACTTCTCATGTTTGCTAAACCCATCATGTAAACAGCAGAGCAGGTGCAGACACACCTGGCTTTTAAAGGGATTTGGAGAAGACACTCTGATTGGGTGAATTCATGTTACACCCAAAACACTGCTGTGAATACAAATGTTTTGCTGCCTTGGGCCTTACTCAGTGTGGTGAACTAGTAAAAGTGGAGTTGAACACTCCCTGCAGGCAGCTGCTCCATGCTCTGTGGACCATAAGCTATACATTGTTTAAACTGAGTCCTGGATGTGTTCAGACCTGCACCAACACACAGCTCATTTAGGACCACATGCAGACTGTGGACCTCCATGAATAACGACAACAGTGATCATCTCAGACTCTTCACACAGCAGACTTATAGCCTGAGCAGAGACTTGAACCCTGGACCCCCAGACTGAGGGCCTGGGGCTCTACCGACTCAGTCCTCTGCAGGAGGGCAGACCTTGAATTGTATGTGCCCTGTCAAACCAAGATAGGTTGCAAACTGATTTCTGACCTTGCAAAAAGAGGAACATATACTGTGTGTGGATACATGTCAATGACAGCGTCCTCCTAAATCGGGCTTCAAAGACATTTGGATGTAACAGGCACACTGCAGAGAAGTCAGAAAGTGCAGCAGCCGGCCAAAATTCACCTCTCATTCATAACCAGAAGCAGACTGTGGACCTCCTGCAGAGCTACTTGAATGACAGTGAGCACTGCAGGTGATTTTATCGCCTGAACAGTCTCAAAGACCTTTGGACTTGGACTACAGGCATGTTCCCACTGGAAGTCTGAAGCTTGGTCAAACGGCAAATCCAATCACAGCCTCATGCAGACTGTGGATGTTCTGCAAGTTAATACTCTTGTGAAGCCTGGGCAGCTCAGTCAATACAGCATCAGACTTTTAATCTGAGCATCCAGGGCTCAAGTCCCTGATTACAGGACATGTGTGATGCTGACTGTTGTTATCAATCATGAAGCTCTGCAGGACGTCCACAGTCTGCTCCTGGTCATTAATGACATGTGAATATGTGCAGTTCTCGGCATCTGTTACATCCACAGCTCTTTGTGACCTGTTTATGAGGACGCTGTCATTCAGAGTCGTCTTCTTGTTTTCAAACTAAATTACAGTCGAAGTCTGTCCAGAAACTCCAGTTCAGGCAGGATAAAAACAAACTTCAACAATACCCAGAATGCACTGCTGCAGTATTAAAATCTACCAACTCTTTGATGGTGATGGACGTGGGGATCTCGGTCCAGAGGCGGGCGAACTTCACAGGTGTGACCAGCTCCTGAGGGTCTCGGTCTACGTGTGCGTGGAGCATGAGGCGGCAGAAGGACGCCCGCAGGTCAAAGGGCAGCGTTTCGTCCAT
Organism: Epinephelus lanceolatus; assembly: GCF_041903045.1. Classification (NCBI taxonomy): domain Eukaryota; kingdom Metazoa; phylum Chordata; class Actinopteri; order Perciformes; family Serranidae; genus Epinephelus; species Epinephelus lanceolatus. Next base: position 197,040 of record NC_135741.1, on the reverse strand, counting down.
CATACACAGGAAGATCAGCTCCACGTCCAGCTGCTTGGAGATCTCGTCTATGGCCAGATACTGACGGTCCAGACACATCCGGGCAAACAGCTTCAGCTGGTACCTGAGGGCATCCACACAGACAGACAGACAGACAGACAGACAGACAGACGGATGGATGGACAGACAGGCAGACAGACAGACAGACGGATGGACGGATGGACAGACTCTGTGAGCTGTGATTTCTTTTGTTGGAGTTAATTTACAATAAACTGAAAGTTAACAGTTTCATGTTCATGACATCATCTCTGGACAGCAGCTGTGTGTCTACCTGTAGTAGGTGAGGACGTTCTCATCGTGAGCGTTTCCTTGTCTCGCCTCCTGAGCCAGCTGTCTGATGCTCTTCTCCTGTCTCTCATTGGTCTTATCTGTCCATACCAGCCACACCTGCAGCGAGAGACGAGGACAAAATCAAACTGATGAGACAGAGACGACCACCTGCAGCTTCATGTGGTGAAGGTGAAGACACTGTCTTTGTCCGCTGTGTTTCACCCTGCATGTTAACTGTACTGAGTGTGTGCATCAGGTGCTTCCCCAACAGCAAACCGTGGATGACAAGGGACGTCAAACATCTGCTGCAGGGAAGAATTACAGCCTTCAGGTCTGGCAACAGGGACCTGTACAGTGCTGCCAGGTCCAACCTGAAGAGAGGCATCAAGGCAGCCAAGGAGGACTACAGCGAGGGAAACCCACAGAAGGCATGGCAAGGTATTCAGCACCTGATCTAATATAAATACAGCAAAGACACCTCCACCACCTCCAGTGACTCTTTGGCAGAGGAACTGAATCCCTTTTTTGCCCGCTTCGAGGTGACTGATACAGCCAGTGGGAACCTGCTGCCTCCAGCCTCAGACAGCCTGGTGCTTACTGTGAGCACAGAGGACGTCAGGAGGGTGCTCTGAGGTGTTAACTCCAGCAGAGCTGCTGGTCCTGATGGCAGCCCGGGGAGGGCACTTAGAGAGTGCGCCGACCGGCTGGCAGAGGTATTCAGCAAAATCTTTAACCCCTGTCTGTCTACATGCACTGTCCCCAAATGCTTTTAATCTGCCACTTTAGTTCCTGTCCCCAAGAAATAATCCATCAACAGCCTCAGTGACTTCAGACCAGTAGCTCTCTCAGCCCAGAACATCATTGGTACACAGTTGCAGCACTTGAGGACTTGTACAAAAGCAGCTGTCTCCGCAGGGCCACAAACATAATTAAGGACTCTTCCCACCCAGGACACCAACACCTCACGCTGCTGCCCTCTGGAAGGTGATACAGATCTATGATAGGCTTGTGCCGATTTCCGGTTTAACCGGTTCAGTCCGGTTTAAGAGCTCCACCCGGTTTAAAGCCATATTTGGTAATCCTGTTCAGAAACACTTTTTGTTATACTGGGTGAAATGGTCCTTCATCCTGAGAGTAGTCAATACATAATGTGTTCAGAAAAGGAATGAAAAAAATCTGATCTCTGTTGCAGCTGCAGGCCTGTAAAAACTCTGACCAATCCCTGCCCCTCGGTGCGAGTGGAAAGAACCAATCAGATGCCTTCATGTCTCATCCTTATATATTGCTCTGGCCCTGCCCACGCCCCCTCTGTCCCTCCCTCCTCCCTGCGTGCACTCATCACGTGTCACCGTTGCCGGAAATATTCAGCACACTCCTCAGCAGAAATACTGAGTTAGCAGGAGTTTGCCGAACAATGGCAGAGAAAATGCAGCCAAAAGTACCACTTCCAGCTTTACTTGTAAAGGCTTGCCCCACTAAACAGGCTGAGAAAAGAAAGTTAGAGGCAGAAAAGGCTGCTACGAAAAAGACTTTGGATAAAGCCAGAGGACAAACCAGAGTCAACAACGGTGCAGCTTTTGAACGGTGGAGACAACTGAGGGAGCTGAAGGGCCTGCAAAGTGATGCAGAGGTTGCTGTTAGAGGTGGGATACCCGACCGAAGCCCGACGGGTCCCTTCGGGACCCAACAGATCGGGACGGGTTCAGGTAGTATTCTAGAAGTGGCGGTCGGGCCGGGTCGGGTTCGGCGGCCTATTTTCTATATGTTTTTCCCCTCTATTTTCCATTCAGAGCTGGGATTTCCGTTTTTAAGATTCGCTTGAGGGCACCTGAATGCACCACAGCCTTTTAGGGACCCTCTGCACCGAAAAGGGCTGCTTTTGACTTTGAAGACTGGGAAAATCTACCCCTGGATAACAGTATCGATGAAGTGGAACTGTATGCAACACAGAATCACGTCAAGACGAACGAGAGGGATCTTTTGGGCTGGTGGCGAGAACACCAAAACACCTATCCCAAGCTAAGTGTCCTGGCTCGCGGCATATTGGCTATCCCAGCTAGCAGCAGCGCAAGTGAGCGCAATTTCAGTGCTGCAGTGGACGCTATCCTCTTCCTTCATAGCTCCAAGTAAACCATGATGGTTGGATGTAAATAGTTCAGTTAAACGGCTAAGTTACAGCTTCAAGTTCAAGACTGGGTTCGAGTTAACAACGCTTCAAAATGAGTTCAGCAAGAGACAATGGACTTCAATCATTAATGGTAAGACATATTTTTTTAATATTTATCACTTCTGAATGCTGATAATGTGTAATGTGTTAGGTGTAGGCTACACCTGCTGTGGTGTTATACAGCAAACACCTGCTGTTGTCCTGTTTTGTTTCACCTTCACCCGCCGTGGTGATTGTTGTAACGTTAATATCAAGGTTACATGATAAACATGATGTGGTGCTGCTGTTTTCGCCTTCACCCGCCGTGGTGATATTGGCTTAATATTTGGCATCTGCCGTGGTGCTTTTGTACATTATTATCCCTGGCATTTACATTCTTTTTTTTTTTTCTATAAAACCTTGTAAGAGTGCCTGATTGGTGCCACGTATGTGAGGAATCATGTCATATTTTCATGTCGGAAATGACTCGTTTTTTGGCTTTATGGCAAGCATGGCAGTATTATTTTATTTTGCTGTATGTTGCGCATCTGCTTATATAAGTCGGGCTCGGTCGGGTCGGTAATAATTTTGGTCGGGTCGGTCAGTACCAAGTCGGGTTTGGTCGGGTAACAGTCTGAGAATCTCAGCCCGACCCCACCTCTAGTTGCTGTCTTTCTGTTGGACAAGTAATTATTTGTTTGCTTCGGGGGGATTTGTTATTTTCGTGGAATATGTAATGTTAGCCAACTTAGCTACTTTTGTAGCTCGTATTAGCCCAATGCTAACATTAGCTTCTCTGTCGGTGTACTGCAGGATGCGCGTTCAAGTTTGTGGGGGCGTGGCTTTGGACGGAGCACTGACGGGAGGGGGAGGAGGGTGGTGGAGCTGAGAGGAGGTGCCGCTTTCAAATCTTGCTAGCTCTCCAACATTACCAACTATGGCTTTAATTCATGTCAACCGGATAAACTGAGAAAAAAAAAAAGCTTTTCACATCAGCGGTGTGTCAAGGGACTATATTCAACTTATCTTGCATTGTAACATGCATTATGACAACTTAATAAGGTTTATGTTTGTTTATAAATGAAGTGGAGGAGCCTACAAGTGTTTAGTTTGTCTCAGAGGCTGCAGAGGGACTCCGCAGCTCCGCTCAGCTCAGCTGACTGTTGCTGCTGCGAGAGATCAACTTTCATTGGGGGCGGGGAAAAGTGTGAGGGAGCCAGCAGTCATTCAGTTTGTTGCCCTAGTAACTTCTTGGTGTCCTTCTGCTTATTCTTCTTCTTGTTTAACCTTGTGTGTATTTGCGCTTAATACAGCATTACCGCCACCTGGTAGATTGGAAGCGCATTACACCTATAATGGGCTTTTATTGTGAAAAATAGCTCAAATGTGATCCCCAGTGGTAAAATTAGGTATATAATTCAATATATCGGTTCGGTTCGATATTTGGCTTTAAATCAAACCGGTTGGAAAATTTTCAAACCGGCACAAGCCTAGTCTATGAGATCTCACACTTACAGACTCCTCAACAGTTTTGATCCGAGTGCTATTAAGATAATTAATTCATATTAATTCAATATACAATAGAGCATAGTGTGTTTGCTCCTTGGCTGGGCCAGTCGTGCAGATCAGTCTATACTGCTGCTGCTCTCATTACACTGCACTGATTTATATTATTTATTTATTTATTACTGCATTTTATATTCTGGTGTATTTTATGTGTCTCACTGTTGCTGGTTATTGTTTATTGTCTATGTCTTTTGCTGTTTTCATGTGTAATAGCCCAGAGATCACACAGTTTTGTTGTACTGCTGTGCAGTGACAATAAAGGCATTAAATTAAATTGAATTATATGTTCGATAGAGGGAGAATAATCTCAGAAGGATTCAGTTCAATAAACTGATTCTCATCCGTTTAAATTCCACCTGTATTTAACCTCATCAGACTGAGCAGTCGTATCACAGGTAACCAAAAAGACAGGTGTACCTCGTCTTCGTCTCCATAGTCGTCCATCCCCATATATTCTCCTTGACCACCACCAGGGGGCGACTCTCTGGGGACACGGCGTCTGGACGGAACAAAACAGACGTCAGGTGAGATAATGACATGTTGACATTAAAGATGAACTCTGTGGACAGGTGAGATATTTAACAGGCTCAATGACTGTCTGTAGAGCTTCTGTCCTCACTCAGTCTTGATGAGGATGTCCTGGTTTTTGGGTTCCAGCACACATTTACAGATCAGCTCCTGAGTGACGGGGATCGCCACATTGTTGGACACACACAGGTCGGACAGGTAGTCCAGGAACCTACACACACACACACACACACACACACACACACACACACATACATACACACAGCATGAGAATAATACTGACACCAAGAACATACCTCTACTCCCTCCTGTCCCCCCCCCCTCACCTCCCCCACTCTCCCCTCGTCTCCCTCATGTGTACCTGGGCTCCCGGTTCTTGCGGACCAGGCTGACGAAGGTCTCCACCTCGGTCTTGGTGATGTGTTTCTCCAGCAGTTTGCGATTGTTGTGCAGCAGAGCGGTGATGGTGTCTTCCGCCAGGATGTCGTAACCGATCTGACTCTGCATCACCCCGAACTGCTTCGCTATGTGCTCCTGGGGGGGGGGGGGGGGGGGGGGTTGATTCACATTTACTGGTAACAGTAACAAAGCTGCCATCACTGTCATCACCATCATCTTCATCATCATCATCCTCACCTGGTTCTTACGGTAGTCCTCCTGGGAGTGTCGGAGGACTCTGTAGCAGAGCCTGAACATGTACTGGTACGGAGCGTTCTTCTGGTCGGCCAGCTCCTCCAGACGCAGCAGAGGACCATCACCTCCCCCACGGTCCTTAAAGGGCGCCTTCAGGATGCCGAAGATCTGAACACACGATCACATGATGGTCATGTTTCCTGTTTCTGCCTCATGATGTCATTTTAAACCTGTGAGTGATGTCAGACCTGTTTGAGGATGTTCTGCTCCCTCATCAGTTTCTGTCTCTCTCGGTTGGCTTTGGTCATGACCACGTCTAGGACCGGCTGACCGCTGTTGATGACGTCAGCCACGAAGAAAACCACGTCCTCCAGCAGCTTGATGGCGAATCTGACCAACAGAAGACGGTGAACATTTACTCCCTGCTCTAACTACCATCAGATTTCAGGACTCAGAGACAGTTCAGGCAATATTCTGGCTGAATGTTAAATATAATTTCCAGAAGTGATCGATTCATTAGACGACAGACTTCCTGTTTCACCTTCTCTTTGTTCTTGAATCATTTCTACTGAAACATTCCCATAGACCGAGACGATCATCTGGCAGAAGACTGACAACATTTAACACCTCCTGATTTATATCTATTAAAAAGCTGAACTGACGTTTGACACATTGCTTGTTTTCTATCAATAGTCTGAAACTGAATAAATTATTCTTTAAGAAAAAACCCAGCTCTGCTCTGCAGCAGTCAGACGACAGTTTCTGACCAAAAGGGAAAAAAAAAAATATGAACTAGATTTTGAAAATGGATTTTTAAATTCTCAGAAAACGTGAAGCCTCAGCCTGAACTGAGACAACTAAATTTAAAGGTAGTTTTTGATCATGAACTTACATGAAGATTTCAGCGCAGATCAAATGTCACAGAGACAAAGAAAATCAAAGTGAGAGTCTTTACAACAAATAAACTTCCTGTTATTTTCCACGACTGTCACACTACAGACATGTACAGACATCACAGTGGTTTTTAAATCCACTCTCGCTGCATGGTGACGTACCGCCGGTCGTTCTGGCTGATGAAGCCCTGACTGAACTGGTCCACCATGGTGCTCAGCATGGCGCTGGCATCATTGGCAAAGTCCAGATCTCTGATCTCCATCACAGGGACGGAGACGATGGCGAACGCCTCCTTGTCCTCTTTGGTGGGACACGTCCCCAACTGCAGAACAAGAGACATAAACACACACGTCACACACTGACGGACAGAAACTCAGCTCACACACACTCAAACACATGGTCCATGTTCTAGTGACGGTCGGGGTTGAACTATGGTCACATGACTTTTCTCTCTTCCATTAAAAACTGTTTCACACTTCCTGTTTCTATGATTGAGACAAATACAGGACATTTATCTTCAGTAAAATAACTCTGACTGCAGCAGACTTTGATCTTCAGGACACATAGACATCCATTTGTCTTTATGTCACTGGGTCTGATTCTGATCCACACTCTTATTTCCTTTCAGTTCTCACATGATCTGATTTTATATTTGATTTTAAAACCTTTAATTTGTTTAATAAAAAAGTTCTCAAATGTTAAATGTCTCAACACAAGGAGCACGAGGCGAGTCTGATCAAACAAGTTGGTTGTTAGTGTTGGACAATCTGTGAGACTCTGCTCTGATCTGCAGACATGGGACAACTTAATCAGACCAATTAATTCATCAGCTGATCAACAGGAAGTTGATCAAAGTAACACCGGCTGTTGGCCTTTCCTGTCTGGATGGATCTGATCTAATGATCTGATCTGATGATCTGTGTGGAACCTTCAACCAACAAACCAAACAACATCAACTCTGACCCTGAGAGGAACTGACCATGAGTCTGATGGGTCTCTCCTCGTCTATGTCTATGGGGACGTTGGTGCTCTGGATCCAGGTGTTGGTGCACAGGTGTCTCAGTCGCACGTACGAGTTTCTGGAACACAAACAGACACTCTTTGTTCCTCTGATGGTTTATAGTCCTGAACTGTCCTCTGAAAGTTTATAGTCCTGAACTGTCCTCTGAAGGTTTATAGTCCTGAACTGTCCTCTGAAAGTTTATAGTCCTGAACTGTCCTCTGAAAGTTTATAGTCCTGAACTGTCCTCTGAAGGTTTATAGTCCTGAACTGTCCTCTGAAAGTTTATAGTCCTGAACTGTCCTCTGAAAGTTTATAGTCCTGAACTGTCCTCTGAAAGTTTATAGTCCTGAACTGTCCTCTGAAGGTTTATAGTCCTGAACTGTCCTCTGAAGATTTATAGCCCTGAACTGTCCTCTGAAGGTTTATAGTCCTGAACTGTCCTCTGATGGCTGATAGTCCTGAACTGTCCTCTGAAAGTTTATAGTCCTGAACTGTCCTCTGAAAGTTTATAGTCCTGAACTGTCCTCTGATGGCTGATAGTCCTGAACTGTCCTCTGAAAGTTTATAGTCCTGAACTGTCCTCTGAAGGTTTATAGTCCTGAACTGTCCTCTGAAGGTTTATAGCCCTGAACTGTCCTCTGAAGGTTTATAGTCCTGAACTGTCCTCTGATGGCTGATAGTCCTGAACTGTCCTCTGAAAGTTTATAGCCCTGAACTGTCCTCTGAAGGTTTATGGTCCTGAACTGTCCTCTGAAGGTTTATAGTCCTGAACTGTCCTCTGATGGCTGATAGTCCTGAACTGTCCTCTGAAGGTTTATAGTCCTGAACTGTCCTCTGAAGGTTTATAGCCCTGAACTGTCCTCTGAAGGTTTATAGTCCTGAACTGTCCTCTGATGGCTGATAGTCCTGAACTGTCCTCTGAAAGTTGATAGTCCTGAACCGTCCTCTGAAGGTTTATAGTCCTGAACTGTCCTCTGATGGTTTATAGTCCTGAACTGTCCTCTGAAGGTTTTTAGTCCTGAACTGTCCTCTGAAGGTTTATAGTCCTGAACTGTCCTCTGAAAGTTTATAGTCCTGAACTGTCCTCTGAAAGTTTATAGTCCTGAACTGTCCTATGAAGGTTTATAGTCCTGAACTGTCCTCTGATGGTTTATAGTCCTGAACTGTCCTCTGAAAGTTTATAGTCCTGAACTGTCCTATGAAGGTTTATAGTCCTGAACTGTCCTCTGATGGTTTATAGTCCTGAACTGTCCTCTGAAAGTTTATAGTCCTGAACTGTCCTCTGAAAGTTTATAGTCCTGAACTGTCCTATAAAGGTTTATAGTCCTGAACTGTCCTCTGATGGTTTATAGTCCTGAACTGTCCTCTGAAAGTTTATAGTCCTGAACTGTCCTATGAAGGTTTATAGTCCTGAACTGTCCTCTGATGGGTTATAGTCCTGAACTGTCCTCTGAAAGTTTATAGTCCTGAACTGTCCTCTGATGGTTTATAGTCCTGAACTGTCCTCTGATGGTTTATAGTCCTGAACTGTCCTCTGAAGGTTTATAGTCCTGAACTGTCCTCTGAAAGTTTATAGTCCTGAACTGTCCTCTGAAGGCTGATAGTCCTGAACTGTCCTCTGAAGGCTGATAGTCCTGAACTGTCCTCTAAAAGTTCATAGCCCTGAACTGTCCTCTGAAGGCTGATAGTCCTGAACTGTCCTCTAAAAGTTCATAGTCCTGAACTGTCCTCTGAAGGCTGATAGTCCTGAACTGTCCTCTAAAAGTTTATAGTCCTGAACTGTCCTCTGAAGGCTGATAGTCCTGAACTGTCCTCTGAAAGTTTATAGTCCTGAACTGTCCTCTGAAGGTTTATAGTCCTGAACTGTCCTCTGAAGGCTGATAGTCCTGAACTGTCCTCTGAAAGTTTATAGTCCTGAACTGTCCTCTGATGGTTTATAGTCCTGAACTGTCCTCTGATGGTTTATAGTCCTGAAATGTCCTCTGAAAGTTTATAGTCCTGAACTGTCCTCTGAAGGTTTATAGTCCTGAACTGTCCTCTGAAGGCTGATAGTCCTGAACTGTCCTCTGATGGTTTATAGTCCTGAAATGTCCTCTGAAAGTTTATAGTCCTGAACTGTCCTCTGATGGTTTATAGTCCTGAACTGTCCTCTGAAGGTTTATAGTCCTGAACTGTCCTCTGAAAGTTTATAGTCCTGAACTGTCCTCTGATGGTTTATAGTCCTGAACTGTCCTCTAAAAGTTTATAGTCCTGAACTGTCCTCTGAAGGTTTATAGTCCTGAACTGTCCTCTGAAGGTTTATAGTCCTGAACTGTCCTCTGAAGGTTTATAGTCCTGAACTGTTCTCTGATGGTTTATAGTCCTGAACTGTTCTCTGAAGGCTGATAGTCCTGAACTGTCCTCTGAAGACTGATAGTCCTGAACTGTCCTCTGAAGGTTTATAGTCCTGAACTGTCCTCTGAAAGTTTATAGTCCTGAACTGTCCTCTGAAGGCTGATAGTCCTGAACTGTCCTCTGAAGGTTTATAGTCCTGAACTGTCCTCTGAAGGTTTATAGTCCTGAACTGTCCTCTGAAAGTTTATAGTCCTGAACTGTCCTCTGAAGGTTTATAGTCCTGAACTGTCCTCTGAAGGTTTATAGTCCTGAACTGTTCTCTGATGGTTTATAGTCCTGAACTGTTCTCTGAAGGCTGATAGTCCTGAACTGTCCTCTGAAGGTTTATAGTCCTGAACTGTCCTCTGAAGGTTTATAGTCCTGAACTGTCCTCTGAAGGTTTATAGTCCTGAACTGTTCTCTGATGGTTTATAGTCCTGAACTGTTCTCTGAAGGCTGATAGTCCTGAACTGTCCTCTGAAGACTGATAGTCCTGAACTGTCCTCTGAAGGTTTATAGTCCTGAACTGTCCTCTGAAAGTTTATAGTCCTGAACTGTCCTCTGAAGGCTGATAGTCCTGAACTGTCCTCTGAAAGTTTATAGTCCTGAACTGTCCTCTGAAGGTTTATAGTCCTGAACTGTCCTCTGAAAGTTTATAGTCCTGAACTGTCCTCTGAAGGCTGATAGTCCTGAACTGTCCTCTGAAAGTTTATAGTCCTGAACTGTCCTCTGAAGGCTGATAGTCCTGAACTGTCCTCTGATGGTTTATAGTCCTGAACTGTTCTCTGAAGGTTTATAGTCCTGAACTGTCCTCTGATGGTTTATAGTCCTGAACTGTCCTCTGAAGGCTGATAGTCCTGAACTGTCCTCTGAAGGCTGATAGTCCTGAACTGCCCTCTGAAGGCTGATAGTCCTGAACTGTCCTCTGAAAGTTTATAGTCCTGAACTGTCCTCTGATGGTTTATAGTCCTGAACTGTCCTCTGAAGGTTTATAGTCCTGAACTGTCCTCTGAAGGATGATAGTCGTGAACTGTCCTCTGAAAGTTTATAGTCCTGAACTGTCCTCTGAAGGTTTATAGTCCTGAACTGTCCTCTGATGGTTTATAGTCCTGAACTGTCCTCTGAAGGTTTATAGTCCTGAACTGTCCTCTGAAAGTTTATAGTCCTGAACTGTCCTCTGAAGGTTTATAGTCCTGAACTGTCCTCTGATGGTTTATAGTCCTGAACTGTCCTCTGAAAGTTTATAGTCCTGAACTGTCCTCTGAAGGTTTATAGTCCTGAACTGTCCTCTGAAAGTTTATAGTCCTGAACTGTCCTCTGAAAGTTTATAGTCCTGAACTGTCCTATGAAGGTTTATAGTCCTGAACTGTCCTCTGATGGTTTATAGTCCTGAACTGTCCTCTGAAAGTTTATAGTCCTGAACTGTCCTCTGAAAGTTTATAGTCCTGAACTGTCCTATAAAGGTTTATAGTCCTGAACTGTCCTCTGATGGTTTATAGTCCTGAACTGTCCTCTGAAAGTTTATAGTCCTGAACTGTCCTATGAAGGTTTATAGTCCTGAACTGTCCTCTGATGGGTTATAGTCCTGAACTGTCCTCTGAAAGTTTATAGTCCTGAACTGTCCTCTGATGGTTTATAGTCCTGAACTGTCCTCTGATGGTTTATAGTCCTGAACTGTCCTCTGAAGGCTGATAGTCCTGAACTGTCCTCTGAAGGCTGATAGTCCTGAACTGTCCTCTAAAAGTTCATAGCCCTGAACTGTCCTCTGAAGGCTGATAGTCCTGAACTGTCCTCTAAAAGTTCATAGTCCTGAACTGTCCTCTGAAGGCTGATAGTCCTGAACTGTCCTCTAAAAGTTTATAGTCCTGAACTGTCCTCTGAAGGCTGATAGTCCTGAACTGTCCTCTGAAAGTTTATAGTCCTGAACTGTCCTCTGAAGGTTTATAGTCCTGAACTGTCCTCTGAAGGCTGATAGTCCTGAACTGTCCTCTGAAAGTTTATAGTCCTGAACTGTCCTCTGATGGTTTATAGTCCTGAACTGTCCTCTGATGGTTTATAGTCCTGAAATGTCCTCTGAAAGTTTATAGTCCTGAACTGTCCTCTGAAGGTTTATAGTCCTGAACTGTCCTCTGAAGGCTGATAGTCCTGAACTGTCCTCTGATGGTTTATAGTCCTGAAATGTCCTCTGAAAGTTTATAGTCCTGAACTGTCCTCTGATGGTTTATAGTCCTGAACTGTCCTCTGAAGGTTTATAGTCCTGAACTGTCCTCTGAAAGTTTATAGTCCTGAACTGTCCTCTGATGGTTTATAGTCCTGAACTGTCCTCTAAAAGTTTATAGTCCTGAACTGTCCTCTGAAGGTTTATAGTCCTGAACTGTCCTCTGAAGGTTTATAGTCCTGAACTGTCCTCTGAAGGTTTATAGTCCTGAACTGTTCTCTGATGGTTTATAGTCCTGAACTGTTCTCTGAAGGCTGATAGTCCTGAACTGTCCTCTGAAGACTGATAGTCCTGAACTGTCCTCTGAAGGTTTATAGTCCTGAACTGTCCTCTGAAAGTTTATAGTCCTGAACTGTCCTCTGAAGGCTGATAGTCCTGAACTGTCCTCTGAAGGTTTATAGTCCTGAACTGTCCTCTGAAGGTTTATAGTCCTGAACTGTCCTCTGAAAGTTTATAGTCCTGAACTGTCCTCTGAAGGTTTATAGTCCTGAACTGTCCTCTGAAGGTTTATAGTCCTGAACTGTTCTCTGATGGTTTATAGTCCTGAACTGTTCTCTGAAGGCTGATAGTCCTGAACTGTCCTCTGAAGGTTTATAGTCCTGAACTGTCCTCTGAAGGTTTATAGTCCTGAACTGTTCTCTGATGGTTTATAGTCCTGAACTGTTCTCTGAAGGCTGATAGTCCTGAACTGTCCTCTGAAGACTGATAGTCCTGAACTGTCCTCTGAAGGTTTATAGTCCTGAACTGTCCTCTGAAAGTTTATAGTCCTGAACTGTCCTCTGAAGGCTGATAGTCCTGAACTGTCCTCTGAAAGTTTATAGTCCTGAACTGTCCTCTGAAGGTTTATAGTCCTGAACTGTCCTCTGAAAGTTTATAGTCCTGAACTGTCCTCTGAAGGCTGATAGTCCTGAACTGTCCTCTGAAAGTTTATAGTCCTGAACTGTCCTCTGAAGGCTGATAGTCCTGAACTGTCCTCTGATGGTTTATAGTCCTGAACTGTTCTCTGAAGGTTTATAGTCCTGAACTGTCCTCTGATGGTTTATAGTCCTGAACTGTCCTCTGAAGGCTGATAGTCCTGAACTGTCCTCTGAAGGCTGATAGTCCTGAACTGCCCTCTGAAGGCTGATAGTCCTGAACTGTCCTCTGAAAGTTTATAGTCCTGAACTGTCCTCTGATGGTTTATAGTCCTGAACTGTCCTCTGAAGGTTTATAGTCCTGAACTGTCCTCTGAAGGATGATAGTCGTGAACTGTCCTCTGAAAGTTTATAGTCCTGAACTGTCCTCTGAAGGTTTATAGTCCTGAACTGTCCTCTGATGGTTTATAGTCCTGAACTGTCCTCTGAAGGTTTATAGTCCTGAACTGTCCTCTGAAAGTTTATAGTCCTGAACTGTCCTCTGAAGGTTTATAGTCCTGAACTGTCCTCTGAAAGTTTATAGTCCTGAACTGTCCTCTGAAGGCTGATAGTCCTGAACTGTCCTCTGAAGGTTTATAGTCCTGAACTGTCCTCTGAAGGTTTATAGTCCTGAACTGTCCTCTGAAAGTTTATAGTCCTGAACTGTCCTCTGATGGTTTATAGTCCTGAACTGTCCTCTGAAAGTTTATAGTCCTGAACTGTCCTCTGAAGGTTTATAGTCCTGAACTGTCCTCTGAAAGTTTATAGTCCTGAACTGTCCTCTGATGGTTTATAGTCCTGAACTGTCCTCTGAAGGTTTATAGTCCTGAACTGTCCTCTGAAAGTTTATAGTCCTGAACTGTCCTCTGAAAGTTTATAGTCCTGAACTGTCCTCTGATGGTTTATAGTCCTGAACTGTCCTCTGAAGGTTTATAGTCCTGAACTGTCCTCTGAAAGTTTATAGTCCTGAACTGTCCTCTGAAAGTTTATAGTCCTGAACTGTCCTCTGATGGTTTATAGTCCTGAACTGTCCTCTGAAGGTTTATAGTCCTGAACTGTCCTCTGAAAGTTTATAGTCCTGAACTGTCCTCTGAAGGTTTATAGTCCTGAACTGTCCTCTGAAGGCTGATAGTCCTGAACTGTCCTCTGAAAGTTTATAGTCCTGAACTGTCCTCTGAAAGTTTATAGTCCTGAACTGTCCTCTGATGGTTTATAGTCCTGAACTGTCCTCTGAAGGTTTATAGTCCTGAACTGTCCTCTGAAAGTTTATAGTCCTGAACTGTCCTCTGATGGTTTATAGTCCTGAACTGTCCTCTGATGGTTTATAGTCCTGAACTGTCCTCTGAAGGCTGATAGTCCTGAACTGTCCTCTAAAAGTTTATAGTCCTGAACTGTCCTCTGAAGGTTTATAGTCCTGAACTGTCCTCTGAAAGTTTATAGTCCTGAACTGTCCTCTGAAGGTTTATAGTCCTGAACTGTCCTCTGAAGGTTTATAGTCCTGAACTGTCCTCTGAAGGCTGATAGTCCTGAACTGTCCTCTGAAAGTTTATAGTCCTGAACTGTCCTCTGAAGGTTTATAGTCCTGAACTGTCCTCTGAAGGTTTATAGTCCTGAACTGTCCTCAGTGGTGTGATCTACTGTCAGCTCCTCTTTACAACAAACACTGCTTCACTCATCATCTGACAGCTCTGATATCTGTCTGATCCCTGTAACACTGCTGTCACTGAAACTAAAGACTTCCTGCACAGACATTTCACAATAAAAGTTTTTAGAGAGACAGATGTGTGCCGTCGTCTGACTGAACCAGCAGGTTAAATGGTTGAATGGTTGAATTATTTCAGTCCAGGAAGGTTTTAGATTTTTAATCTGATGTGCAGAAACCTGATTTCTTCACAATAAAAGCCTCAGTGGGACTTTGTCTATCTGTCATTCTCTGCAGTCTTTTATTGTGAAACATACAGGAAGTAAAACAAACCATGGTGATGTCCTACCGTGGTACGAAGGAGTCGGTCTTCTGCAGCGTGGTCGGGTCGAGCTCGAACAGTGAGGCAATGTCGTTCCCATGAGCTACTGCTACCAACTTGTACTTGATCCTCTCGCCGTGGGAGCGCTTGTTGCCACGACTACCATCCATCTACAGACAGATCAGAGGTCAGAGGTCAGAGGTGACAGAGTTCATGTGATCTTTACTTTAGACAGATGAACTGCTGCTGATCCTTTAGCCGTACAGATGTTAAATCAGTGACTCACCGAGGGCGTTGGCTCGGCATTGTCTCCTTTATACCCCGGGTTCTCCTACAACAACAACAACAACAACAAGTTAGAGCCAAACACATGATTCACTGCAGGAAAACAAAGAACTTCATCATCGATGACAAACACAGACAACAGTTGAGACTGAGCTCCGTGTTTCTGAGTTACAGGTGAGATAAATCATGTTGCTTCACATCAGAGCTGAAAATGACTCTATTAATTTATTAATCAATTAACAGGAAATTAATCTGTTTTAATAACAAATGAATTTTTGTAAGTTAAAATGACAACACGTGAATATCTGTGGAAATTTAATGATCTGAGTCCTCCAGGAGGGTAAACTGTTCATCCAATCACAAGTCACAATTATTCATTCATCCATCCCTCCACCCAGCGTTGCCATGGTTACCTCAGCAGCCAGGTAGTTGCCGGTGGCGAGGTGTTTGAAGCGGTAGAGGCTGTTCCAGTGTCCCGCTCCCCCACGACACGGATCATGATGGACAACCTGACGGACCAATCAGTACACAGAGTTCAACACAGCGACAGTGGCACAGGAAACAGTGTGTGTGTTACAGAATGTGTGTGTGTGTGTGTTACAGTGTGTGTGTGTGGTTAGGGTTGGTTAGTGTGCGTATTTGTATGTGTACCTCGACCTCCCACAGGGCATTGGAGCTGGTAGCCGACGTTGCAGACTGTCTCAGGGTGGTTCGGAGGAAAACGTGCAGTTTGCTTTTGTACTCGTCGCAGGTCAGAAACTTCTCCTGCTCTGCGTGGAACAAACGCACCACGTCGCCCTGACACACAGGAAGTCAGAAAGACGTTAAAGGAGCCCTCCGCAGAGTTTACCTCGCACTGTATGGCCTGAGTCAGACATACCGACATAACATCACAGTTTGACCTCATTCTTTTTGTAACTTTAACTTTAGACAAGTTCAGTTTCCATGGTGACGTGGTTTGTTTACCACATAAATCTGATTCACACCTCTGATTGGCTCTCGAACAGATTGGTTCTTGAACAGCTGAGGCTCATGGGTAATGTAGTACTTTAAGAGATCCAAAAAGTTAAAAAAAAAAAAAGTTCATATTTGTCACTCCCTCCGTTTTTCTCTGTCGTACTTCATCATGTTTTAAGTTTTCAAACTATAGCTCCATAATAATTTGGACGTGTAAACAGAAAGTAGAATGTTGCCATGGATTCAGTACGTTAGCAGTGGGCTACAAATTTAGCTCCAAATTATTCTGTTATCGTTTACACATTTTGGCAAATCAGCACCTTCAAAAACACAGCGAATGAAGTGTGTGTGAACCTGAGGACGTACAGAGAGCTGTCACTGATCAGTCTGAGACAACTTAAAGACAGAACGATTCTCCGTCACCTTCTGCAATTATAGGAACGTCTTTATTTATGATATCTAAAGAGATTTATTCACTGAACATCACTGAGATAATCTGTGGAAGAATCTGTGGAAGAATCTCTGCAGGTTTCAGTCACATGAAATCGTGATAATCAGGCACTGAGTGATTAAGAACAACCTTAATAAGCTCCATGAGCTGTGTGTGTGTGTGTGTATTTAAATCTGCTCCTGATGAATAAATACAAAGACTGTGATAGAGTCAGAACACAGAGCTGAGAGGTCGTCAGATCGACAGGTGAATTAAACAGGAAAATTTTTTTTCTCTGTCCACAGTATCAGATGAATTGATCAGACGTGTTTCTAATGTTTGTTTCTGTCTCTGTGAGAATCTGGAACATTTCAGGACAGGTCACACACACACTGACTCATTTCACTGGGTCACGGAGTACCATAGAGTACTCCTTTATACTGTGTGTAGTGTGTGTAGTGCAGTAAAAGTACTCAGTTACTGTGTGTAGTGTGTGTAGTGCAGTAAAAGTACTCACTCCTTTGAGGACTTCCTCTCTGTGGTCACTGAACATCATGAACAGGTTGATCTTCCAGCTGGTGTTACAGTTCACAGAGTTCACCTGCAGGGGGCGCATCAGATATACAACACTCAGCATCACCACTATACTCAATACTACTATCAGTCTGTCTGTCTGTATCTGTTCACAGAGGTCACCTGCAGGGGGCACCACAGGTCATCAACTATCAGTGTCAGTACTCTGATTACTCTGAGTACTCTGAGTAGTACTGTGTATCTCACCTCCTTGCAGCCTGGGTGGTCGCTCAGTTCGTAGTTGGAGGCGTGGAGCGGCTGACCGGCGTTCACTGGGTTCAGAATCACTTTATCTCCCACAACCACCTGCAACAGGAAACAGCACACACTCAGTACTCACACCACTAACAATACTACCAATACTACTACTATGAATACTAATACTACTACTAATACTGCTTAAAGTACTTCTACAGAGAACATCTGGTCTGATCTGCAGTCAGTCAGAGGTTTTATAGGATCAGTGTCTCCTCCATCTTACACAGTCACACTGACTGCTGATAACAGTGATTACTGATTATTATTGTCATTAATATTATTATTATTATTATTTATCCAGGAACTCCCACATGAACATATTTCTGTGTACATCTGTAAAATTTGTCCTGAAGGTGGCGCTGCAGTGAAGCTCAAGATGTGTCTAAACTCCTGATGATTCATCTTCTGGAGATCATGAACACGAGCAGAGTGACACACTGTGTGTGTGTGTGTGTGTGTGTGTGTGTGTGTGTGTGTGTGTGTGTGACACAGTGTGTGTGTGTGTGTGTGTGTGTGTGTGTGTTTGAGATAGTGTGTGTCTGTGTGTGTGTTCAGGTGTGTAGTATGAGGTGTGTTTACGTTGTCCCCGTTGGCGCGGAGCTTCCAGAAGGGCTGGATGAAGAGCCAGGAGCCTTCGTTCCCCGTCCCGTCCAGAGTGACCCTCATGGCGTTCTTCTCCAGCAGAGCTGGCAGACGTTTGTTCACCGTCAGGTATTTATTACTCTTCATGTGGAGCAGCTGAGGACACACAACACGGGCGATTATTTTTCCAGACATCAGACACACTTCAGGTACAACTGTGCTCATAGTCTGCACTGTACTCCAACATCACATCTCTTCTTCTTCACTGGTGTTAAAACCCATCACATGTACATCAGCACACATCAGATACACTCTGGTGATACTGTTCACCTGACAGGTACAGTCTGTGTTTCTACAGCCTGGATGATCTGTGTTACTGTTAAACACCTGTCAGTGACACACACAGCCCTCCACCACCATCAACATACACACCATCCTGCTGACACTAATGTGGATCCATCCGCTGCTGAAAATAGTCCCCTATGAGCAGCTGTCTTAAGGTTCATGAGTGAGTCTTCAAACATTATTCAGATACACTCAGACGACACTTTACTTGCTTTGAATCACTCCTGCTGTTCATGCTGTAAAATCAAACATCACTTCCTGTTTCAGTTTTAATATCAGAGGACAGAATCCAGATGTGTTTCAGAGTTTCTCTGCTGAGCTGCAGATGAAGGAAAATCACGCACAGGTCTGTGTAGTAAACAGACTGTGACTGTGGCAGGTAGATGTTCACATGGTCTGTCTGACTCAATGTGTCATGTGCCATGTTTCTACAGTAGCCAAGAGGGGACAAACCAAACACTGACACTTTTTTTTTTGTTTTCATTTATTTTTTATCAGGGACCATGTACAGAGAACATTGGACTCAACAGACTAAAGATGCACTGCCCCAGATTATAGCTTTTTAGCTAGTTTCCATCTGCAATCCCTGAGGCAGGCAAAAGAAGAAATAACAAAAGAAAAAATAAAATATTACAAAGAGACATATAAAAAGACAGACTGAAACGGTACAAGAAAATAGAGTGCATTGAAATCCATGGGACGACGCACACACAGCGTCCAAAGTGCTTGTGCTCACAGTTCCAGAGAAAACAGTCATACAGGGTGCGCACGCCCATACAGAGTCTGCAGTGTAATGAGGCAGATAGAGCACCCACATGTCTCATTTGGTCTTCATGTAATGTGTACATAAAGTACATAGTGCAAAATGAGAACAGGATATTCACAGGTGTTAAATGGCGATTAATCTACTACATAAAGTGCATGGTGCAAGATAAGAACAAGATAATCACAGGTCATATAAGCAATAGATCTACACACTAAAATAGGAGACACATACAGGGTACCTATACCAATATGCAATGGAACAGTAACTCGATCGACCGCTTATGAAAAGAAAAAGACAACAGGACAGCATACCTCGACAGCAGAGTACCTGCTCAATGCTGACAGTTTTGGTTACTTAAAATCATTTTTTTGCTTCTCTAGAGAAGGCTTCATAGTTAGCACAGATTTTCAAATCTGTTGGAAGATTATTCCATTCCGTTATAGCCTTGTACAAGAAAGCTGTTTGTGCAAAGGCAGTTTTACGTTTGGGAATACAACACTGCCACCTAGAGGTACTTCTCGATACCCTGCCCATCTGTTCAGAGATCAGCTGAACAAAGGGCTTATGGGGTGGAGGTGCAGTGTTGTGAATGATTTTAAAAACCAGACGTACATCTGCATACATGATCATGTTATCAACGTTTAGCATCTTATGTTTGTTGAGTATGTGGCAATGATGATACTGTCGTGTTTTCTTATCCAAAATTTTAAGAGCTTGTTTGTACAGTGACTCAAGGGGCTTCAGGGTCGTCTTGTTAGCTTGGGACCAGCATGAGATACAGTAGTTAAAATGTGACATAATCATGGCATTAAAAAAGGTTTTGGCTGCTTCCATCGTAAGTGAATTTCTGATACATCTGAAATTTGCAAGGTTGTATTTCAGAGCGCGACTCACCTGTTTTATGTGTTTTTTAAAACTGAGAGTGGAATCCAAAATGATACCCAGGTATTTAAATTCAGTTACATTAGTTATTTTTTCTCCATTTACAGTTATGTAGGGATAGTCCTTGTGCTTTTGTTTGTTGGTGAAAAACATGGTTGCTGTTTTCTTAACATTTAAAGTGAGACATGATTCATTTAGCCAGTTAGAGACTTTCTCCATGGCGACTGTTAACTTGGCAGCCACTTGGTCTGCATCCCTCCCATGTGTGTGGATAACCGTATCGTCCGCGTACATTTGTATGTCTATATCACAGACCGACAGGAGGTCGTTTATGTACAGAGTGAACAGTAGTGGGCCTAAAATCGAACCTTGTGGCACCCCTAGGAAAACTTCATGTTTTCATAGTTATCAGCCCCTCTGTGAAACATTGCTGACTATGAACCTGTGTGTTTCTGAGAGGAAGAGACCTCTGTGGATAATTCAGCTCCTCAACAATCAACACTGAAGGAATTCCGACCAGGAGAAGTTTCAACTGGTTGTAATCTGTGATCTATAATCTGTGATCTGTGATCTATAACCTGTTATCTGTAATCTGTGATCTATAATCTGTGATCTGTGATCTGTAATCTGTGATCTGGGATCTGGGATCTGTAATCTATAATCTGTAAACTGTGATCTGCAATCTGAAATCTGTGATCTGTGATCTGTAATCTGTGATCTGAAATCTGTAATCTGGGATCTGTAATCTATAATCTGTAAACTGTGATCTGTAATCTGTGATCGGTAATCTTTGATCTGTAATCTGTAATCTTTGATCTGTAATCTGTAATCTTTGATCTGTAATCTGTGATCTGTAATCTGTGATCTGTAATCTTTGATCTCTAATCTGTGATCTGTAATCTTTGATCTCTAATCTGTAATCTTTGATCTGTAATCTGTGATCTGTAATCTTTGATCTATAATCTGTGATCTGTAATCTTTGATCTGTAATCTTTGATCTGTAACCTGTGATCTGCAATCTGTGATCTGTAATCTGACATCTGCGATCTGTAATCTTTGATCTGTAATCTGTGATCTGTAATCTGTAATCTTTGATCTGTGATCTGTAACCTGTGATCTGTAATCTGTGATCTGTAATCTGGAATCCTCCTGAATCTGAACAAGTGTTGTTTTTTATAAAAGTTTAAATTTACTTTCTGCTGAGAACATTTACGTCTGCGGAATGTTTCAGTTTTATCTTGACTCTGTTTAAACACTGAGACGTGTAAAATGTTCTGCAGGTTAATGTGGAGCCACACCTTCAACACACACACACACACACACACAAAAACACACACACACACACACACACACACACACACCTTTCTCCTGCAGGATTCTTTATCTCAACAATCTGACACAGTTTCACTCAGCAGCAGCCACACCCAGTGTGTGTGTGTGTGTGTGTGTGTGTGTGTCATAGGCATATCAGCACAGTCAAAAGGACACGTGTTGCCGTGGCGAGGAGGGTGTGGTTTGGCTGGTTGACATGGCAGCAGGAATCTCTCTGTCAACACACCCTGACACAGAACAGTCCTGGAGTCTCTCTGAGAGTCTCATCAGGATCTACCTGTCCTGGATCAGCTGATCCTGCTGGATCTCACTGTGTTGCTGGTCTTTAAATCACCCAGAGGATCCGCTGATCCTGATCCAGAGTTGTGAACCCCAGACCTCAGACCAGCAGGTGGATCAGTCAGTATGGACGCACTGAGACTGGTTTTATCAGGACTCAACTGAACACAGGTTCACCACAGAGACTGACCTCAGACCAGAGTGCGACTGATCCTGACTTTATTTGAGTGGAGAAAAACCCTGCTAGCCACCAGGCTAATTTATACATTGTAAAATGCCATAGGCTCGTGCTCATAGCGTTACCATGTAGCAGGTTAAGTGGTGACTCTGTATTGCCTGTAGGTGTGAATGGCTGTCAGCTGGGATAGGCTCCAACCCCCGTGACCTCTGACAGGATAAGTGGTTACAGAGAGTGAATGAATGAATGAATGAATGAATTAATTAATTAATTAATGGATGAATGAATGAAAATTTCTTTGTTTCTTCTCACATGAATATTTTAGAAACCAACATGTGGTCAGATAATTAAACATGATTCTGTGTCACAGATTAAATGACACTAAAGTATAAATGAATTAAACTCTGCTTCATCTGAAACATTAACTTCCTGTTTACATGTGAATGACTGTGATAAATCTCCACTGACACACTGATCAAACACTGACAGGACAAGACTTTTATACTTCTACTTTAAAGCTTCACTGTGTCAGATTCAGGAGGATTACAGATTACAGATTACAACCAGTTGAAACTTCTCCTGGTTAGAATTCCTTCAGTGTTGATTGTTGAGGAGCTGAATTATTCACAGAGGTCTCTTCCTCTCAGAAACACACAGGTTCACAGTCAGCAATGTTTCACAGAGGGGCTGATAACTATGAACACATGAATGTCACTATCTAAGGTCAGTGTTTGGTTTGTCCCCTCTTGGCTACTGTAGAAACATGGCAGGGACACATCACCTGGACCGCAGTAACCTTTATCTATCCCCCACACAGACCGAGTCCTTTACTCAGACTGAGTCCCCCACACAGACCGAGTCCTTTACACAGACTGAGTCTCCCACACAGACTAAGTCCCCCACACAGACCAAGTCTTCTACACAGACTGAGTCCCCCACACAGACCGAATCCTTTACACAGACCGAGTCCTCCACACAGACTGAGTCCCCCACACAGACCGAGTCTTCCACACAGACTAAGTCCCCCACACAGACCAAGTCTTCTACACAGACTAAGTCCCCCACACAGACCGAATCCTTTACACAGACCGAGTCCTCCACACAGACTGAGTCCCCCACACAGACCGAGTCCTCCACACAGACTGAGTCCCCCACACAGACCAAGTCTTCTACACAGACTGAGTCCCCCACACAGACTGAGTCTTCTACACAGACTAAGTCCTCCACACAGACTAAGTCCCCCACACAGACCGAGTCTTCTACACAGACTGAGTCCCCCACACAGACCAAGTCTTCTACACAGACTAAGTCCTCCACACAGACCGAGTCTTCTACACAGACTAAGTCCCCCACACAGACCAAGTCTTCTACACAGACTGAGTCCCCCACACAGACTGAGTCCCCCACACAGACCAAGTCTTCTACACAGACTAAGTCCTCCACACAGACTAAGTCCCCCACACAGACCGAGTCTTCTACACAGACTAAGTCCTCCACACAGACTGAGTCTTCTACACAGACTGAGTCCCCCACACAGACCGAGTCTTCTACACAGACTGAGTCCCCCACACAGACCGAATCCTTTACACAGACCGAGTCCTCCACACAGACTGAGTCCCCCACACAGACCGAGTCTTCCACACAGACTAAGTCCCCCACACAGACCAAGTCTTCTACACAGACTAAGTCCCCCACACAGACCGAATCCTTTACACAGACCGAGTCCTCCACACAGACTGAGTCCCCCACACAGACCGAGTCCTCCACACAGACTGAGTCCCCCACACAGACCAAGTCTTCTACACAGACTGAGTCCCCCACACAGACTGAGTCTTCTACACAGACTAAGTCCTCCACACAGACTAAGTCCCCCACACAGACCGAGTCTTCTACACAGACTGAGTCCCCCACACAGACCAAGTCTTCTACACAGACTAAGTCCTCCACACAGACCGAGTCTTCTACACAGACTAAGTCCCCCACACAGACCAAGTCTTCTACACAGACTGAGTCCCCCACACAGACTGAGTCCCCCACACAGACCAAGTCTTCTACACAGACTAAGTCCTCCACACAGACTAAGTCCCCCACACAGACCGAGTCTTCTACACAGACTAAGTCCTCCACACAGACTGAGTCTTCTACACAGACTGAGTCCCCCACACAGACCGAGTCTTCTACACAGACTAAGTCCCCCACACAGACCAAGTCTTCTACACAGACTGAGTCCCCCACACAGACCGAATCCTTTACACAGACCGAGTCCTCCACACAGACCGAATCCTTTACACAGACCGAGTCCCCCACACAGACCGAGTCTTCTACACAGACTAAGTCCCCCACACAGACCAAGTCTTCTACACAGACTAAGTCCCCCACACAGACCGAATCCTTTACACAGACCGAGTCCTCCACACAGACTGAGTCCCCCACACAGACCGAGTCCTCCACACAGACTGAGTCCCCCACACAGACCAAGTCTTCTACACAGACCGAGTCCTCCACACAGACTGAGTCCCCCACACAGACCAAGTCTTCTACACAGACTGAGTCCCCCACACAGACCGAATCCTTTACACAGACCGAGTCCCCCACACAGACCGAGTCTTCTACACAGACTAAGTCCCCCACACAGACCAAGTCTTCTACACAGACTGAGTCCCCCACACAGACCGAGTCTTCTACACAGACTAAGTCCCCCACACAGACCAAGTCTTCTACACAGACTAAGTCCCCCACACAGACCGAATCCTTTACACAGACCGAGTCCTCCACACAGACTGAGTCCCCCACACAGACCGAGTCCTCCACACAGACTGAGTCCCCCACACAGACCAAGTCTTCTACACAGACTGAGTCCCCCACACAGACTGAGTCCCCCACACAGACCAAGTCTTCTACACAGACTAAGTCCTCCACACAGACTAAGTCCCCCACACAGACCGAGTCTTCTACACAGACTGAGTCCCCCACACAGACCGAGTACTCCACACAGACTGAGTCCCCCACACAGACTGAGTCCCCCACACAGACCAAGTCTTCTACACAGACTAAGTCCTCCACACAGACTAAGTCCCCCACACAGACCGAGTCTTCTACACAGACTAAGTCCCCCACACAGACCGAGTCTTCTACACAGACTAAGTCCTCCACACAGACCAAGTCTTCTACACAGACTGAGTCCCCCACACAGACCGAATCCTTTACACAGACTAAGTCCCCCACACAGACCAAGTCTTCTACACAGACTGAGTCCCCCACACAGACTGAGTCCTCTGGAGCGGCCCCAGGTTTGATCCCACCCTGTGGCCCTTTGGTTCGTGTCATGTCTCAGCCCCCTTCTTGTCAAACTCACTCTGTCTCATAACAAAGGTAAAAAGACCCCAAAAATAATCTATCACTAATCTATCAATAATAATCGTTAATCTTTACCTGTATGACAGTTCCATATTTGACAACATCTCCGTGGACCTTCTTGTTTTCTGTCTCGTTCTGTTTCTGCTCCAGGTTGGATGCATGCTGCAACACACACACACACACACACACACAAACACACACACACACAAGTCAGTGTATCTGGGTCTGTCATCAAACAATAACAAAGAACAGCTGATGATTATGTCAGAGTGTTGGTGATGACATCACATGTGTGCTGTTTGTGGACACACATGCGTGTGTTTACTACAGGACGTGTTAGCTTTAGCTTAGCACAAACACTGGCAACAGAATCAAAGTGTTAGCCAGCTGTTAGCTTAGGATGTTAATATTTTAATCTGTCATGTGCTTGTTGTTCTTTTGTTACGTAGTGCCTCTGAAATATAACGTCATGATCAGATGTCATTTAAACTGTTGACAGTTCAGATCAGTTATTAATTCAGTTTATTGTTAGCTTATTAGCATCTGCTAACAGAGGAGAGAATGTGGACGTTGTTAGGACTAACAGCTAATGTTAGCCTGGCTAGTGTTAACCTGGCTTTTCAAACAGGAAATCACATCTTTGTATTGCGTGTGTGTGTGTGTGTGTGTGTGTGTGTGTGTGTATCAGTGTGTCTGTGTGTGTGTTACCTGAAGTTTCTGCAGCAGGACGACGTCAGCGATTTTGTCCTTCTCATGTTTCGCCTGTTTCGCTTTCCAGAACTGTTTCTGAGCCGAGTACCGACTCATGGGACACACCTTAAAGAGACAGTCTGAGGACAGACACCATGGGAACAACAGGACGGGACAGGACAGGACATGATGGAACGGGATGGGACAGGACAGCACAAAAAACAACACAACAGATGAGAAGAGAATAAAATGTGTTAATAAAGTTAAATTGAATCTGACAGTGTGAATCCATCATTCATTCATCAGAGACATCAGAGGACACCTGCAGGAGGACGGAGACGTGTCTTTACATGTTGTATTTATTTTATTCTGCACACTGAGGGGTTACATGGCGTCTCACTGTGGTCAGTTGGGGTGAATACATCCAGAGCTCCTATTGGTTGGTGGACCAGCGCCTGAGGCTAACTGGTTGTTTTGGTTTTTAGAGAATCAAACTGGTGAAACATCTGATGTCACAAAGCTTACGTTAGCTCCACCCCCTTAATACAGAGACACAAACTGTGGACTCAGTCTGTTGTGTCCATCAGAGGATAGAGGCCACAGGACAGGATCAGAGGACAGGATGTGGGGACGGAGTGAAAATAGAGAGGAGGTAAATATTGACTCTCCTCCAACAGCTCCTGAACATTAACAACGTGACACAGTGCTACTGTGCGTCCGTCCCTCTGTCTCTGTGTGTGCTGAAGACAAATATGTCCCTGTGTGTAAGACAAACATGTCCATGTGTGTAAGACAAACATGTCCCTGCGTGTGAAGCAGTAAATGGACATTCAGGTTTAAAGACATCTTGACTTAAGGAAATAAATTTTAAACACACACAGAGTGTTTGTGCTTTCAGCTCAGAGTTTCATGTTTACATCAGACTGTCACTGATTCACTTTCACTCAGTCCATAACACAGACGTCCACAGGTCCACAGGTCCACACGTCCACAGGTCCACAGGTCCAAACGTCCACACGTCCACACCGACCGGCTGACAGGACGATAAAAACAGAACCTTTTGTTCCTAATTTTCTGATTTATTTCTCATGTTTTTGTGTTTTGTTTAGATCTCAAGATGAAACGGTGATGTCACTGTCGGAGGACACAGGTTAGAGTCTAAATACTGTATAGACATAAAATTATTAGTGTCTCCACTTCCTGCCGCTGTGATAATAAAGTTATGACATCATGTGTTTAACCTGTGTCTCATACAGGTGGAGTATGACCTCATCACACGTAAATCAGTCCTTTAATAGACTGGTTAAATGTCTCACTCTCCATCTGTCCTCTGACTGGAGATCTGTCACTGTATGATGAAGAGTGAGGAAGACTGATGAGACGTCTTCAATCAAACAGTTTCTCTGATGTCATCACACCTCACGTCATCGTTAAAATAAATGTCAGCTGTTTGTTTGTTTAAATTTTCAGAGTTTTGTTTCTGGGACATTTTTTTAGTCCAAATCTGCAGCTGGGAACACAGAAGGGGGGCGGAGCTATGTCACCTGTCCATCTGTCTGTCTGCCTGCCTGTCTCTCAGTGTGACCCAGTTATAAACTAGTCCATCAGTGTCCCTGGGCAGTCTCAGTTCAGATGGTCCAACATGTTGGACAGTGACCTCAGCAGCAGCAGCAGCAGCAGCAGCAGCAGCAGATGAACTCACATCATTTATATTTCATTAAAGCTCTCTGGAGCTTTTAACAGCTCCACTTGGTCCTTATGACAAAGAACTGACCCAGGACCAGGACCAGGACCAGGACCAGGACCAGGACCTGGTCTCGATCATGATGTATACCGCCTGATATTAATACATACTTTCAACATATTGTACCACAGTAGCCAGAACTATAACTATAATATTATTACTTTCAATAATGTTGTTGTAACCTACTGTCATTACCTGCATCTCTCTCTCTGTCTCTCTCTCTCTCTCTCTCTCTCTCTCTCTCTCTCTGTCTCATTGTGTCATACGGATTACTGTTAATTTATTATGCTGATCTGTTCTGTACGACATCTATTGCACGTCTGTCCGTCCTGGAAGAGGGATCCCTCCTCAGTTGCTCTTCCTGAGGTTTCTACCGTTTTTTCCCCGTTAAAGGGTTTTTTGGGGAGTTTTTCCTGATCAGCTGTGAGGGTCATAAGGACAGAGGGATGTCGTATGCTGTAAAGCCCTATGAGGCAAACTGTGATTTGTGATATTGGGCTTTATAAATAAAATTGAATTGAATTTAACCAACAGAAACACATCAGAGGAGCGGCACCAACGGGTTCATAGCCTACATGTTAAATCAGGAACAGACACCATAAATAATAAATGTGATGCTCATGGATCTGAGTCCAAACCCCCTCCAGTCTAATCAGGTCTGGTCCTGCTGGTCCCTCCAAAATAAATTATCCCCTCCACATGCACAACTAACTGTTTCTCTCTCTCTCTCTCTCTCTCTCTCTCTCTCTCTCTCTCTGGCGTATGGCCTTAGACCTTCAGCTCCATTGCAGCAGACCCCACCTCTGCATTGCTGCACCAAAGTGTCCCATGCCTGTCCTCAGGTGGTTGAGGACTGTCCACTGCTTTTGGGGCAGGTGCTGGCCAAGAACATCCGTGGGATCTTCGATGTAGTGGTGAAGCCTTGATAGTTCTGCTGCCTGCCACTAGTTCCTCCATCTTGCCTTGACCCAGGAAGCCTTGCTGGTGTCAGCTGATGTTGTGCAGAGCAGTACCTGGGCATTTGTGGCAAAAGGGCGCTGGGACTTGGGGGGCACATGCGCTCTGGTGTCACTCATCTGTGCCTTTTGAGCGAGGGCCAGCGTGGCTGCTTCTCATCTGACCTCCGGTGGAGCGATACCAGCAAGGACAGGCAGTTGGTTTGCTGGGGTGGCTCGTAGGCATCCAGAGAACCTGAACCTGAATTTTATTTATAAAGCCCAATATCACAAATCACAATTTGCCTCACAGGGCTTTACAGCATACGACATCTCTCTGTCCTTATGACCCTCACAGCTGATCAGGAAAAACTCCCCAAAAAACCCCTTTAACGGGGGAAAAAAAACGGTAGAAACCTCAGGAAGAGCAACTGAGGAGGGATCCCTCTTCCAGGACGGACAGACGTGCAATAGATGTCGTACAGAACAGCGACAGAGACAGCCCGTAGGACGGTGTTGAGGGCAGTGTCCAGCTTCTTCACATGGGAACTGCGTCACCAGACTGGAGCACAGTACTCTGCAGCGGGGAACACCAGGGCCTTGGTGGAAATGCGCAGCATGTAGTACCGGCTAGGCGGTGTATCAGCGCAGCACAGGCGGCGGTCTTTGCCTTGACACTGTCCAGGTGTTGTTTAAAGAACAGTGTTCTGTCAAGCTTCACACCGAGGTACGCGGGAGAGGGTTGGAACTGTAGCTGGGCATCATCAACCATGATGGTCATTTTGCAGGTTGCTTCCTTGTTGTAGAGGTGGACAGTTCGTATCTAAAGAACTGGCGCCTCAAGCTCAGCATTAATAAGACTGTGTCAACAAACTGTTTCCTGCCGTCACAGATAAAACAGCACAACGTCTCTGCATCTGGATTTTTATCATTAAAAAGACACAATAACAACTTTATAATGAAACAGCCTCAAGATGTGTGAACAGATATGATTCAACTGAAACTGCTCAGTAAAGACATTTCAGATATTAAACAGCCGCTGTGAGAACAATGACAAATTCCTGTCCTGCAGCCAGTTAAACCTGCTGCCCTTCAGATTTAACTTCAGTAGAATCAACTTAAAACTGCTCCATCAGAAAAACACTGGTTGTTACCAAATATTTAAAAATACAGACTGTTTCAGATCTGACTGAAACACCTCCTGATATAAAACCTGCACCTGTATGCGTGACATCTCACACACACAAACACACACACACACACACACACACACACACACACACACTGTACCTCTGAACTTCTTGGGAGGATTCTCCAGATCTCCAGCAGCCGGTTCGACCACACAGCGGTCATCTACCAACCTGCAGACAAACACCACAGAAGAAGAAGAGATGTCTGTTAGAGATGCCAGAGGAGACGAGGAGATGAGGAGACGAGGGGACAAGGGGAGAGGAAGGAGGAGGTAGAGAGGAGAGGACAGGGAGGAAGAGGAGGACCAGACTGAGGAGGATGACCGAAGGAAAGAGGAGAAACGTTTTATATATATATATATATATATATATATATATATATATGTATACATATACACATATTCATTCATTCATTCATCTTCTAACCGCTTCATCCTCTTGAGGGTCACCGGGGGGCTGGAGCCTATCCCAGCTGACATTGGGCGAGAGGCAGGGTTCACCCTGGACAGGACGCCAGACTATCACAGGGCTGACACATAGAGACAGACAACCATTCACGCTCACATTCACACCTCCGGACAATTTACAGTTATCAATTAACCTAGTTCTCAATCTGCATGTCTTTTGACTGTGGGAGGAAGCCGGAGTGCCCGAAGAGAACCCACGCTGACACGGGGAGAACATGCAAACTCCACACAGAAGGGCTCCCATATATATATACATATATTCAGTTATATGTTTATGTGTCTGTTTGTTCAGTCTGAGATGCTTTAATGACCCTGTGAGTGTTTCCTGCCTCAGTTTAATGACACATGGTGTCAGGACCAGGTTCTGACTGCAGATCTCTGACACACATTAACACATCTGTCAAAGACCGAGGTGGACGACTCCAGTCACATGACCTGCACATGTGTGACTTCTCTGACCTCCGGTCAAAGAGGCGACTGCTGACCACCAACAGCTCACCTCTGATTTCACTGTCACAGACACATCAGCAGCCATATTCATCTTTAGGCTGGTCGACATATTGATCTCCAAATCACACAAACACCAGAGGAGCATCAGGATCAGAACCTTCATCTGATCAGGAGGATTAAAGAGGTTAAAACCTTTGTTACAGTCAGACTGAGCCGACATAGAGTCCCACACAAACATGACGACAGCATCAAACCACAGCAAACCACATATCTCAGACTACATGACATCACACAGAGCATTAAAGAGGCAGCGACAGTTTGTCAGGTGAGTGAAGCAGCTCCTGGTTTATTCTCAGTGTCACATCATTGAGTTTAACCTGCAGACTGATCCAGGGTCAGAGTTCACTCTTACACAGATGACACTGTCTTTTATTCCTCTTCATGACGTCACGCTGAGTCTACAGTGATCACTGAACCTGCTCCATCACCTGAACCTGCTCCATCACCTGAACCTGCTCCATCACCTGAACCATCACCTGAACCTGCTCCACCACCTGAACCTGCTCCATCACCTGAACCTGCTCCATCATCTGAACCTGCTCCATCACCTGAACCTGCTCCATCACCTGAACCTTCTCCATCACCTGAACCTTCTCCATCACCTGAACCTTCTCCATCACCTGAACCTGCTCCATCACCTGAACCTTCTCCATCACCTGAACCTGCTCCATCACCTGAACCTGCTCCATCATCTGAACCTGCTCCATCACCTGAACCTTCTCCATCACCTGAACCTGCTCCATCACCTGAACCTTGTCTATCACCTGAACCTGCTCCATCATCTGAACCTTCTGGGCGGCGTCCTGTTCCACTGTCCAGACACACTGTTACGACACAGTTCATCACTCAGCGTTCAGACTCATCACTGCAGACGATACCAGGACAAACCATCACTGACTTTAATAAGCACACTGTCTCACCTGCAGCTGCAGTGTTAATGTTTATTTACTCATAAATGTCTTTTATGATTTAATGACAGGTATTTTTTCTTTGATGTGAGATGAAACCGATGATCTGAATAGGTGCTGCTCAGATAAAACAAACTGTCTGAATCTGTCTCATTTTTCAACATTTTCTGATATTTAACAGAAACGACGGATCAATGAATCAGGAAAATAATTATCATAATGAAAATGATCATTGCTTACAGTCCTGCTCTCGACATCATCACAACAGCTGGGACAAACATTAAAAGTACAGTTCACAGGATCAGAGCATCAACATGCATCTTGTCTTCTGACAGGACGTCACATGTTATGATGCATTAGAGGAACGCAGTGGTGAGTCAGGGTGGTACGAGGTGACAGAGCAGATACAGATCAGGTGTGAGATTAAACACATGAACTGTAAAGAGGAAACAGCACTGAGCTGCTGTCTGTGGTCACTCTTCCTCCTCCTCCTCCTCTGTTTATACACTCGGCCTCTGACTCATCATGTTTCCACTCTGTTCACAAATTCATTCACACTGACACATAAACTGTGAACTGCAGCTCCGCCAACAGCCAATCAGGATGGCCGCCCTATCTGATGAACCACGCTCCCAAAAAATTCATCTTCATTCATATACATTTATATCTAGGAAAGAACATTATGATTCATTTGGGTCTTAAAGTCAGTAAACACAGAATCACCTGACCAGACAATATCAATAATCAATACTATGTCATATATAAACTACAATCACCGGCCCACGGTTGTATGACTCCACCCACCAGTCCACCCAGTGGTTGTATGACTCCGCACACCAGTCCACCTTGTGGTTGTATGACTCCACCCACCAGTCCACCCTGTGGTTGTATGACTCCGCCCACCAGTCCACCCTGTGGTCGTATGACTCCGCACACCAGTCCACCCTGTGGTTGTATGACTCCGCCCACCAGTCCACCTTGTGGTTGTATGACTCCGCCCACCATTCCACCCAGTGGCTGTATGACTCCGCCCACCAGTCCACCTTGTGGTTGTATGACTCCACCCACCAGTCCACCCTGTGGTTATGACTCCACCCACCAGTCCACCTTGTGGTTGTATGACTCCACCCACCAGTCCACCCTGTGGTTATGACTCCACCCACCAGTCCATCCTGTGGTCGTATGACTCCGCACACCAGTCCACCCTGTGGTTGTATGACTCCGCCCACCAGTCCACCCTGTGGTTGTATGACTCCGCCCACCAGTCCAGTGTCTCTGACAGTCTCCATCCATGTCAGTGAAAACATGGATGCTTCACACACAGAAGATCTATACAATCAGCACAGCCAACCAATCCAGTATCACGACCAAATGTATCCCCTTCTGTTCCTGAGATATATGACCTTTGACCTTTTAACTTTCATTATTTTATCCTGTTAGCCATCTGTGTCAAGTTTGGTCAGAATTGGTGAATTAATTCTTCAGTTGTCGACAAAAGTAAAAAGTAAAGCTGCAGCAGCTTCTTCTGTCACACACTGATTCAGTCATCAGATAATGTCGTCTCACATCGATCAAAGACTCCTGAATCAGGTTCGTGATATTGGTAAATATCATATTGCTGTTCAAAGAATTGATATGATATCATATCGTGATAAAAACTGGTGATTCACACACTCGTTGGCAGATTAATCAGCAGCACAGAGTCTGTGGCAGCTAACAGCAACATACAACAGCTAACAACCGCAAACACCAGCTAACACCAGCATACAACAGCTAACAACAGCTAACAGCAGCACACAGCAGCTAACAACAGCCAACAGCAGCATACAACAGCTAACAACAGCTAACAGCAGCTAACAACAGCTAACAGCAACATACAACAGCTAACAACCGCAAACACCAGCATACAACAGCTAACACCAGCACACAGCAGCTAACAACAGCTAACAGCAGCAAACACCAACTAACACCAGCATACAACAGCTAACAACAGCTAACATCAGCACAGAGCAGCTAACAGCAACATACAACAGCTAACAACCGCAAACACCAACTAACACCAGCATACAACAGCTAACAACAGCTAACAACAGCTAACATCAGCACAGAGCAGCTAACACCAGCATACAACAGCTAACAACAGCTAACAACAGCCAACAGCAGCATACAACAGCTAACATAAGCACAGAGCAGCTAACAACAGCTAACACCAGCATACAACAGCTAACAACAGCTAACAGCAGCATACAACAGCTAACATCAGCACAGAGCAGCTAACAACAGCTAACACCAGCCAACAGCAGCTAACAGCAACAAACGTTAGCACGAAGCTCACAGCCACAGCAGAGAGCAGGAAGTGGCAGCTGATTGGTTCAGACTGACTGAAGGTTCTTTGGTGTTGATCATGTGTTTATGTGACCGAG
This sequence comes from Epinephelus lanceolatus, assembly GCF_041903045.1. Taxonomy (NCBI): domain Eukaryota; kingdom Metazoa; phylum Chordata; class Actinopteri; order Perciformes; family Serranidae; genus Epinephelus; species Epinephelus lanceolatus. Next base: position 163,422 of record NC_135741.1, on the reverse strand, counting down.
ACGTTAATTCATCAGAGACGTAACGACCGCTCTGCTGACACCTCTGATGTCATCTGTGTTTATACAGCAGGGGGAGGGGCTTATGTTCAGGATGCCTCCAGTGTGTCATCGAGCAGACTTTTAGCTCCGCCCACAAAGTCCTGGACACAGACATGATGAAAATAGTTTAACTCCACAGATCAGTCTGACACACACACTCTGTTTTCTGACATGAAACGTGTTCACACAGAAATCTGACTCAACTTCACAAAATTATTTTAGTTAACAGTTAACGAATCAGTGTGAGAAAATAAAAATACACTAACTGAAGTAAATAAACTCTGAGACTGATGTCAGTAACATGACACCGTGCGTGTGTGTGTGTGTGTGTGTGTGTGTGTGTGGTCATCAGAGTGAATCTCTCGTATCATCACACACACACCAGTCCTGCTCTATGGCTGAATGAACAGGTGATGGTGCTCGCTGCAGGAAGTTTAGACCTGGACTTTTATTGTGAAAGAACCACCTGGACTTTCACAGTAAAGGTCCTATTGTGTCCGAGTGAGGACACCTGTCTCACAGAGAGGAACTGAGAAGACACCTGTCTCACAGAGGACACCTGTCTTGCAGAGACAACCCGAGAGGACACCTGTCTCACAGAGATGAACTGAGAGGACACCTGTCTCACAGAGGACACCTGTCTCACAGAGAGGACACCTGTATTACAGTGACAACATGAGAGGACACCTGTCTCACAGAGAAGACATCTGTCTCACAGAGAAGACACCTATCTCATAGAGAGGACACCTGTATTACAGAGACAACCCGAGAGGATACCTGTCTCACAGAGATGAACTGAGAGGACACCTGTCTCACAGAGAGTACACCTGTATTACAGTGACAACATGAGAGGACACCTGTATTACAGAGACAACCCGAGAGGACACCTGTCTCACAGACATGAACTGAGAGGACACCTGTCTCACAGAGAGGACACCTGTTTCACAGAGATGACACCTGTATTACAGTGACTACATGAGAGAACACCTGTCTGACAGAGAAGACACCTGTCTCACAGAGGACACCTGTCTCACAGAGAAGACACCTGTATTACAGTGATGACATGAGAGGACACCTGTCTCACAGAGGACAACTGTCTCACAGAGAAGACACCTGTCTCACAGAGAAGATACCTGTCTCACAGAAGACAGCTGTCTCAGAGAGATGACCTGAGAGGACACCTGTCTCACAGAGAAGACACCTGTCTCACAGAGGACACCTGTCTCACAGAGGATACCTGTCACACAGAGAAGATACCTGTCTCACAGAAGACAGCTGTCTCAGAGAGATGACCTGAGAGGACACCTGTCTCACAGAGGACACCTGTCTCACAGAGAAGACACCTGTCTCACAGAAGACAGCTGTCACACAGAGATGACCTGAGAGGACACCTGTCTCACAGAGGACACCTGTCTCACAGAGAAGACACCTGTCTCACAGAAGACAGCTGTCTCACAGAGAAGATACCTGTCTCACAGAAGACAGCTGTCTCAGAGAGATGACCTGAGAGGACACCTGTCTCACAGAGGACACCTGTCTCACAGAGGACACCTGACTCACAGAAGACAGCTGTCTCAGAGAGATGACCTGAGAGGACACCTGTCTCACAGAGACAACTGGCCGTGACACTATTTGAATGACTGAGTCATGTTTTTGCATCGTGGCTCAGTCAAGGTCACGACGGCCAATCACACGCCAAAACCACAGCCTGTAAACAAATCAGCTGACTGACAGAAATCATGGAGGACCCGCCCTTCATACACCTGAGATCATCATCATCTTCATCATTATCATTATCTTCATCTTCATCGTTCAAAGAACTGAACCCAGAGGACAGACAGTAATGGAGGTCATGTGGTTGTTCATCTGGTCCTGTCACACACACACACACACACACACACACACACACACACACACACAGACACACACACAGCATGCTAACGTTAGCATAACTGAATCAGTCTCTTGTTCTGTTTCTAGTTCAGTTCAGATTATTAAAGGATCAATAATTTGTTCTTTTTTTCACTTTATCTTTCTTGTTTCTTCTCTTCTCCTCTTTTCTCTTCTCCTCTTCTCCTCTCTTCTCTTCTCCTGTCTTCTCTTCTATTCTCCTCTTCTCTTCTTCTCTTCTCCTCTCTTCTGTTCTCCTCTCTTCTCTTTCCCTCCTCTTCTCTTCTCCTCTTCTCTTCTCCTCTCTCCTCTTTTCCTCCTCTTCTCTTCTCCTCTTCACTTCTCTTTCCCTCCTCTTCTCTTCTCTCCTCTCTTCTCTTCTCTTTCAGGCCTCTTCACTTCTCTTTCCCTCCTTTTCTCCTCTCTTCTCTTCTCCTCTTCTCTTCTCTTTCCCTTTCCCTCTTCTTCTCTTCTACTCTCTTCTCTTCTCTTTCCCTCCTCTTCTCCTCTCTTCTCTTCTTCTCTTTCCCTCCTCTTCTCCTCTCTTCTCTTCTCCTCTTCTCTCCTCTTTCCCTCCTCTTCTCTTCTACTCTCCTCATCTTCTCTTTCCCTCCTCTTCTCTTTTTTCTTTTCTTCTGTTGTCTGTCCTTAAAATGTTTCCTTCTTCTCCTCCTGTCCGACATTTTTAACTCCTCCTCATCATCACTTCATCTTTCTTTACTTTCTGTTTTCTCTTCTTCTTTTCTGTTATTACTTTTGTCTCCTTCTTGTTTGTCCACACTTTGTCCCAAAGTCTTTACTCTCCAAAAATGTCCTCACTTTTCCTTCTATTCTACCTCTGTTGTGCCTTCTTTCACCTCTCCTCCATTCTTCTCCTCCTCCTCCTCCTCCTCCTGTCTCCTCCTCCTCCCGTCTCCTCCTCCTATTTCTGTCTTATCCTCCTCCCTCTCCTCCTCCTCTCGTCCGTCTTTTGTCTTTTAAATGTCTTCACTTTCCAAAACATGTTTCCATTTTCCAAAACATTCTCTTAATCGCTGTCCTCCTGTGTCTCTTTGTTGTCCTCTTCCTGTCTCTTTCTTTCTTTAGAAGTCTGAGTTTTCTCGACCGCCCACAGAGTCAGCCGTCCATCACTCACACAGCCGTCAGCTCCTTTGTGTGTGTGTGTGTGTGTGTGTGTGTGTGTGTGCCAGGTGTGTCCCAGGTGTTTGCTCCATTCAGAGGACACACACTGTCTCAGGTATGTTGACTCAGTGACTAACGGGTTGTTCAGCTGGCGTGTTTTGTACAGATCACATCATCAACATCTGTCTCAGCTCTCGGTTAACAAGCTCTCAGTTAACGAGCCGTCAAACAGCTCATCATCAGCTGGTTGTCCTTTCTCTGTGTCTGTCTTTTGTCCTCACTGGGTCTGTCCAGTGAGGACTGACCCTCCTCTGTAAACCTGCCTATAGAGGAGGGTCTGTGTGTTCAGCAGGTCCAAGGAGTTGACAACTTTTCCTTGGTCACAAAATACCGACAGAGCTGATTGTTTTTTGATTTGATTGATTTAATTTTACAGAGTAGAAACAACTCGGCAATTTTCTGACAATTAACGAGGAATGAACAATGAACTGAAACACACACACCTGAGGGATACCACACATCTACATTCACTGTGTCCCATCATGAGCCTGCTACATGGCATCCACAACAACAACAACAACAACAACAGTAATTCTAATAATATTAATAATTATAATAATAATAATAATTATAATAATAATAATAAGTAGCCGTCAGTTTTCTCAGAGTGAAGTTATAAATTGTGGATGAAGAAAATTCAAACTGCTGCAGAGCTTCAGATCTGTGACTTTTTAAAGAGACAAAACAGAAATGTTTCTACAGATGAAATTCAGTTTGATCAGGAGGCTGATGTACATCAAGCAGGTCTGATTGTTGCTGTGATGTCATTAATGTCTAACTCGTCTCTGTGATGTCATTAATGTCTGAGTCATCTCTGTGAATCTTCATCGACTGTGAAATGTTGTTTGTGTTTTTCATCCTGCTGCTGCATGAGAAAAAACTGATTTGAATATGGATTTGTTTTTCTGAGTGAGCGCAGGTGTTTTCACCTCCATCACAGACTGAACCTGCAGGACCAGACAAAACCTGAGACTGTTTCTGACTAACAGGCGCTTCAGTTTGACTGTTTCTGACTAACAGAGACTCTCAGGCGCTTCAGTTTGACTGTTTCTGACTAACGGAGGCTCTCAGACGTTTTTTTTTTTACTATTTCTGACTGACAGAGACTCTCAGATGCTTCAGTTTGACTGTTTGCTCATATAAGGGTAATTTACACAAAAATGTTCAGACATGCAGAACAAAAAGTCACAGCAGAGCAAAGGGATGAAATTATTTACATTAATTCTGCCTAAAGTCCGACTAAACCTAACACAAAGCCGCCGCTAAATGTCTCAATACGTCTTTTTACGTCACACTTTTCTGTTTGCTTTTTATTAAGTAAAACTTCAGTTTTCATTCTACTCTTTCACTCGTTTCTTTTGTTTAGTTTAACTAGCCCCCCTGCTGGACGCTGCTCAGCCCTGCAGCAGATGTTTCCCGCTCATTGTATTAAAACCAGAAAAATCCTAGAAATAATTTTCTCCATAGACCTCCATTATAAAGAGACGTCTGTCAAACTGTTGACGAGACACATCTGACTGTAAACGAGCTCAACTATGACTCTTTCTGTTCTGAAGTTTGGATCCATGGAGGTTTTACATTTGTAAAACTTTCCACCAGCTGAGAAAAGAGATTTAAAAATCTGTGACATCATCACGTCATAAAGTCTGTGAGCTGAGCGGGAACTTGTGGGCGGAGCCAGCAGGAGAAACCACCGCACACTGCTGAAGTAAACCTGAGAAAACTTTTCAAGCCTGTGCACCAGGTGAGCAACTCCACTGGACTGAACAGATGCCATGTTGGCATCCAGTATCTGGTTATTATTACACATCTGTGAGATTAACCCTTTCACATCCTGCTGATATGATTTATGAAGAACTCTGCAACGCAGTTTAACTTTCCTGAGACATCAGACAGAGACACCGACTTCAGCTCTCAGCAGTGACGTCATGTCAACATTTACTCAGAGCAGAGCGGCTGATCTGAGATCAGAAATCTGAGATCAGAGATCAGAGATCAGAGATCAGATCATCAGAGGAGTGTATCTGAGCGGTGACATGTTTGTGTTTCAGTCTCAGTTTGATCAGCTGAAGCGACGTCCTGTTTAAATCCTATTTGTTTTGATGCTGTGACTTCATGAGGACTGACTGAGTTCAACTGTTTGGTTTTCAGCAGGTTACAACTCTTTATTTCGCCTCTCTCATCAATCAACCATTGATTATTGATCAGCCTCACAGAACACTGTCATCACCTGCTGCTGGTTCATTGGAGGTTCTTAGAAACAGACTGAAGAAGATCAGAGAGGCAGCCTTCGTCACCGACCGCCCAAATCTATGGAGCACACGACCCACAGATATGAGAGAAGCTGCTCGCTAAATATTTGTATCTGTTGACTTTAACCTTTAAAGAGCTCGGACTCTGACACAGGTCTCAAAGTCCTGATCCAGACTGTGATGACTCGTCTTCAGACCATGTTACACCTCCACCTGGTCTCGGGAGATTCAGACCAGCAGGTTTAATTTCTGTTGGTTAAGAGACAAACAAAGTCCCAAAACCACCCAGCAAGCTGGAAATGTGACCTTGTTCTTACAGGAAATGAATGAATGAATAAACAGAGACTGTAACAGACGGATCAGTGTCTGAGCTCTCAACCTGTCAGTGATTTTATTACAAGATCTTCAGGTGTGTCGGCCTCATGCTTTTTGATTAGACGGGTGGAGGACGGACACAGGCAGACGATGGAGGAAGTGCAGGATTATTTACATTTCTCCTGCCTGACAGTCTTCGTCTTCATCGTGGTCACCATCTTACAGTGGTTCATCATGTCAGCAAGCTGAGGCTGAGCGTCATCAGGTCCACAGGTATTTAGTCATCCAGGCTGAGCAGCATCAGCCAAACTGATCAAACGGTCAGGTGTAACTGCCACCAGCGTCTGTCCTCATCAACATACTGAATGGAGACCTGAACTCAGCAGTTAAATCGGTGTCCTGTTCCAAACTATCCTTACTCTATAGAGTGCTGAAGTCACGCCCCTTCCGGTGAAGCTCATGGGACCTTAGATTGGAAAAAATATGAATGGCAGTGAATGAGGAGAGAAATGTTATCTTTTGGTCCCGTTTGAGTTGTGACATGAAATCCAAATATGTTGTTAATGAATTTAAAACATAAATTTTAAGGTCAAGAAAGTCATACTGTGTGGTAAAACTGTTGAGATATAAGCTTTTGAAAAAATGTAATTAGAAAAACTACACAGGAGGAGGTCGCGTATGTGACGTCAGAGCTTTCGCTCGCTTCCTGCAGCTTGGAGTGACTGCAGCCTGGCACAAAACACACAGACATCTTCAATCATAAATCGATTAATCATATAACAGTGGAATTTCAGCGGGGAGGCCAAGCTGCAGGAAGCGAGCGAAAGCTATGACGTCACATACGCAACCTCCTCCTGTGTACTCTTGAGTCTTTCTAATTAAAAAGCTTATATCTCAACAGTTTTACCACAAGTATGACTTTCTTGACCTTAAAATTTATGTTCTAAATTCATTAACAACATATTTAGATTTCATGTCGCAACTCTAACGGGAACAAAAGATAATATTGCTCTCCCCATTCAGTGCCATTCATATTTTTTCCGATCTAAGGTCCCATGAGCTCTGCTGGAAGGGGCGTGACTTCAGAACTCTATCAGTGTTTAAAAATCCACCATCAGTCAACCCCTCATTACCTCTGATGGTTCGATGTCCTGACAATTAATATGTAGTAGCCTCTGTGCTGGTCACTGATCCTCTGAGATGGAGGAGGACTAAAAGAATGTGGTGGCGATCAACCTTCATTCATTGAGGTATGGCGAACACTCAGGTTGAGACGATGTCACAGAATAATAATGAAACATGTCTATAAAACAAACGATTGTTAAACAGGAAATAATAGACGAGTCAAAATTAAACACGTGTCAGATTGTACTGAGGTCTCCCCCAGACTGCTTATAAAATGCACCTTATTCGATCAAAGCACTTTATTCCATCGGCGCACTTTAAACAGCACTTTATGGCATTACTGCTAACTCTGCACTTTACTTCCATGTATGATAGTTTGTCTGTTTGTGAACTATTCTTACTGTTTGTTTTAATTACTGTTTTTGTTTTTTAATTGTCTGTGACCTGCCAAGGGACAACGGAAGTAAATTAGCAGTCCTGCTAACTCCGGCATATTTACATTTGTTTTTATACTGATGTTCATCAATATGTATTGTCCCTTCCAAATAAACGCTTAAATAAATGAATAAATAAATGGAAGGTGGGAGTCACCTGACGCCTCTGATATGATGTCATCAACATGATACTATATTACTGATTTTTTAAAATGTTTTAAAATAAGTTGAATATTGTGATAATATATATGGTAATATATATTGTTATAAAATATATGGAAATATATATTGTGATAATATATATGGTAATATATATTGTTATAAAATATACAGAAATATATATTATGATAATATATATGGTAATATATATTGTTATAACATATATGGTAATATATATTGTGATAACATATATGGAAATATATATAATGTGATTTATTACCTCTTTTCAACTGTAAATTAAAAAAAAATCTTTGTCAATATGTTTTTATCTGAACTCAGTCAGTCATCACAGAAACATGTGGAATGGAAAATTATTATTCTCAAAGGCTCATAAAAACTGTAATTTGTATTTCCAGTTGTAACCATTTCTATAAATAAATACATCATTAACCTCCATGTATTGATACAATATCACCACACAAAATATTGTCATACTATGCTGTATTGATTTTCTCCACCCCTCTTAACTCTACCGTCTGGACCAGTGGCAGTTGCTGGTCTGTCAAAGAGGGGAAACTCACTTTAAGTTTACATCATAAATTTGTCATATTGTAGCGAGGCAGTAACTTAAAAAAGGAACATTTAATTGAAGCAGTTTTTCAACCACACTCATGCCACAGAACCACAGCAACACACACACCTCAAAGATTTTCAGATGGGTTAGGGCCAACTCCTCAGTAAGAAAAGTAGCTATTGGCTGTCCTAAAAGTCGCTAGAAGTCGCTAAGTGACGTCATCGCCTAATTTGCATAATTGTCCATATGCATGTAATTGTAATGGCTGCTGTAGGAGAGAGGAATAACGGAGGAAAGGAATAAACACCCTGAATATGTTTAGAACTACAAATGAACCTTCTTTCAGTGATTTATATTAGACAAAGAAAATTTTACATTTACATCCCGCCCTGACTGTAAACCACGTCGGGATCAGCCAGCGGCGGTTCCGCACATGCGCGATTCACTTGCAGTCTGGACGTGGAGGGGTTAACATCTCCTGCTCTGACTGCTGCTGGGAGGGAGGACTGGCCGTCTGTGAGTGCTTTGGGGCGAGAAAGGAGCCCACGGCAGCATCCGCTGCTCGTTGAGAAGAATAAGAATGATACGTGTTCTCACAACAGAGTCTCCAGAAGTCCTCAATAACATCAGAAAAAGTCATTTGTTTTGTCACTAGTCGCTTTTTTGAAAAAGAGTCGCTAGAGGGGTCTGAAAAGTCACTAAATATAGTGACAAAGTCGCTAAGTTGGCAACATTGGTCTACACCACCAGAACTGATTTTCTCTCAAAATAAGTCTCCCTGAAAGGAGCAGCACCTTAACACTTGCCCAGGTAACAAACAGTGCTACATAGCAACATTCTCTGAACATTCTCAAATATTACTGAAACACACATTTATTATATGAATTCTGCCCTCCGCTCCAGTTGCAGAAAATGGTCTGTGACCCTGTCTTACCAACTGCACACACACAACACAACTACAGCTTTGTGATTCAACGAACAAACTAACTAACTAACTAACGACACTGAACAGGACACAAACTCAATACCGCAACATGTATGTCTTTATTTACAGTGTGTGTCGTGTGTGTACTAGTGTTGTCACGATACCAAAATCTTTGTTTCGGTACCAATACCAATATGAATTGTGATACTTTTCGATACTCTTCAGTACTTTTCCTAAGGAAAAGTCCTTTTGGATACAAACCTTTAGAACAATAAATAGTAGAGGTGTAACGGTACCAAAAAAATCATGGTTCGGTAAGTACCTTGGTACGGACATCACGGTTTGGTAACTCAAATGTTCAACCAAGTTTGTGTTGTCTCGTGTTGTCTCCCTTTGCGAGGCAGACCTTCTCTTGTCTTTTTTCACGTACGCCAGCTGCGAATGTTGATACAGGTGTTGTCATACACACCACTTGTGCAATCTGTGCTCCAATAGGAACAAGAAAGGCGTTTGTGTGCATAAATGAGTAAAATAAATTAACTAAATTAATGAATTGAATCAGTTTCAAAGTACCAGTATTTTCCAAATGCAGTATAGTACCGTTTGGAATACTCTAGTACCGCGGTATTATTTTAGTACCGGTATACCGTGCAACACTAGTGTGTACTGTACAAACAGTGAAAATGAGCTATATGGCTTATGGAAATAAGGAACTCCGGACAGCACTCTGTCAGAAGACTCCACTCGCCGATGCCAGTGTGTATTTCCAAAGCGCTGTCAATCACAAACGGGTTCAGCCTTTTAGACAATTCCTCCAATCATCATGTGTCCTCTCCCGCCTACCACTCCATTAGGTCCCAGGGAATCTCAGCCTCCCTGGAAGTGACAATTTTGTCGCATTTATCCAATGAGCGTCTCGCTTTGCTGCATGAAAAAAACCTGGTCAGTGCTGTCTCATAGGAATGCTTGGAGGCTCCGTGTCCACCGTGCTGACACGAGAATGTATGACAGGGAGGTCGCGTTTGCAAACTGGTGATAAACAGCTGACATTAAACGCATCCTAGAGCTCGTTTAATGCAATGTAAATTGTTATTTTCATATAAATTCAATAGTGCATATTTGACCATTTCTTCTATGAAATTTAAGGGGAAGTTCAGCCTCCCTTGTTGTCTCAGAGCAATCGCCCCTGGACTGCACTGTCTGTACAGTCTATACTGTCTTTATAGTCTGTACTGTCTGTACTCTCTGTACCGTCTGTACAGTCTGTACTGTCTGTGCTCTCTGTACTGTCTGTACAGTCTGTACTCTCTGTACTGTCTGTACTCTCTGTATTCTCTGTACCGTCTGTACTCTCTGTACCGTCTGTACTCTCTGTACTGTCTGTACTGTCTGTACTCTCTGTATTCTCTGTACCGTCTGTACTCTCTGTACCGTCTGTATTCTCTGTACTGTCTGTACTGTCTGTACTCTCTGTATTCTCTGTACCGTCTGTACTCTCTGTACCGTCTGTATTCTCTGTACTCTCTGTACTGTCTGTACTCTCTGTATTCTCTGTACCGTCTGTACTCTCTGTACCGTCTGTACTGTCTGTACTCTCTGTACTCTCTGTACTGTCTGTACTCTCTGTACTGTCTGTACTCTCTGTACTCTCTGTACTGTCTGTACTCTCTGTACCGTCTGTATTCTCTGTACTCTCTGTACTGTCTGTACTCTCTGTATTCTCTGTACCGTCTGTACTCTCTGTACCGTCTGTACTGTCTGTACTCTCTGTACTCTCTGTACTCTCTGTACCGTCTGTACTGTCTGTACTCTCTGTACTCTCTGTACTGTCTGTACTCTCTGTACTGTCTGTACTCTCTGTACTCTCTGTACTGTCTGTACTCTCTGTACCGTCTGTATTCTCTGTACTCTCTGTACTGTCTGTACTCTCTGTATTCTCTGTACCGTCTGTACTCTCTGTACCGTCTGTATTCTCTGTACTCTCTGTACTGTCTGTACTCTCTGTATTCTCTGTACCGTCTGTACTCTCTGTACCGTCTGTACTGTCTGTACTCTCTGTACTCTCTGTACTGTCTGTACTCTCTGTACTGTCTGTACTCTCTGTACTCTCTGTACTGTCTGTACTCTCTGTACCGTCTGTATTCTCTGTACTCTCTGTACTGTCTGTACTCTCTGTATTCTCTGTACCGTCTGTACTCTCTGTACCGTCTGTACTGTCTGTACTCTCTGTACTCTCTGTACTCTCTGTACCGTCTGTACTGTCTGTACTCTCTGTACTCTCTGTACTGTCTGTACTCTCTGTACTGTCTGTACTCTCTGTACTCTCTGTACTGTCTGTACTCTCTGTACCGTCTGTATTCTCTGTACTCTCTGTACTGTCTGTACTCTCTGTATTCTCTGTACCGTCTGTACTCTCTGTACCGTCTGTACTGTCTGTACTCTCTGTACTCTCTGTACTCTCTGTACTGTCTGTACTCTCTGTACTCTCTGTACTGTCTGTACTCTCTGTACCGTCTGTACTCTCTGTACCGTCTGTACTCTCTGTACAGTCTGTACTCTCTGTACTGTCTGTACCGTCTGTACTCTCTGTACCGTCTGTACTGTCCGTACTGTCTCTACTCTCTGTACTGTCTCTACTCTCTGTACTGTCTGTACCGTCTGTACTCTCTGTACTGTCTGTACCGTCTCTACTCTCTGTACTCTCTGTACTGTCTGTACTCTCTGTACTGTCTGTACCGTCTCTACTCTTTGTACTGTCTGTACCGTCTGCACTCTCTGTACAGTCTGTACTGTCTGTACTCTCTGTACAGACAGTACAGACTGTACTGTCTGTACTCTGTATCTTCTGTACTCTCTGTACAGTCTGTACGGTCTGTACCGTCTGTACTGTCTGTACTGTCTGTACTCTCTGTACCATCTGTACTCTCTGTACTGTCTGTGCTCTCTGTACTGTCTGTACCATCTGTACTGTCTGTACTGTCTGTACCGTCTGTACTCTCTGTACCATCTGTACTCTCTGTACTGTCTGTACCGTCTGTACCGTCTGTACTCTCTGTACCATCTATACCGTCTGTACTGTCTGTACCGTCTGTACTCTCTGTACAATCTGTACCGTCTGTACTGTCTGTACAGTCTGTACCGTCTGTACTGTCTGTACTGTCTGTACTCTCTGTACAGTCTGTACTCTCTGTACTGTCTGTACTTTTTGTACAGTCTGTAGTCTCTGTACAGTCTGTACAGTCTGTACTCTCTATACAGTCTGTACCGTCTGTACAGTCTGTACTCTCTGTACTGTCTGTACTTTTTGTACCGTCTGTACTGTCTGTACTGTCTGTATCGTCTGTACTCTCTGTACCATCTGTACCGTCTGTACTCTCTGTACCATCTGTACTGTCTGTACTCTCTGTACCGTCTGTACTGTCTGTACTGTCTGTACTGTCTGTACCGTCTGTACTGTCTGTACTCTCTGTACTGTCTGTACTCTCTGTACAGTCTGTACTGTCTGTACAGTCTGTACTGTCTGTATCGTCTGTACAGTCTGTACTGTCTGTACTCTCTGTACAGTCTGTACTCTCTGTACTGTCTGTACTCTCTGTACCGTCTGTACTCTGTACCGTCTGTACTCTCTGTACTCTCTGTACAGTCTGTACTGTCTATCCCATCTGTACTCTCTGTACTGTCTGTACCGTCTGTACTCTCTGTACTGTCTGTACAGTCTGTACTCTCTGTACTGTCTGTACTTTTTGTACAGTCTGTACTGTCTGTACTCTCTGTACAGTCTGTACTGTCTGTACCGTCTGTACTCTCTGTACAGTCTGTACTCTGTACAGTCTGTACTGTCTGCACTCTCTGTACTGTCTGTACTCTCTGTACAGTCTGTACCGTCTGTACTCTCTGTACTGTCTGTACCGTCTGTACTCTCTGTACTGTCTGTATTCTCTGTACCGTCTGTACTCTCTGTACTGTCTGTACTCTCTGTACTGTCTGTACTGTCTGTACTCTCTGTACTGTCTGTACTGTCTGTACTCTCTGTACAGTCTGTACTGTCTGCACTCTCTGTATAGTCTGTACTGTCTGTACAGTCTGTAGGATCTTTGGTCTTCTATCTGCTACGAAGTGACTCAGTCCTTCAGTTGTGTTGTTCTGGGTTCAGAACAACACAACATGAAGATTTCTCAGCTATAAACAAACATTTATATATATGAACCTTTGTTTTATAAAGTGTTGTTTTGTTGAGAGGAGGCGGAGTCAGAGAGTCACCAACAAGTCAAGTTAAAGAAACTGGAAAAGGTCACGATCAAGTCAAATACAAAAGAGAGGGTGTACGACCATGGCACAGGAAACACACACACACACACACACACACACACACAGTGGCACAGTGGAAATCTCTCTTGGACAGACTGTGTACCACTTCCTTTTCCTGTCATACAATCACACTCAGCTGCCACTTTCTCTGTGTGTGTGTGTGTGTGTGTGTGTGTGTTAAAGGTTTTAATTCAACGTCAGGTTAGAGTCACTTTCTGCTTCACATGTTCACAAACAGTTAAAGAAAAATAAATTTGACTTTAGGAAAGTTAAACCCAGAATGTTGAAGATTCTCAGTTGTTCAGGTCGTGGTGATCATAACCACTGTATCAGGACCTGGACCTGTTTGAGACTGACAAGTCTCTGGGATCAGAGGCAAAACTTCCTCAAGAAACTCAAACAGGTCCAGGTCCTGATACAGAAGTTAGGATTAAACCCAGAATCTGCAGAGAGGTGCTTTACTCCTTCAAAATAAAACAGGCATCAGGCATCATGTAAACTATGTTTCTGTGACCCATGTTGCGCTGTGTGTTTGTGTCAAAGATGATGTGTAAATAAAGTTGAGTTTTTCACACAGTATTTGTAAATAAGTGGCATCGTATGTTTACATCATAAAACACATTTGTTGAGTTGGTGAAGTGGACTCAAGTTAGCTTTCTGACATCAGCATGCTTTGCTTCATCTCGTTATCTCATTCAGTGTTGGACTGTAACGATCAGAGGAGCTCGTTCAGAGCTGACCTGAATGCTTTGATTGTTGCCATTGTGACCAACATCCAAATCAGTGTTCATATTATTCGTTTTTTATAAAATATAAATTATATATCTGCATAAAACTCCCAAACAGCCCATTAAAGAAGATGTAATAACACAATGTGATTCATTTAGCATCAACACTGATAATTATTAATTATTAAACCAGAGGACAAACACACAGTCTCACAGGGACAGGAAGATTTATCTGTCGCAGGTCAGAGAGAACGGTCAAAAACGAAACAAAAAAACAACAACAAAAAGCTGGTCCCAGAACAAGAGCCTCGTTGACAGAGAGGTGACCGTCACAGCTCCAGGAAACACACCCCACCAAAGGTGAACCCTCCTCGGCCATGGAGGACCGCTCTCCTCCCTGAACTGAGACTAAACAACCTACACTGGATTTTACTGGTGGACAGACAGACAGAGAGCTGATGAAGTTTGGGGCTGGATAAAGGCTGGATGAAATGTTTGTCTAAAGCACTATTCGGACGGGATTAGTTTTATATAGGGACGTGGGGTAATGTCACTTTACCACAGGACGTCAGTAATATTAATGGCCGATTCGCACGGGATAAGAAATATCAGTAAAACTACCACAAGTGGGAGGGGTAAATCCATTCACGCACCGCCGTGCCCTCCTGCCATCATGTGCGTATGATAGGACTGTCAAAAGCACCATGAAATTGAGTTTGAATATTTTCGATTTAATTTAGTAGAGTTCGAATAATATTAGAATTTATTATTATTAGTATTAGTAGGCTATTAGTATTATTATTATTATTATTATTTTTTTTTTTTTTACAAAAAACCCCCACAAAAAATAAGATGCTTATTGCTGACGCAATATGAACGTGACACTCGGATGAAAACACCCGTTCTGACCTCACTGAAGTGCCAGGTATGACCAACTTCTGCCTCACTATCTGAGCAATGTTTGGATACTTCAGTGCGTAGTTTTCCACCACAAGAGTGGATCCTGGCCGGCTCGTAGTGGTGTCTCATTCTGGTAACGTTTCATCTCTTCTTCAAAAAGTGTAGGCAGGGAGGCAGCAGGTGCAACACTCTCCCTGAATGTCTCCTCGAACAGGTCACACATCGCGGACAGCGCAGTGGGTGGTGTTGGTGCAGCGGGCTCCTCTGTCGGCGCCTCTCCCTCCCTCTGCGTCCCAAACAGGATTTGCCGTGATATACAACGTTATTGATAGTATTAATTAATTATTAATGATATTCAAATTATCAAATTTAGGTTCCAACTTATAAAAAAATATATATATTCAAATATATTTCTAACTTCGATTTTTTTTTTTGACAGCCCTAACACACATATTTACAGCTGGTCTATTCGCACGGGATTAGTACTACCTGAGGTAATTGTCCGGGACCCTTTTACAGAAGGTAAAAGTCGCAGTAATCTTTACTGACATCGTGCCGTAATGATTACTGACATGGCACATTCGGACGGGACTAAAATCTCTGGTAATTATTACTTTACCCCACGTACCTATGTAAAACTAATCTCGTCTGAATAGGGCTTTAGAGTCCCGATGACAAACTTCTGTCTCAAAGTCCGGAAGACAAACTTCTGTCTCAAAGTCCTGAAGACAAACTTCTGTCTCAAAGTCCAGAAGACAAACTTCTGTCTCAAAGTCCTGAAGACAAACTTCTGTCTCAAAGTCCAGAAGACAAACTTCTGTCTCAAAGTCCTGAAGGCAAACTTCTGTCTCAAAGTCCAGAAGACAAACTGCTGTCTCAAAGTCCTGAAGACAAACTTCTGTCTCAAAGTCCAGAAGACAAACTGCTGTCTCAAAGTCCTGAAGGCAAACTTCTGTCTCAAAGTCCAGAAGACAAACTGCTGTCTCAAAGTCCTGAAGACAAACTTCTGTCTCAAAGTCCAGAAGACAAACTGCTGTCTCAAAGTCCTGAAGACACACTCTGTCTTAAAGACAATTGTCAGTTGCTAATCACACATTATCAGCTCTAGCATGTTTATAAATTAGCCGCGCAGCTAGCTGACTTTCCTCCTCTGTTCATATCTTAACAAATTTGGTGCAACGTTATTATTTTTTTTTTTGTTTCAGTCTCTGCGTCTCCTGACAGAACAGCTCAGTTGAATTTCACACTGTGTGAACGTTATTGCAGTCGAACATTGATTTATTCCCGAGTAAATAACGCTCTCCTCATCGCCTTCCTCTCGGCTGCTCGCCGTCTGCCTGCTGCTGTTCGATGGTGACGCAGACTTTCAAAATAAAAGTGTATCCTAAAGATGAAGACATATATATCGATGTTTTCACTTGGCATCAATGATATTGGATCACTGATCATTTAATTGATATATTTTCGATATATATCGATCCAGATCGATGGATCATTACACCCTTACTGTGATGTGGCACAGCAGTGCCCCCTAGCTGTATTTTGAAAGGTGCTCTTTTATTTTGAAACTCCTTGGCTTTCTATTGGTTGTTAGAGTCACATGGGTAAGGTCACAGGTCAGACCGGCCATCTTGGTTGTTATTATGGATAGAAATGTGCTCCAGAGCATCCCTCTTTTAATCTGGTGCATCCACCGTCATTGAGCCCTGGAGAAGCTTTGTTTGTTAGTTTTATTATATATTATATTTGTGCAGTTTGTAGTTTGTGGATATTGATTGCTTATTTCATATTTTTTTTTACCTTTAGATGCTAATGCTAAAAGTGCTATTTTGTTGTATGCAGCATGTTTATATGTAGCATCTAGCTCTATGTTGTAAGCTACCTGCACTTTATAACACTTTTATGTATATAAAAACATTTTTCTGTATTCCTATTCCAGTTTCACAAGAAACGGCTTCTGGCTTTGTAAAGCTCTGACAAAGACCAACAGTAAACAGCCTCAACTTACTTAAACGTCCGAGTCATCATTCAGTGCCAAAGCTAGTGTTTAGCTATCTGTTACTCTGTGCAGTCACGCACACACAGTGGACAGAATACTTACTACTAGCCAACCAACAGAAATGCAGCATGAAATGAGCCAATCAAACAGACAGATAGCAGCTCGCCATGGAGGCAAAACTAAAGCGCTAAAAGACGTGAGGAAAACCTTGTGAAGCTTTGTGATGTGTCCTCCAGCTCTGACCATGATCGCGTAAAGAAGGACGAAGCATGGAAGGAAATAGAGGTGGAGCTACAGCCGCCAGGTGAGACACCTACAGCTAGCAGACACACACACACACACACACACACACACACTGCAGGATATAGTGACCACTAAACTGTGGGTTATGTTAATGTGTCCCTCTGTGTTGTCCTTCACAGTTGAATTAATAACCCTGCAGCATCACTCAGTGTGTGAAGCTGTGACATCATAGCCTATGATTCAGTGGGCGCCGTCATCGTACAGTCTGCTGACATCACACTGGATGGTTGTTAGCTCCATGTCTCACAGTGGAGCTGACTGATCAGATGTTACGGTCTGTGGGAGGATTAAAGACAATGAGTCTATTTAACATTTTAAAACTACAGTCATTTATTTCTCAGTGGTGAGAGAAGTCCTGTGGACTGTCCTGATCTTATTACTGCTCAGAGACACGAGGTTTGTCTCCTCCCAAATATCTCTGTATTTGACTCGCTGACTCTCTTTGTTTGAAATGTCAGGTTAAATATCTTTTTAAAAAGATATGAACCTGAACATCACAGACACAGAGCTGAGAGACTGTTACAAACTGTGACGCCTTCACTCGTCACTGTGCGCTCTACTCCAGGGCCGGCGGCCATCTTTGACCTTTGGCAGGTTCAGTCACTGTATCTGTTCATGTATAAAACTGTACGTGGTGAACTCCCCTCACACACTGTGACTGAGCTGAAGCTTCAGTCTGAGGTCGACAGGTTTAGGCCATGTTTACACGAAAATGATCCACTGAAAACAGAATCGTTTCTCATTTTCGTTTTGAAAAAAGTTCCGCGTTTGGACGACAACATTTTGATAACAATCGCCGTGCACTGCAGTATACATGCGTGGCCAGTAGTTGGTGGTGTGACGCTTACGCTTCCTTCTACAGAGCAGTGATGTAAAAAAAAAACAAAAAAAAAAACGTTTGTCTGGATGGACCATAGATATATATAATCATATATATATACATATATATATATATATATATATATATATATATATATATATCTCATCATCATGTATATGATATCTATGGGTCGGACGACGAGGTGGAGTTGCTACAGTAAATCTACACTATGATGGGGAAGTGTTGATAAATCCAACAGGGTGAGCAGCACAAGCAGAGCTCGGGAGTCCGCCATTGTTGTTGTAATGGTCAACTTTCTTGTGCATGCCTAGTGACTGGAAGCGTAATGCGCATGTGCCAAAAGTCTCCGTTTTCAGAGGAACTGTATATTGGAAGTTTACCTGACAACGGAGACACTGCCGTTTCAAAAAAATTGCACTCTGGAACCCGTTTTCAAAATGTTGCATTTTCAGGCACCCAAAACGCCGCTGTCGTGTAAACGATCGGCCAAAATGCAACTAAAGTTTATTGTCTTCAGTTGAAATCGTTGTCGTATAAACGGGACCTCAGCCTGGTTGGAAGTTCCTGGTGAACGGACACCTTTAGGTGCTCTGATCCTCTCGCTCTGACAGACCCTCAGATCTGATACTGGGAGAACTGGGCTCTGTCTGATGTTACCGATCTGATAAGGATGGATGTGTGAAGGTGTTTTCATATCTAATATCTCTGATGTTGGATTATGGGTAATATTTTTTGTCTTCATCTGGTCTCCTTTAAAATAAACACCTGGTTAATCATGTGACCTGTTTGTAAACACACAGTCGCTCCTCCGTCAGGAGGCGAGTACAAACCCTACACCCAGGAGGACACCGACACCATGAACCCACCGAGTACTACAGAGACCTCATGACCTTTCCTCTAGCACCCCCTCAGGACAAACAAACAAACCTCAACTCTTGGTGCGAAGCAAATGTGTGATTTGGCTCCGCCCTCTCTGAACTGGTGTTCTTTTAGTTTTCCCCAAGCTAAACTCATAGACGGTACCTGGTACTTCTTCTGAGGTTCCAAGTGGGCGGAGTTAAAACCCTGCAGACCACTGATTGGTCAGAGAGAGTCCTCTGTAACAAGACACATGATGTCCTGCACACATCTTTATAAACAGTCAAGTGACCGTCAATAATGAGCATCCACTCGACCCAGATGTTAAAACATGGTGGCCCACTAACACACCGTTCACTTTGTACACTACACTGTGGTCGACTAACAACGTGCAGATGCCCTCTGTTCAGCTCCCAGTGAGAGGACTGTGTTCAATCAATCAATCAATCAATCAATTTTATTTATAAAGCCCAATATCACAAATCACAATTTGCCTCACAGGGCTTTACAGCATACGACATCCCTCTGTCCTTATGACCATTAAAGATGATGTCATCACAGTTGTACATAGCGTCATGATGATGATGATGATCCCAGAGTTTCATCTACTGTGGAAACTAAACTGACCAAAACACCTCCCATCAGAGAATTCAGAAATCAGACGCAGCGCTCTGAGGTCGTCTGTAGTGTGTGTCAGTAATGAAACTGCAGCTGTGTAAGAACCACAGCACAGAAACACTCCAGTAACGTACGAGTACCTCACACCTGCTCTTTAGTACAGTAACTGAGTAAATGTACTTAGTTTCTTTCCTCCACTGTTCACATTAATATATTTATTTACAACTCTGATTGATAAACGTTTTAAAATAAAGTTCTGTTTCTGCTCAATGATTACTGACTAATAATCATATCGTCACATCTTTAATCTGAAAAAATAAACTGTATCTGAAGCTCATATTTAGAGTCTTAAGTATTTACCTATAAAATGATGGTGAAATGTGCCTTTAATTTCTGACAGCTCAGTTTGTCCATGAATGAACAGGTGTAAAGTGTTTCAGAGGAAAAACAACATGTAAACTTTAAAATTTATCTGTAGCTCAGTTTTGACCTGGAACATGCTGGCGAGAGTGATTTTAATATCTGAACCTCTGAGGGTGAAATTAGTGATTCAGAATCAGAGAAATATTAACATGAATAAATAAAGGCTGAGACTCAGATACTGACGCTGACTGTAAGAGGACAGTGTGGGGACAGTATGAGGACAGAGGACAGTATGAGGACAGTGTGAGGACAGAGGACAGTATGAGGACAGAGGACAGTATGAGGACAGTATGAGGACAGAGGACAGTGTGAGGACAGTGTGAGGACAGAGGACAGTATAAGGACAGTATGAGGACAGTATGAGGACAGAGGACAGTATGAGGACAGTATGAGGAAAGAGGACAGTGTGAGGACAGAGGACAGTATGAGGACAGAGGACAGTATGAGGACAGAGGACAGAGGACAGTATGAGGACAGAGGACTCACCCCAGAGTGCTGATGAAGCCGTTGACGGATCCCTCGGCGTACAGAGACACGATGTCCCCGATGTGGAGGAAACTGGAGGCAGAGTCCGACATCCTGCAGCTGATCCGGGACCCGCCAACAGACTGAGACGAAGGTGCAGATACTCAGGTGGACCGGGACAGACAATCTTTACCTCTGTCTCAATGTCTCCGTGTGAGCGGGAGGACTCTTCAGAGACAGTACAGGAAAGTTAGTGTCTCCTGCAACCTCAGATCAGATCAGATCTGTCTGTCCCTCGGTGTGAGACAGGCTCAGAGAGATAAAATGTCTTAGAGAGAGACAGCCGGGTTCATGACAGCAAACTGGAAAAACCTCCCGACCAGTCCGCAGCAGCAGATTCAAACTTCAGACTCCTCAGTCAGCTCCTCACAGACTCAAACAGCAGGTTATAAACTCCTCTCAGACTCGAACCCGCAGCTCCGGACCCTGTCAGACCCGATCCTCGGTCTCCTCCTGGTCTCTAACAGAGCTTGTGTCGTGCAGCAGTTTAACGTGTTCACACACACACGGAGGTGAACCGAGCTGTTCCCTCCCTCCTCTGACACTGTGTGTGTGTGTGTGTGTGTGCGCGCGTGTGTGTGTGTGTGTGTGTGTGTTGGCGTGCACGTGCGGTGCGTGCTCCCGCTGAAGACTCGGGTAAAAAAACCAGGAAGTGAGCCGAGGTGTTGATAAGGCTGACACACAGCTTCAAGACGGAACAAAACACACTCACACACACACACGGGCGTGCACGGGCGAGTCCACGAGGCGTGTGCACGCGCACACATGTCCTCCAGTACCCCCCCCCCCCCACGAACAAAACACAGCAAACCGGATAATCAACATTTTGACACAAATAAACACATCAAACAGGAAACAGATCAAATAAAAACTGTTTAAAGTTTCAACTTTATTATTTCAAACTAAAATATACATAAATATATTTAATGTCACCTGATCAGGTTAATTTAAGAACAGGTCGTTATTTATGGGGGGGGGGGGTCGTCAAATATTGTTTTAAGCAGTGGGGAGGGACTTGTGTTGTTTGGTTGAGGGGCGAGGTTTACACATTTACATGGTTTTATTTTGGATTTATTTTACTGCTGATTTTTACAGAAAACATGTTCTCTGTAAAAATCAGCAAAATAACTTGTTTATAAGCCAGAAACTGAAACAACAGAAATTATTGTGAGATTACCAATAGTCCCTGAACACATCATGTGGGAGGAACACTTCTGTTAGAAAAGAAATACCTGATGTTAAAATATTGATATTTCATCACAATCATTTTTTATTCTACATCTAACTTAAAATTTGTCCAAAAATAAAAACTTTTTTTTTAACTTTCAAACAAGGTCTGTCTGTGTTTAACCCTCAGTGTGACCTCACAGGAGCGGTGACCTCACAGGAGCGGTGGCTGCAGCACCTCCTCTGTAGGTTTGTTTCCTGTCAAAGTTGCTCTGTGAAGCTCATGAAGCTAATAAAGTCCACATTTGGACCACAACCCATCTGTTTGAAACCACTGGTCCACACTGGCTGAGCGGCTACTTCATGTTTAGCGTGCTGCTAACTTACAGAGGGATGAAAATGATGAGTTTTCTGACTGCAGGACTTTTATTATCACAGGGAGGTGTTTGGTGCTTTACTGAGAGAGATACACACTGTGTGTGTGTGTGTGGAGCTGCTGTTTTAACAACAGGAAGTCCAGTCAGCATGACTTCACACAAACACACACACACAGTGACATTAGTTTATCAGATGAATCTTCTTCAGTCTGATGACGCGTTTGGGTTCAACACAGGTTCCTTCGTGTCGACACAGGTGACATTTGGTTCTGAAGGATCCAGGACTGAAGGTCTCGGTGAAAACACGCCCCTCCCACACTACTGTGAAATGATCATCATACAGTTGGATGAATCTGATTGGCCACCACCTGAAGAAGGGAACCACAGGGTACACAGAGGTGCTGATGTCACTGGTGGAGACAGACATCCGTCTAATCACAGATCTTCATCCTGAGGGACGGAGACAGAGACAGGAAAATAAATCTACATCAGGTGTGACGCTCTAACTGAAGGACTGATGGACTGAGGGACTGATGGACTGATGGACTGATGGACAGATGGACTGATGGACTGAGGGACTGATGGACTGATGGACTGATGGACAGATGGACTGAAGGACTGACGGACTGATGGACTGACGGACCGAAGGACCGACGGACCGATGGACCGAAGGACCGATGGACCGAAGGACCGATGGACCGACGGACCGACGGACCGAAGGACCGATGGACCAATGGACCGAAGGACCGACGGACCGACGGACCGATGGACTGATGGACCGATGGACCAATGGACCGAAGGACCGATGGACCGACGGACCGAAGGACCGACGGACTGATGGACTGATGGACCGATGGACCGATGGACCAATGGACCGAAGGACCGATGGACCGATGGACTGAAGGACTGATGGACCGAAGGACCGATGGACCAATGGACTGAAGGACCGAAGGACCGATGGACTGAAGGACTGATGGACTGATGGACCGAAGGACCAATGGACTGATGGACTGATGGACCGAAGGACCGATGGACTGAAGGACTGATGGACTGATGGGCCAATGGGCCGATGGACCGAAGGAGCACTATTATTAAATTGCTGGTAGAGTGTATTGACAGAGGAGAGGCGTTCACCAGACAAACAGGAGTGGAGGAGAGGATTTTACTCCACTTCTCCCGGTCAGAGATGCTGGGTGCCCAGTAGCTGCGAAGGCTGCCCTCACATTTATGGCCAGTGACCGACATGATCTCCCTGCTCTCCAGGCCAGCTTGGGAGAGCTGTGTGGATGAACGTTAACTGATTTTGATGCTCCTCAGTCTGAGGCCGTTGCTATGGCGTCCTTAGCAACGGAGCAGCAGAGCAGCAGTGATACCTCAAGAAATAAACACAGCAGAATTTTGTTGATTGACCAATCAGAATCAAGTATTTAAGAGTGCCATGTTCTAAAAAAAAAGATAAGTAAGACAGCAAATATAAAAGGTAATAAGGGCACATAAAGTAACAATGAAAAACAACAACAATGAACAAACAACAGCAAACAGTAACAGCAGCATGGCTAAGGTAGCCTTATACGGTGTGCAATAGTGCAAATAGTCCAGTGCAAAATAATCAGGAGGTAGTTGTTGTAACTCCATAGCTGCAGAGCTACAGAGGTACAGAGCTAAAGTGCCCCACCAGAGTTCAATAGTAAAACAGCGTCAGGGAAGAAGCTGCTCCTCAGTCTGGTGGTCCTGCTCTTAGTGCTCCGCAGCATCCTGCCTGAAGGGAGGGGGACAAAGAGAAACAAGAAATATTGGCAATTTAACAATTTCTTCATTTAACAAACAGGAGCCTCAGTAGTGTGGGGAAGAACCATACACAGCCACACCAGCCTGGCACCTCCTCCTCCCCAGTCTTCAACCAGCATTTGTCACAAGTCAGCCAATGTGGTTGTGTGGTCTCCACTCCCAAAGTCTGGAGGTAGTCTCTGATAAACCCCGCTCTATGGCGGCAAGCGTTGTCATCTTGGAGGATAGAGTTCGGTCCCACACTGTGGAGATATGGGATTGCCACTGGTTGCAGAATTTCATCTCGACATCTCTCTGCATTGAGATCGCCTCAAATGATGACAACCTTGTTTTTCCAGTGAGGGAGATGCCGCCCCACATCATCACACTGCCTCCACCAAAAGATGTTACACTATCGGTGTGGCAATCAGCAAAGTGTTCCTCCCCACGCTTTGACCCTACGATCCAGCTGCTCTAGGCAAAATCTGGAGTCATCACTGAACATAATGTTCCTCCACATGTTCATGTACCAGAAGCTCAAAACAAGAGTCAACAGCAAAAACAAAAGCTGTTTGGCATTGGTAGAGAAGATTTGGCAAATTTTTCATGGGCACAACCCACATACTCAGCTCTGCTGCTCATCCCACAAATACATGTTCCTTACAAATGTGGCTCCATTTAAAAGGAAAATAAACAGGCTTTCCAACGGTGTAAGATTTATTGAAGAAATAATCTACTAAACACACGTCCTTACTTTTTGTGCTTAGAGTAAATACACACACATATATATACACATATACACACAGTCTACATGCGTGAAGAGTACAGAGGAGTGTGTGTGTGTGTGTGTGTGTGTTGTGTGGAGTGTGTGTGTGAGGATCAGTAACACAGTGTGTGTTGTTGATGTTCTCCATCAGTAGTCCGCTCGCTCCACCTGTTCTGTCCATTCACAGATTTATAACATCAGCTGTGTGTGTGTGTGTGTGTGTGTGTGTGTGTGTGTGGTCTCCATGGTGACAGCAGGCCGCCAGGGTCTCCGTGGTCTCCGTGGCAATGAAGAGAAACAGGCCAACAACATGTTTGTTTCTGGAGGGGTAAAAAAAAGACTTCCGCTGGGCAACAAATCTACACCTGAGTGTGTGTGTGTGTGTGTTACTGTGTGTTACTGTGTGTGTGTGTGTGTTACTGTGTGTGTGTGTGTATGATATACTGTACACACTGTGGGCCGCGGTCCTCTTTCAGTCTCAGAAACAACCTGCTGCTGCTCAGACACTGTGGACGTCTGAACACTGATCAGACGTGTTTGCAGAGACTCGATCGTTAGTTACAGGTTGTTAATAATCAATAATCATGTTCTGATGAACAGACGTGTCCTATCAGCTCCAGACGTCTCTCCACGTCATGTTCAAGTCTCTACAAACTTCATGTCTCTGGTTCAAACGTCCTCACACAGAGAATCAGTGCTCAGACTCAGGCTGCTCTCACTCATATCTCTGATGTCTTCCTACAAACATCAACCCACCCATCATGTGACCAATGAGCTGACGGCAGTAAACAGGAAGTAGTCCTGAGCACTTGTAAGGAGGCAGGTTGGGGTGGTGGGTGGAGTCACGTGTTCAGATCCGTGTGAACTTTGAGTGGTTTCTGTACCTAAACCTGACCTCTGTGACTTTACCTTAAAGACATAACTGTGCGGATGTGATGTCATTCGTAGGATGTCACATGAACCGTTCTATGAGAATCTCAAAGTACTTTTATGCAAGT
Organism: Epinephelus lanceolatus; assembly: GCF_041903045.1. NCBI lineage: Eukaryota > Metazoa > Chordata > Actinopteri > Perciformes > Serranidae > Epinephelus > Epinephelus lanceolatus. The sequence continues at coordinate 137,949 of NC_135741.1, read as the reverse complement.
AAACTGTACCAGAGTAAAGTTCTACTTTACCGATACTTTATTGATACTTCAGTCAGATTTATAATGCAGGACTCCATGGTGACTGCTACGCCAACGTTAATGAGCTCATCTAACGACTCACAGGAACACAGCCGAGGTCACGTCAGAAGACGAACCAATCAGAGGACAGAGGACTGGATAGTTAACACTCATATATTAGATATGATCAATATATCCTTATTAACAGGCTATGTAAAACAGTCTTTTAAGGTAGCTGTAATTAAACCCCTACTAAAAAAGCCCACCCTGGATCCAGAGGTGTTAGCCAACTATAGACCAATATCTAATCTTCCCTTTATGTCAAAGATCCTTGAGAAAGTAGTCGCAGACCAGCTGTGTGATTTTCTCCAGGATAATAATTTATTTGAGGAATTTCAGTCAGGATTTAGAGTGCATCATAGCACTGAGACAGCACTAGTTAAAATTACAAATGACCTTCTGATTGCTTCAGACAAAGGACTCGTCTCTGTTCTTGTTTTATTAGATCTTAGTGCGGCGTTTGACACTATTGACCATCAAATTCTACTGCAGAGACTGGAACACTTAATTGGCCTAAAAGGTTCTGCACTAAGCTGGTTTACATCTTATTTATCTGATCGTTTTCAGTTTGTTGACGTTCATAATGAATCATCCTTATGTACCAAAGTTTGTTTTGGAGTTCCGCAAGGTTCTGTGCTCGGACCAATCCTATTTACTCTATATATGCTTCCTTTAGGTAACATCATTAGAAATCACTCTGTAAATTTCCATTGTTATGCGGATGATACACAGTTGTATTTATCGATGAAGCCAGAAAAAAGTAATCAATTAACTAAACTCCATAACTGCCTTAAAGACATAAAAACTTGGATGAGCAGCAATTTCCTGATGTTAAATTCAGACAAAACTGAAGTTATTGTTCTTGGCCCCAAACAACTCAGAGACTCTTTATCTGATGACATAGTTTCTCTAGATGGCATTGCTCTGGCCTCTAGCACTACCGTAAGAAACCTTGGAGTAATATTTGATCAAGATTTGTCTTTCAATTCTCATTCTCTAAAACAAACCTCACGGACTGCATTTTTTCATCTGCGTAATATTGTGAAAATTAGGCCTATCCTGACCCAAAAAGATGCAGAAAAATTGGTCCACGCTTTTGTTACCTCTAGGCTGGATTACTGTAACTCTCTATTATCAGGTAGCTCTAGTAAGTCCTTAAAAACTCTCCAGCTAATTCAGAATGCAGCAGCACGTGTACTAACAGGAACTAAGAAACGAGATCATATTTCTCCTGTTTTAGCTTCTCTGCACTGGCTCCCTGTAAAATCCAGAATTGAATTTAAAATCCTACTGTTAACTTATAAAGCTCTAAATGGTCAAGCTCCGTCATATCTTAGAGAGCTCATAGTGCCATATTATCCCACCAGAACACTGCGCTCTGAGAACGCAGGGTTACTCGTGGTCCCTAAAGTCTCCAAAAGTAGATCAGGAGCCAGAGCCTTCAGCTATCAGGCTCCTCTCCTGTGGAATCATCTTCCTGTTACGGTCCGGGAGGCAGACACCGTCTCCACATTTAAGACTAGACTTAAGACTTTCCTCTTTGATAAAGCTTATAGTTAGGGCTGGCTCAGGCTTGCCCTGTACCAGCCCCTAGTTAGGCTGACTTAGGCCTAGTCTGCCGGAGGACCCCCCTATAATACACCGGGCACCTTCTCTCCTTCTCTCTCTCTCTCTCTCTCTCTCTCTCTCTCTTTCTCTCTCGTATTCTATTACTGCATCTTGCTAACTCGGCCATTCTGGATGTCACTAACTCGGCTTCTTCTCCGGAGCCTTTGTGCTCCACTGTCTCTCAGATTAACTCATATCACAGCGGTGCCTGGACAGCGTGACGTGTGTGGTTGTGCTGCTGCCGTGGTCCTGCCAGATGCCTCCTGCTGCTGCTGCCATCATTAGTCATTAGTCATACTTCTACTGTTATTATACACATATGACTATTGTCACACATGTATACTGCCAGATATTAATACATACTTTCAACATATTGTACCACAGTAGCCGGAACTATAACTATAATATTATTACTTTCAATAATGTTGTTGTAAGCTACTGTCATTACCTGCATCTCTCTCTCTCTCTCTCTCTCTCTCTCTCTGTCTCATTGTGTCATACGGATTACTGTTAATTTATTATGCTGATCTGTTCTGTACGACATCTATTGCACGTCTGTCCGTCCTGGAAGAGGGATCCCTCCTCAGTTGCTCTTCCTGAGGTTTCTAACGTTTTTTTCCCCGTTAAAGGGTTTTTTGGGGAGTTTTTCCTGATCAGCTGTGAGGGTCTTAAGGACAGAGGGATGTCGTATGCTGTAAAGCCCTGTGAGGCAAATTGTGATTTGTGATATTGGGCTTTATAAATAAAATTGATTGATTGATTGATTGATTGACAGACCAGAGCCACTGTGAAAGTGAGCCAATCAGAGGACAGAACAGAGCCACTGTGAGAGTGAACCAATCAGAGGACAGAACAGAGCCACTGTGAGAGTGAACCAATCAGAGGACAGGACAGAGCCGCTCTGACAGCAGCACCGTATTAAACTGTGTCAGACTGAAGATATTAACATCAAACACCTCGACATCAGGACAATACTGTGGGGCTGATTAATACACAGAGAAATTTATGATCAATAATCAACTTGACCGAATGACTCATTAAAGACAAATAACAGAACAGTTTGATCAGTTCAGAAAATAATATCAAACTTTGCTGTCATTAAGCTTTTAAAATGATTGTACATAAAATCTGAGATGACATCTGGTCTCATGTAAATATGAATAATAAATATAATAAGTAATTAATAAGTATGATTAATAAATATAATAAGTAATTAAATAAGTATGAATATAATAAATATAATTAGTAATTATTGAGTATGACTATAATAAATATAATTAGTAATTATTAAGTATGAATATAATAAATATAATAAGTAATTAATAAGTATGAATATAATAAATATAATAAGTAATAATTATGAATATAATAAATATAATTAGTAATTATTGAGTATGACTATAATAAATATAATTAGTAATTATTAAGTATGAATATAATAAATATAATAAGTAATTATTAAGTATGAATATAATAAATATAATAAGTAATTAATAAGTATGAATATAATAAATATAATAAGTAATTAATAAGTATGAATATAATAAATAATAAGTAATTAATAAGTATGAATATAATAAATATAATTAGTAATTATTGAGTATGAATATAATAAATATAATAAGTAATTATTAAGTATGAATATAATAAATATGATAAGATCTCAAATCATTTTAATAAACTGTTTATATTTGTTAATTTTCTGTGTCACAAGTTAAACTGGATGATGTTAGTTTGTTCACTGGTGTTTGACACTCGGACTCGTCGATGTTTCTGCTGCTCGTTTGGTCCCGTTGCTCTTATAGAAAGAGATTTTAAATCTTCCTGAGACTTGACCTGATTAAAGAAGGTTTTATATATATATATATATATATATATATACACACATACATATATATATAATAAAGTTATTTGTACGACATGAGTTCATCATTGACCAGAAAACATCAAGGGGCATCCAGATCAATAATTCATGTTACAGTCAGTTTAATGTTTAAACTACTTTCTTCATCCTCTCCTCTCCTCCTCCTCCTCCTCCTCCTCCTCTCCACAGAGTCTTCACAGATCTGACTTTATTTTCAGACCTGAATCTGGTGTCAATAAACTTTCAGAGATCATCAGACTGAACAGAGTTTAACTCTCTGATGGCTCATCACATGCTCATACATGTGTGACACAGTTGTGTCTACCTTTTGAAGTGATGGGGGCTGGCGGCGGGCTGGACGCTGGGAGGACAGAGGGATGGACGGATTTAGAAAAAGACAGCTGTCTAAATAGGGAGAAGATCTAAAAAAGACGAAGAGGCGATTTTCCATCTGAACTTGAAAACATAAACTTGTTTGGAGTTCACGGCGCCGGACGAGGTCAAACAACTGGGCCAGACAGAGAACAGACAGCTGACAGAAACATTTATAATTCATCTTCTGCTGTTTTTAGATCATTTGGATGATTTGATCTGAGACTGTTCAAAGATTCAGCTGCTGGTTTCCTCTAACAGCTGAGACACAAACACACACAGCTACACTTTATGACACATTATTATACTTTATACCATATTGTGGTCGCAGCTCTGTGACGAGTCACCACAACAGATCATAAATAAATGAAAACACTGTACCTCTGATGAAGATGAGTGTCTCTGCACTAGAGCAAAGACAATTATTAAACCATACGGACTACACAGATGCAGATATTGAACAACATCAGAGATCAGAGCGACGCTGTGATTTTGTTTCTGTATTTATTTGATGAGTGTCAGAGGGTTAGGGCTGAGATCTGATAACTGATGTTCACATGATAATAAAGACCTGGTGTCTCATGATCATAGTGACGTATCTACTGCAGGGACGACGGAGACGATGGGGATGAGGTCCGACCTGTCAGTGGATGAACCAGGCGGACGGTGGACGGCTCTGAGTTGCAGCTCCAAACCAAACAGGACTGTCAGCTCAGAGATTTAGATCGGATTTAAGAGAAAGGAGGAATTTCACGCTCTGTTGTTTCACACCAACATTTTCCACCAACTTTCTGCCTTATAAGGTGTGTGTGTGTTACTGTGTGTGTGTGTGTGTGTGTGTGTGTGTGCGTTGACCCCTGGTACCCTCCGTGTCTTTCCACTGCTCACACTGTTATAAAGACCTTATATAGAGCTGCAGCAGCAGAGACGACTGAGCAGGATGCTGTGTCCATATCCGGCCTGTCTGCTCACCTGATTGGCTGAGGCCGTCACACCTGAAAGACCTGGATGACCTGGAGTCTTTGGATGGAGACATGAGGATGATGAGTTCAGATCAAGAAGACTTTAAAGTGTTCAGACAAACAGAGCCGGGTCGTCCTGTCAGACTTCTCATTATTCAATCAGACACACGGGGCATCACAAGGTGGGTTTCCATCCACCTATTTTTATTCGCATTTTCAACAATTGCGAAAAGAAACTTGAATGGAAACACCAGAAATTCGAAAAAGGGCCGAAATATCGCAAAAAAGTTTTTATGCTTGGAGGGGATGGAAAAGTCAGCGTATCGATATTAGGAAAATGCGACTTTTGGCAATGGAAACAGATTTAGCAAATAAACAATGACGTAGGCTCCCGAATCCTACTTCTACTTCACACACACACCTGTGTGAACTTAGAGAGAGGTAATTACTCCAGTGTCAGGTGAGTGTATTTCACAACTTACCTGAATAAACTGGACATGTTGAATACCGCTGCATCATGTGCGCTGCCTGGTGTACCAACACAGACATCACGGCATTATGTAGGCTACGCTGACAACGCTGATATGAGTGTAATGAGGGCTCTCGCAGTGGCCAAGAAGTTCCCAAGGAATCTCTCCATCTCGTCGTAGTCATGGATGTGCCGGTAATTGTTTACATCAGTTGTGGACATGAGACGCTCTCAATGACGTCATCTCACGGTGCCCTCTTCTTCTACGGGTGTTCTTTTGCATTTTATTTTTCATGAGAAGCGCCACCTTCTGCTCGACCTGTTGACTCCCAATACTCATTTTCACAAAATTCGCTTAAAATTTGCGATACATTTGGATGGAAACCCAGCTACAGTTGGACTGATGACCAGGGGCCTCAGTGGGGGAGGGGGGCCAAAAACCTGGAATAAAAAGTTCGGTTTCGTCTTGTTTTGTATTCCTAAATAGTCAGTAGGAGTAAATATCAGTGACATAATGTCTTTAAAACTGTCTGAATAATCTTCAGTTTCAGTTTAAAGACTGAACTTTGTCTAAGATGGCGTTAGCTCTCTGACCTGTATCGTTTCTAAAGTGACGTGTCATCTGAGCTGACTTCATCATCAGGAGGTCGAGTGTGTGCTGTCTCCTCTCTGAGGCTGTGCTCTGTCAGATCGACTTTGATGAATGACTCAGGCGGCAGGTAGCTACACGTCCTGAGAATCTGGCAGACGACGAGCGTTTGTCTGTTTGTGTGAGTCAGCAGTTTATTTAACACCAGAGAAACAGAGTTCAGAACATTAATGATATTAAAGTTGATCCATGTGGTGACGAGTCGACACAGAGACACTCTGCAGTCAGACGGGACACATGTATGTATCTGTTACAGTTTATATGTTGACAGACACACAGCAGTTCAGGGTTGTTTGTGTCATTAATGTTTCCAGGCTGACGGGTTTTTTCACAAGGTGTCATTAAATGTTCGTCGGTGACTAAAGTGTTTGGTAGGTTGTAACGTGCAGGAGTCTGATGACCGGTGGAACATGTTTCACTTCCAGGGAAGAACAAAAACACGCTGAAGGAATCTCCCGACATCTTTACAGCAGGACGTCAATCAGCTATAACACAGCCACGATTCTCTGCCGTCACATGATGTCATCACCAGGAGAATATACTGGGACCAGAGACACAGGTGGACAAGTGAGACACCTGGAGGGTTGTCCCTGTCTTCAGTTTTAATAAGAGCTGATCTATATGGTTTATAAAGGACTGTTGTCAGGTTTTTTCTCAGCTACATGCAGAGTTCATGTTTCAGACGTACCAATGTGACTCAGTTATCTTTTAGTATTTAATGCAACATGTTTGTGAACGTGCTGCACAGCTTCGTCCACAAGGTGGAGCCTCATTCGTCGAGGATGATCAGCTTTTGTAGTTCAGTTTCTGGTGAGAGGCTGAAGGTCCTGAAACACCAGGCTGATCATCGACTGGTGGTCAACGTTGGGCCGTCACCTCAGTTGGTGTGGTGTGTCTGTTGACACCAATCAGCCCTTGTTAGCAGCTTTTCAGCTACTTCATCATGTTGAGCCCGTCGGTGAATGACCTCCCTCTGACTGTCAGCTGAGCTCAGCGTCAGTGAGTGAAGGAGGAGCTAAAGTCCAGAGGGAGTGAGACCAAAATAACTTGTTCCATCAGGTCAGATTATTTTTCTCCTCAGCAGAAACGTTTCCTGATGGTTTGTGTTATTGTTCACTGGCACACGGTAAATATGCTCTGATTGTGTTGTTCATGTGCTAACTGGCTAACTAGCATCAAGACACTCTTCCTGGTGATGAATACAGACGACCGCCGTCTGCTGCTGTGGAGAATCATTTCCTCTAAGCAGGAGCAGAATGGATGAGCTGATTGGTCATCGGCTGGAGTCTTTGTGGTGTGTTCAGATGCAACTTTTTTGGTGGAGACACTGCGTCGACACAGCAGGGGGCCTTTGTCACTGCTTGTCCTTTGATGATTGACGTGGTGATTGTGTGTCTCTGAGCCTCGACAGCTTCACAGCAGAGACTTCTCCTGTTTCTGTTTCTGCTGTGAAGCTCAGAGATAAAGTGAAACTCTGTCTTTGCTGAATTGTTGAATGTTTTGAGGATGAGGATGATGTCATCATTGACCTCACAGTATCAGTCATCTGAAGGTTCTTGAGATCTCCAGAATGTGGCGTTGAACACGTTTTAGAATGAAGGCATAGTTTGAACGTCTCTCTAGCTCTGTTTTCATTCTTCTGTCACTTTTCATGTGACGACCGAGTGCAGCAGCATCGAGATGTTGATGCTTCTGCACTCGGCCGTCACCATGTCTCTGAACTGTGTGAACGCCCATTTAGCAAACACTGTACAGAGATCACACACACAACACATATCAGACAATCATAACCACATGATGTGTGTGTGTGTGCTCAGAGACCTGATAACATCCTGATAACGTGACCTTTGTAAATCTTGCAACTCAACGTTTGATTGGCTGTGAGTCTGTGCTTGTTTAAATAAAGTTTCAGCTGTGACTCTTCACAGTTATGGAACAAAAACATTTTTAATATCAGACATTTGAGTCAGGGAACAGATTTTAATAAAGTCAGTAACTGTTTCTGTCTGTCTGAATCTGTCTGTCTGAATCTGTCTGTCTGAATCTGAATCTGTCTGTCTGAATCTGTCTGTCTGAATCTGTCTGAATCTGTCTGTCTGAATCCGTCTGTCTGAATCTGCCTGAATCTGTCTGAATCTGTCTGAATCTATCTGTCTGAATCTGTCTGTCTGAATCTGTCTGAATCTATCTGTCTGAATCTGTCTGAATCCGTCTGTCTGAATCTGTTTGTCTGAATCTGTCTGAATCTGTCTGTCTGAATCTGTCTGAATCTGTTTGTCTGAATCTGTCTGAATCTGTCTGTCTGAATCTGTCTGAATCTGTTTGTCTGAATCTGTCTGAATCTGTCTGTCTGAATCTGTCTGAATCTGTTTGTCTGAATCTGTCTGAATCTGTCTGTCTGAATCTGTCTGTCTGAATCTGTTTGTCTGAATCTGTCTGAATCTGTCTGTGTCTGTCTGAATCTGTCTGTCTGAATCTGTTTGAATCTGTCTGAATCTGTCTGTTTCTGTCTGAATCTGTCTGTCTGAATCTGTCTGAATCTGTCTGTCTGAATCTGTCTAAATCTGTCTGAATCTGTCTGTCTGAATCTGTCTGTCTGAATCTGTCTGAATCTGTCTGAATCCGTCTGTCTGAATCTGTCTGTCTGAATCCGTCTGTCTGAATCTGTCTGAATCCATCTGTCTGAATCTGTCTGTCTGAATCCGTCTGTCTGAATCTGTCTGAATCTGTCTGTCTGAATCTGTCTGAATCTATCTGTCTGAATCTGTCTGCCTGAATCTGTCTGAATCTATCTGTCTGAATCTGTCTGAATCTGTCTGTCTGAATCTATCTGTCTGAATCTATTTGTCTGAATCTGTCTGAATCTGTCTGTCTGAATCTGTCTGAATCTGTCTGAATCCGTCTGTCTGAATCTGTCTGTCTGAATCCGTCTGTCTGAATCTGTCTGAATCCATCTGTCTGAATCTGTCTGTCTGAATCTGTCTGTCTGAATCTGTCTGAATCTGTCTGTCTGAATCTGTCTGAATCTATCTGTCTGAATCTATTTGTCTGAATCTGTCTGAATCTGTCTGTCTGAATCTGTCTGAATCTGTCTGTCTGAATCTGTTTGTCTGAATCTGTCTGTCTGAATCTGTCTGTCTGAATCTGTTTGTCTGAATCTGTCTGAATCTGTCTGTGTCTGTCTGAATCTGTCTTAATCTGTCTGTCTGAATCAGTTTGAATCTGTCTGAATCTGTCTGTTTCTGTCTGAATCTGTCTGAATCTGTCTGTCTGAATCTGTCTGAATCTGTCTGTCTGAATCTGTCTAAATCTGTCTGAATCTGTCTGAATCCGTCTGTCTGAATCCGTCTGTCTGAATCTGTCTGTCTGAATCTGTCTGAATCCGTCTGTCTGAATCTGTCTGTCTGAATCTGTCTGAATCTGTCTGAATTTGTCTGTCTGAATCTGTCTGAATCTGTCTGTCTGAATCTGTGATGATCATCTTTGATTTTTACATTATTGTTGTTCAGTTGTTTGTTTTTTAACTTGTGTTTGTTTCTGCTTGATTTTAAAACACGTGTTGCTCTCTGATAATGGCAGGTGTATCAATAAAGTTCATTCATTCAAACAGATACTGTGAAGGTGTCACTTTGTACTGCCGCTCACTGTGAACATTTATCACTATTTTTTACAAACAAACAAACAAACAAACAAACAGTCAGTCTACTCGTGGAGAAATAAACCAGCAGATGAATCCATAATGATAGTAATACTCTGACTCACTCAGTGTTACTGCAGTAATATTTCACACAGTGATGTAGGAGACGCTGCTCCTCAGAACAACAGTCCCCTCCAGTGATTCAGAGTGGAGCTGCAGCTCAGAGTCAGATTAACCATCAGTCATGTTAAATATGACATTATTTCTGACTTTAAATGTGAGTCATCTCTGAACACTGTAGAAACGTTCCGTCACTTCACACCTTAAAGTCCAGCTGAGACCAAAGATTCACAACATCTACTGTCAATGCTCTGTTCTGTTGACAGGAAGTGACCACCATGAGACGGCGCATCATCTCTAGTCAACAACTCTCTGTGCTTCTGATCTGTGACGTTGACAGGAAGTGACCACCATGAGACGGCGTATCATCTCTAGTCAACAACTCTCTGTGCTTCTGATCTGTAACACTGACAGGAAGTGACCGCCATGAGACGGTGCATCATCTCTAGTCAACAACTCTCTGTGCTTCTGATCTGTAACGTTGACAGGAAGTGACCACCATGAGATGGCATATCATCTCTAGTCAACGACTCTCTGTGCTTCTGATCTGTAACGTCGACAGGAAGTGACCGCCATGAGACGGCATATCATCTCTAGTCAACAACTCTCTGTGCTTCTGATCTGTAACGTCGACAGGAAGTGACCGCCATGAGACGGTGTATCATCTCTAGTCAACCAGTCTCTGTGCTTCTGATCTGTAATGTTGACAGGAAGTGACCGCCATGAGACGGTGTATCATCTCTAGTCAACGACTCTCTGTGCTTCTGATCTGTGACGTTGACAGGAAGTGACCACCATGAGACGGCGCATCATCTCTAGTCAACAACTCTCTGTGCTTCTGATCTGTAACGTTGACAGGAAGCGACCACCATGAGACGGTGTATCATCTGTAGTCAACGACTCTCTGTGCTTCTGATCTGTAACGTTGACAGGAAGTGACCGCCATGAGACGGCGTATCATCTCTAGTCAACAACTCTCTGTGCTTCTGATCTGTAACGTCGACAGGAAGTGACCGCCATGAGACGGTGTATCATCTCTAGTCAACCAGTCTCTGTGCTTCTGATCTGTAATGTTGACAGGAAGTGACCGCCATGAGACGGTGTATCATCTCTAGTCAACGACTCTCTGTGCTTCTGATCTGTGACGTTGACAGGAAGTGACCACCATGAGACGGCGCATCATCTCTAGTCAACAACTCTCTGTGCTTCTGATCTGTAACGTTGACAGGAAGCGACCACCATGAGACGGTGTATCATGTCTAGTCAACAACTCTCTGTGCTTCTGATCTGTAACGTTGACAGGAAGTGACCGCCATGAGACGGCGTATCATCTGTAGTCAACGACTCTCTGTGCTTCTGATCTGTAACGTTGACAGGAAGTGACCGCCATGAGACGGTGTATCATGTCTAGTCAACAACTCTCTGTGCTTCTGATCTGTAACGTTGACAGGAAGTGACCGCCATGAGACGGTGTATCATCTGTAGTCAACGACTCTCTGTGCTTCTGATCTGTAACGTTGACAGGAAGTGACCACCATGAGACGGCGTATCATGTCTAGTCAACAACTCTCTGTGCTTCTGATCTGTAACGTTGACAGGAAGCGACCACCATGAGACGGTGTATCATCTGTAGTCAACGACTCTCTGTGCTTCTGATCTGTAACGTTGACAGGAAGTGACCACGATGAGACGGCGTATCATGTCTAGTCAATAACTCTCTGTGCTTCCGTTCTGATTTGCAGCTTTTCAGACTTATTTTGTGGCTGAATATAATTTGTAGCTTCTTAAAATCTGAATGAGGATAGTGATAGTGAGATACTGGCAACAGTGATGAAACAAGAGTCTGAATTCAGTGGTGAGGACACAGGAAAGGTTTTCTTCTGATGACTCTTCCGTGAAGGTCATACCTGTCCAGGCGTGTCTGCACAGTAGAACAGTGCACCACCACTCTTCCTTTCTAACAATCCTACGAGCAGCTCTCTCACAAAGTTTTCAGCTTGACCTCCACAGTTCCTGTTAACTGCCATTTCTTAATGACATGACCAAGTGAGGAAACAGCTCCCTGAAAACACTTTGCTATCTTCTTCTAGTCGTCATGATGACGCACTGACACATGTTGGCACACTTACGTAGTAGCAATGTTATACCAACATATGTTTGTCATTTGGATTTTTACTTTCTGTTTTACAATATGAAGGGATGTCTAAAATGTTCATCAATCTTGAGGACATAAAAAATGTAAAGACATTAAAGGGTTAATTACAGGAGACAGGCCGTAGAGATGCTGGACATGGTTCCCAGTAAAACCACCATCACACCACTAGAGGGCAGCATGACTGAGAGAGAGAGTGAGAGAGAGAGAGAGAGAGAGAGAGAGAGTGTGTGTGTGTGTTTGTGTGTGTGAGAGAGGGAAAAAGAGAAAAAGAAAGTATGTGTGCATGATTGTGCAGACAAATGTGTGTATTTGTGTGTGTGCGTATGTGTGTGCCAATGTTGTTTGTATGCATGTGTTTGTGTTTGCCTGTCACTGTGTGTGACTGTGTGTATTTCAGTGTGTGTGTATCCTGACAAAGGCTCCATCCAGCCGTGTTGCAGAGGGCTGCTGGTTCCCAGAGACCCTCACAGCTCCAGGACGCCCAGTCTCTCTGCAGCCTGCAGCTCAGACACACCAGCCCTGACACGGACTCAGACCTCAGCCTGCTCCCCCTCCTTCTCCTGGAGCTCCGACACCTGTGTGGACTAATGGACAGGAAACACGGAGTCCAGTTTTAAAGTGGGAAAGTTTGGAGTCTATAGAGACAACGCCTGAAGAGAAGAGAAGAGAAGAGAAGAGAAGAGAAGAACCTCAGAGGATATCTTCATCTTGTCTGGACTACAATCTTATTTAAGATCTCAAGGACGTCTCAGCAAACATCAGCGTTTTTTTTTCATCAATTAGAAACTTTCTGTTTGACATCTAACAGCTGACACTCTGGTGTAATTTAACTGTTTTCTGGATTGGCGACTTTGCCAAACACGTCACTGTCCTCTGGTGATTTTCCTCAGACTCACTCTGAACCAGACCTTTCATCATCTGAGAGGTTGCGGGTTCGTCTCCTGGTTCTGAGTTCTTGGATTTTTTTTGGAACGATTTTCTGAAACTTAATTGAAGCTCTGAAAGAATTTTGCACCTTCATTCTGTCATCACGTCTTGTAAAGCTCAAACACCGATCCTAAAACTGTCTGTCACAGTTAAAACCTGCGTCATGGCCTTGTCTGTTGGTCTGTGGGTATGTCTCTGCCTGCCGCTGCTGTTCATGGACGCAAAGAGCGTTGGACAACATGACAGTCAGAGCGACGCCCTTGACCAACCCTCCTCCCTCGTCAAACTGGAACCTCTTTGGATCACCAAGCAGCAGCTCAGGACCGTGGACGCCCCCAACCACAGCCTCCCCCTCCCCGAGCTGCTGGATCTAGACGTGGACCAGCACCATCGCCAGGCCCGCGGCGCTGATGAGGAGGAGCAACAGTCCACTTTCAGCCAATCCTTCGAGAATGACTCGGTGACGGCGCCACAGGCCACTGAGTTTGACAACGGGACAAAAGTAGGAGCGGGAGAGACTGGTAATCATGATGATAACACCAATCTCCATGGAAATGCCTCCAGCTCTGACCACGATGCCCCGGGACTCTTCAACCCCTTCTACCCGCTGGCAGACAGCTCGTACGCAGCATACGCGGTCCTCTTCCTGGCCGGCCTGGTGCTGGCGGTGGGCGTGGTGGGAAATATGGCGGTAATGTGTATAGTCTGGAACAACTACTACATGAGGTCAGCCTGGAACTACCTGCTGGCCAGCATGGCATTCTGGGACTTCCTGGTCCTGGTGCTCTGCCTTCCTGTGGTGGTCCTAAACCAGCTCTCCCATAGGAGGATCCTGGGTGACATCACCTGCCGCATGGTGCCTTATATGGAGGTGGGTGGGGCTTATGTGCAAGTGGGATAAGACCTTTGGGGATTCTGATTAACATATTGTGTTTGTTGTGCCATACTTTTATTTTCAACTTCCTGTGTGCTAATAAACTAAACTCAGCTGTACAGGAAGTGTGTGAGGAGGAAGCGGAAGTGTGTGAGAAGGAAGAGGAAGTGTGTGAGGGGGAAGAGGGAGGAAATGTGTGAGGACGAAGAGGAAGTGTGTGAGGAGGAGGAAGTGTGTTAGGAGGAAGAGGAAGTGTGTGAGGAGGAGGAAGTGTGTTAGGAGGAAGAGGAAGTGTGTGAAGAGGAAGAGGAAGTGAGTGAGGAGGAAGAGGAATTGTGTGAGGAGGAAGAGGAAGTGTGTGAGGACGAAGAGGAAGTGTGTGAGGAGGAAGAGGAAGTGTGTGAGAAGGAAGAGGGAGGAAGTGTGTGAGGATGAAGAGGAAGTGTGTGAGGAGGAGGAGGGAGTGTGTTAGGAGGAAGAGGAAGTCTGTGAAGAGGAAGAGGAAGTGAGTGAGGAGGAAGAGGAATTGTGTCAGGAGGAAGAGGAAGTGTGTGAGGACGAAGAGGAAGTGTGTGAGGAGGAGGAGGGAGTGTGTGAGGAGGAAGAGGAAGTGTGTGAGGACGAAGTGTGTTAGGAGGAAAAGGAAGTGTGAGTCAGAGAGAGTCAGAAGGCTTTCACTAAAACAACCACCATGTCCTGCACTGATGACGTCATCCTTATCGCGGACACATCAGTACTCATTAGTATTGTGTCAGTGTGAGTTTCCTCCAGGTGCTCCGACATGTTCTCCCCGTGTAAGCGTGGGTTTCCTCCAGGTGCTCCGACAAGTTCTCCCCGTGTCAGCGTGGGTTTCTCCAGGTGCTCTGACATGTTCTCCCCATGTAAGCATGGGTTTCCTCCAGATGCTCCAACATGTTCTCCCTGTGTCAGCGTGGGTTTCCTCCAGGTGCTCTGACATGTTCTCCCCGTGTCAGCGTGGGTTTCCCCCAGGTGCTCTGACATGTTCTCCCTGTGTCAGCGTGGGTTTCCTCCAGGTGCTCTGACATGCTCTCCCCGTGTCAGCGTGGGTTTCCTCCAGGTCCTCCGACATTTTCTCCCTGTGTCAGTGTGGGTTTCCTCCAGGTGCTCTGACATGTTCTCCCTGTGTCAGTGTGGGTTTCCTCCAGGTGCTCTGACATGTTCACTGCTGCATGAGTTCACTACTCCACCAGGTCACTGCTTCATCATTTCACTGCTCCTCAGTTCACTGCTCCATCAGGTCACTGCTTCTCAGTTCACTGCTCCATCAGGTCACTGCTCCATCAATTCACTGTGCTATTAGGGCACTGCTCTGTCATGTCACTGCTCCATCAGGTCACTGCTCCATCAGGTCACCGCTCCTCAGGTCACTGTGCTATTAGGTCACTGTTCTGTCAGGTCACTGCTCCATCAGGTCACTGCTCCATCAGTTCACTGCTCCATCAGGTCACTGCTCCTCAGGTCACTGCTCTGTCAGGTCACTGCTCCATCAGGTCACTGCTCCATCAGGTCACTGCTCCATCAGGTCACTGCTCCATCAGTTCACTGCTCCTCAGGTCACTGCTCCATCAGTTCACTGCTCCATCAGTTCACTGCTCCTCAGTGCAGTGCTCCATCGGGTCACTGTTCCTCAGTTCACTGCTCCATCAGGTCACTGCTCCTCAGTTCATTGCTCCATCAGGTTACTGCTCCATCAGGTCACTGCTCCATCAGGTCACTGCTCCTCAGTTCATTGCTCCATCAGGTTACTGCTCCATCAGGTCACTGCTCCATCAGGTCACTGCTCCTCAGATCACTGTGCTATTAGGTCACTGCTCTGTCAGGTCACTGCTCCATCAGTTCACTGCTCCTCAGTGTAGTGCTCCATCGGGTCACTGTTCCTCAGTTCACTGCTCCATCAGGTCACTGCTCCTCAGGTCATTGCTCCATCAGGTCACTGCTCCATCAGGTCACTGCTTCATCAGTTCACTGCTCCATCAGTTCACTGCTCCATCAGGTCACTGCTCCATCAGTTCACTGCTCCTCAGGTCACTGTGCTATTAGGTCACTGCTCTGTCAGGTCACTGCTCCATCAGTTTACTGCTCCATCAGGTCACTGCTCCTCTGTTCAGTGCTCCATTAGGTCACTGCTCTGTCAGATCACTGCTCCATCAGTTCACTGCTCCATTAGGTCACTGCTCCATCAGGTCACCGCTCCATCAGGTTACTGCTCCTCAGTTCACTGCTCCTCAGTTCACTGCTCCATCAGGTCACTGCTCCATCAGTTCACTGCTCCATCAGGTCACTGCTCCTCAGTTCACTGCTCCATCAGTTCACTGCTCCATCAGGTCACTGCTCCTCAGTTCACTGCTCCATCAGTTCACTGCTCCATCAGGTCACTGCTCCTCAGTTCACTGCTCCATCAGGTCACTGCTCCATCAGTTTACTGCTCCATCAGTTCACTGCTCCTCAGTTCAGTGCTCCATCAGTTCACTGCTCCATCAGGTCACTGCCCCTCAGTTCAGTGCTCCATCAGTTCACTGCTCCATCCATTCACTGCTCCATAAGGGCACTGCTCCTTTGTTCAGTGCTCCATCAGTTCACTGCTCTGTCAGGTCACTGCTCCATCAGTTCACTGCTCTGTCAGGTCACTGCTCCATCAGTTCACTGCTCCATCAGTTCACTGCTCCATCAGGTAACTGCTGTGTCAGATCACTGGTCCATCAGGCAAATGCTGTGTCAGATCACTGCTCTGTCAGGTCACTGCTCCGTCTGGTTCAGTGGTCAGAGGACTCCTCTGTTTGTCGTTTTAGTTCTGACTTTGTGCTGGATCAGATTTCATCAAACAGCCGTCACACAGACTGAAGCTGTGAGTCGGTTGTCATGGTAACCTGTTGCTATCTCTGCTGGAACATCCTGCTGTTGCTTTCAATGTTTGACGGGAACAAATTTGTGAAACTTTTTTTGTATGATTTGTGACCCTCCGTCTGTGGCGGCCATATTACAGCTCTGCTCAGCTGAACAGACGTGATTGATCAGTTTTTCAGATTTAGATTTTGTTCTCTTTGTTTCCACCTGCAATCTTTGTGCTAAGCTAGGCTAACATGTCTTGGACTTGTCTCTGTAATGGGCATGCAAACATCAAACTGATCAGACTCTGGAGACAGTGGCAAAGCAATATTCATGTATTTCCCAAAATGTCAGAGACTTTCTTTATAAGTGCTCCTGTGGATGAAGGCGTAGATGAAGATGTAGATGAAGATGTAGATGATGTAGATGAAGACGTAGGCTAGATAAAGCCGTAGATAAAGTCTACAATGAAGATATAGGTGAAGACGTAGATGAAGACATAGGTGAAGATGTAGATGATGTAGATGAAGATGTAGATAAAGACGTAGATGAAGATGTAGGTGATGTAGATGAAGACGTAGGTGAAGATGTAGATGAAGACATAGATGAAGATGTAGATGATGTAGATGAAGACGCAGATAAAGTCAAAGATGAAGATGTAGATGAAGACGTAGGCTAGATAAAGATGTAGATGAAGACGTACATGAAGTCTAAGATGAAGACATAGATGAAGATGTAAAGTCTAAGATGAAGATATAGGCTAGATAAAAACGTAGATGAAGACGTAGTTGAAGATGTAGATGAAGACGTAGATGAAGACATAGATAAAGTCTAAGATGAAGATGTAGATGAAGACGTAGGCTAGATAAAGACGTAGATGAAGACATAGATAAAGTCTAAGATGAAGATGTAGATGATGTAGATGAAGACGTAGATGAAGACAGGTGAAGATGTAGATGAAGACGTAGATGATGTAGATGAAGACGTAGATGAAGACGTAGATGATGTAGATGAAGATGTAGATAAAGACATAGATGAAGATGTAGGTGATGTAGATGAAGACGTAGATGAAGATGTAGATGGCAACATAGATGAAGATGAAGAAGCCTTTGTGCTCCACTGTCTCTCAGATTAACTCATATCGCAGCGGTGCCTGGACAGTGTGACGTGTGTGGTTGTGCTGCTGCCGTGGTCCTGCCAGATGCCTCCTGCTGCTGCTGCCATCATTAGTCATTAGTCATACTTCTACTGTTATTATACACATATGACTATTGTCACACATGTATACTGCCAGATATTAATACATACTTTCAACATATTGTACCACAGTAGCCAGAACTATAACTATAATATTATTACTTTCAATAATGTTGTTGTAAGCTACTGTCATTACCTGCATCTCTCTCTCTCTCTCTCTCTCTGTCTCTCTCTCTCTCTCTCTCTCTCTCTCTGTCTCATTGTGTCATACGGATTACTGTTAATTTATCATGCTGATCTGTTCTGTACGACATCTATTGCACATCTGTCCGTCCTGGAAGAGGGATCCCTCCTCAGTTGCTCTTCCTGAGCTTTCTACCATTTTTTCCCCATTAAAGGTTTTTTTGGGGAGTTTTTCCTGATCAGCTGTGAGGGTCCTAAGGACAGAGGGATGTCGTATGCTGTAAAGCCCTGTGAGGCAAATTGTGATTTGTGATACTGGGCTTTATAAATAAAATTGATTGATTGATTGATGTTGATAATGTAGATGAAGACGTAGGTGAAGATGTAGATGATGACGTAGATGAAGATGTAGATGAAGACGTAGATGATCTAGATGAAGACGTAGACGAAGATGTAGATGACGACGTAGATGATCTAGATGAAGACGTAGATGATGTAGATGAAGACATAGATGAAGATGTAGATGATCTAGATCAAGACGTAGATGATGTAGATGAAGACGCAGATGAAGACATACTGTACGACATCCCTCTGTCCTTAGGACCCTCACAGCTGATCAGGAAAAACTCCCCAAAAAACCCTTTAACAGGGGAAAAAAAACCAGTAGAAAGCTCAGGAAGAGCAACTGAGGAGGGATCCCTCTTCCAGGACGGACAGACGTGCAATAGATGTCGTACAGAACAGATCAGCATGATAAATTAACAGTAATCCATATGACACAATGAGACAGAGAGAGAGAGAGACAGAGAGAGAGAGAGAGATGCAGGTAATGACAGTAGCTTACAACAACATTAATAAAAGTAATAATATTATAATTATAGTTCTGGCTAATGTGGTACAATATGTTGAATATATATATTAATATCTGATAGTATACATATGTGACAATAATCATATGTGTATAATAACAGTAGAAGTATGACTAATGATAACAGCAGCAGCAGGAGGCATCTGGCAGGACCACGGCAGCAGCACAACCACACACGTCACGCTGTTCAGGCACCGCTGTGATATGAGTTAATCTGAGAGACAGTGGAGCACAAAGGCTCCGGAGAAGAAGCCGAGTTAGTGACATCCAGAATGGCCGAGTTAGTGACATGCAGTACAGCCGAGTTAGCAAGATGCAGTAACAGGACATGAGTGTTAGCAAGGGAGAGAGAGAGAGAGAAGGAGAGAAGGTGCCCGGTGTATTATAGGGGGGTCCTCCGGCAGACTAGGCCTAAGTCAGCCTAACTAGGGGCTGGTACAGGGCAAGCCTGAGCCAGCCCTAACTATAAGCTTTATCAAAGAGGAAAGTCTTAAGTCTAGTCTTAAATGTGGAGACGGTGTCTGCCTCCCAGACCGTAACAGGAAGATGATTCCACAGGAGAGGAGCCTGATAGCTGAAGGCTCTGGCTCCTGATCTACTTTTGGAGACTTTAGGGACCACGAGTAACCCTGCGTTCTCAGAGCGCAGTGTTCTGGTGGGATAATATGGCACTATGAGCTCTCTAAGATATGACGGAGCTTGACCATTTAGAGCTTTATAAGTTAACAGTAGGATTTTAAATTCAATTCTGGATTTTACAGGGAGCCAGTGCAGAGAAGCTAAAACAGGAGAAATATAATCTCTTTTCTTAGTTCCTATTAGTACACGAGCTGCTGCATTCTGAATTAGCTGGAGAGTTTTTAAGGACTTACTAGAGCTACCTGATAATAGAGAGTTACAGTAATCCAGCCTTGAGGTAACAAAAGCCGTGGTCCTGCCAGATGCCTCCTGCTGCTGCTGTTATCATTAGTCATACTTCTACTGTTATTATACACATATGATTATTGTCACATATGTATACTATGAGATATTAATACATACTTTCAACATATTGTACCACAGTAGCCAGAATTATAATTATAATATTATTACTTTCATTAATGTTGTTGTAAGCTACTGTCATTACCGTCTGTCCTGCATCTGTCTCTCTCTGTCTGTCTCTGTCTCTCTCTCTGTCTCTCTCTCTTTCTGTCTCATTGTGTCATACAGATTACTGTTACTTTATCATGTTGATCTGTTCTGTACGACATCTATTGCACATCTGTCCGTCCTGGAAGAGGGATCCCTCCTCAGTTGCTATTTAGATAAGATAAGATAAGATAAGATGCACCGTTATTGATCCCACAATTGAGAAATTCCAGTGTTACAGCAGTCAAGGGTAAAGAGTCAAATTAAAGATTTCAATATTTAAAAACTTAAAAAACTAGGCATGCAGAAAAAAGTACAAAAAATCCAGGAAACAGCAATAAATAATGATAATAATAACAATAATAATAATAATATTAATAATAATAATAATAATAATGAGCAGTGGATATAAAGTGAGCAATGGATTAAAGTGAACATATTTAGTGCAAAGTGAATATTGAATGTGCAAATAAACAACAACATGGGGGACAGCAATGCTCATAGTGGTGTCCCTAAAGTGTCCATGGTGTCCCTAAATTGTCCATAGTGTCCCTAAAGTGTCCATGGTGCAGTTTACTGTGAGCAGTGCTGGTTTTAATCTAATAAAACTGTTCTGTCAGGTCAGTAGTTGGATTAAAACAAAAGGATTAAGAACGTCACCTGGGGTCTATTACTTTATTCATCAGCATTTTAGGAATTCACTGAGCCTTTTTTATATGAATCAAACTATATATTTTAAAGATCTGTGTCTTCAGCAGGAACCACTGGGTTTGGAGATCAGAGCCACTGATAGGAAGTCAGACAGTATTGAGAGACACGCTAACACATTGTTGGTTTGGGTCTGTTGGTTGACTTTAAAACAAATATAAAATAAAGCAACAGAGACACATCATTTAAAACTGACCCGAGACCAGGCAGGAAGATCTCTGAACAGACTCAAACAAACACTGAGGGGGGAACTCGTTGTCTGCGACATATATGAATCACTACCAGAGAATCAGATGTGTCTTTGTGCTGTGTAAAAGATGTAAAGACCTCGCTGTTCTGCCTCTATGATGCTACTGCAGCCACTTTTACCTCGTTCATACTACACGATTTCAGCCTTGATTTTCTGCTCACCGACAGTTTTAGGAGCTCGTTGATAAAAAAACATCAGAGACAAATCAGCATGAACTGCGGCGGTATTTGTGAACTGTTCAAAGCTACAAACCGAGAGGCTCAGCGACGCGTCCCAGACGCTCCCCTGATATTAAATATCTGGACCTGCGCTACACAGGCTGAGGACGCTATGTTAAGCTTCTCAGGACAGTGAAGACATGACCTACCCTCCTCCCCCTCTGATTGGCTGCTGCTTGTTGCCTTTGTTGGGTGGGTTGGTTAGGTTTAGACATGAGGAATGGGATTAGTCAGGGTTAGGGTAAGAATGTCAGTGTAAGCCAATCAGAGGCTGAGTAAGGGAGAGTAGGGTCATCCGAGGAAACATAAATTTGTGTTGAGAACAAGCAGCACTGTGGAGACGGAGATAAAGGACAGAGAGCGGGGAGAAGGTGAAGTGCATCATTTTTGCTGACGTATTGCGATAAGCGTGTTGTGACATTTCCGGTGTTTTCTGTGACAGCGTCTCTGTGCTGCTTTAGTGAATTCTACTAGCCTGCTTTCTGCTTTTCTCACCTCAGTTTCTTAACATCTACTCCAAGTCTTAACCCACATTAGTTCTGTTTAAGCGCTTATAGCTCTCCTCCTTTTACAACTTTCTTGCTAATCTCTTAGCTGTTGTTTGCACGTTACTAGCCTTGGTAGCTACATTAGCTTAACAGTTAGCGATGGCTTCTCCCTCTGCTCTTTCTTGCTCGGTGTGCCAGATGTTTAGTTATGCCTCTGCCTCCTTTAGCGACAGTGGTAATTGTAATAAGTGTAGCTTATTTGCTGCGTTGGAGGCGAGGCTTAGTGAATTAGAAGCGCGGCTCCGCACCATGGAAAACCATTCAGTAGCTGCGGTAGTTAGCCAGCCCCCTGTAGCTGGTACGGAGCCACATAGCATAGCCTCTTCGAGTGGACCTCTGGGAACCCCCGTGCAGCCAGGAGACTGGGTAACTGTCCGGGAGAAGTGTAGCTCCAAGCCGAAGCCCATGGTTCACCACCAGCCTGTTCATGTTTCCAACCACTTTTCCACACTCGGCGACACAGTGAGGATAAAACTCTGGTTATTGGCAGCTCTATTCTGAGAAACGTGAAGTTAGCAACACCAGGGGCCATAGTCAAATGTATCCCTGGGGCCAGAGCGGGCGGCACTGAGTCAGATTTAAAACTGCTGGCTAAAGCTAAACGTAGATTCAGTAAGATTCTTATTCACATCGGCGGCAATGACACTTGGTTACGCCAATCGGAGGTCACTAAAATTAATATTGTCTTGGTGTGTGAATATGCAAAAACTATGTCGGACTCCGTAGGTTTCTCTGAACTCCTCCCACTGATCACTGATGACATGTTTAGCCGCATGTCATCATTTAATCACTGGCTGTCCAGGTGGTGTCCAGCAAACAATGTGGGTTTCGTTAATCATTGGCAAACTTTCTGGGGAAAACCTGGTCTTACTAGGAGAGACGGCATTCATCCCACTTTGGATGGAGCTGCTCTCATTTCTAGGAGCCTGGCAAATTTTATTAGTATTGGTGTCTTTACAGGCCTGAGTAAAAAATCAATCAGACAACTACAGCTCGTCCAGAACGCTGCTGCCAGAGTCCTCACCAACACCAAGAGAGTGGAGCACATTACACCAGTGCTTAAATCACTGCACTGGCTTCCTGTGTGTCAAAGGATAGACTTTAAAATCTTGTTACTTGTCTATAAAGCACTAAATGGTCTCGGGCCTAAAGACATCTCTGATATACTTGTACGTTATGAAGCATTCAGACCCCTCAGATCATCTGGAACAGGTTTACTCAGTGTTCCCAGGATCAAAACCAAACAAGATGAAGCAGCCTTTAGTTTCTATGCTCCCCGCCTGTGGAACAAACTTCCAGAATATCTGAGGTCGGCTGAAACTGTCAACTCATTTAAATCAGGGCTTAAAACATTACTATTTACTGCAGCTTACCAGTGAACTAGATATGTAACTTATTGTTAGGATAATCTGTAGCTATTGTTTTTATATTTGTCTGCTGTTGCTTTTGCTTTATGTTTGCTTTTTAAATGCATTTTCTGCACTGTTTTTCTTGCTTTTAGCTTTTGTTTTTAATGATCTATTGTTCCTTTAATGTTTTATCTTAACGTATTTCTCCTGTAAAGCACATTGAATTGCCTTGTTTATGAATGGTGCTATATAAATAAAATTGCCTTGCCTTGCCTAGTAATTTAAATCCCTGACAACCCAG
This sequence comes from Epinephelus lanceolatus, assembly GCF_041903045.1. NCBI lineage: Eukaryota > Metazoa > Chordata > Actinopteri > Perciformes > Serranidae > Epinephelus > Epinephelus lanceolatus. Next base: position 114,637 of record NC_135741.1, on the reverse strand, counting down.
AGTTGAGTTCAGGACTATACACCTCTCCGAGCTTCTAGTTCAGTTACCCAGCCATAGTTTTCATAGCTTTATACAAACGGTGTCTGTCCCCCGACCACCTAAATTATTTAAATCTAAAATTAAAAGAGGAGTTGTGCATAACAACCTCATAAAAATTAAAACCTCTTCTGTGACAGAAAGACAAAACAGGAGAATTAAATGCGGACTGTTAAATATCAGGTCTCTATCGTCTAAAGCAGTGTTAGTAAACGAACTAATATCAGATAATCATATTGATTTACTCAGTCTCACTGAAACCTGGCTGTGTCAAGATGAATATGTTAGTCTTAATGAGTCCACTCCTCCCAGTCATAATAATACCCACATTCCTCGAGGCAGCGGCCGAGGAGGGGGAGTTGCAGCCATTTTTAACTCTAGTCTGTTAATCAGCCCTAAACCTAAACTAGATTATAATTCATTTGAAAGCCTCGTTCTTAGTCTTTTACATCCGACCTGGAAAACCTTGCAGCCACTTTTATTTGTTATAGTGTACCGTGCTCCTGGCCCGTATTCTGAATTTGTTTCTGAATTCTCAGAGTTTTTATCCAGTTTAGTTCTTAAATCAGCTAAAGTTATTATTGTAGGCAATTTTAACATTCATGTCGACGTTGATAATGACTCCCTGGCTACCGCGTTTATCTCATTATTAGACTCCATTGGCTCCAGTCAGGGTGTACATGAACCCACTCACTGTTTTAACCATACCCTCGATCTAGTTCTGACGTCTTTCCACAGAACCCCTCAGTATCGGATCATTATCTGATTACTTTTGATTTCTTTTTACTCGATTACACGCCACTCAGCAACAGTTACTATACTAGATGTTTATCAGATAGTGCTGTCGCAAAATTTAAGGAAATGATTACTCCGTCATTAAATTCAATACCAAGTCCTACAGTAACAGACGTTTCCCATGCCGACTTTAACCTCTCCCGAATTGATCATCTTGTTGATAGCGCCGTAGGCTCGCTGCGAACAACGCTCGACTCTGTAGCTCCTCTTAAAAAGAAGTTAACAAAGCAAAGAAAGTTTGCTCCTTAGTATAACTCTCAAACCCATAAGTTAAAACAAATATTGCGAAAATTTGAAAGGAATTGGCGATTAACCAAACTGGAAGAATCTCGTTTAATCTGGGGAGACAGTCTCAAAACGTATAAGAGGGGCCTCCGCAATGCCAGAGCAAACTATTACTCAGCATTAATAGAGGAAAACAAGAACAACCCCAGGTTTCTTTTCAGCACTGTAGCCAGGCTGACTGAGAGTCAAAGCTCTATTGAGCCTTGTATTCCTTTAGCCCTTAGCAGTAATGATTTTATGAGCTTTTTTAATGACAAAATTCTAACTATTAGAGGCAAAATTCATGACCTCCTGTCCTCAGATAGTAGGCCTACCTATTTAACCTCAAACACGGCTGTAAGACCTAATATATATTTAGATTGCTTCTCACCAATTTCTTTTCAAGAATTGACAGCAGTGATTTCTTCATCTAAATCATCAACGTGTCTCTTAGACCCCATCCCAACTAGGCTACTTAAGGAGGTCTTACCTTTAGTTAACACTCATATATTAGATATGATCAATATATCCCTATTAACAGGCTATGTACCACAGTCTTTTAAGGTAGCCGTAATTAAACCTCTACTAAAAAAGGCCACCCTGGATCCAGAGGTGTTAGCCAACTATAGACCAATATCTAATCTTCCCTTTATGTCAAAGATCCTTGAGAAAGTAGTCGCAGACCAGCTGTGTGATTTTCTCCATGATAATAATTTATTTGAGGAATTTCAGTCAGGATTTAGAGTGCATCATAGCACTGAGACAGCACTAGTTAAAATTACAAATGACCTTCTGATTGCTTCAGACAAAGGACTTGTCTCTGTACTTGTTTTATTAGATCTTAGTGCAGCGTTTGACACTATTGACCATCAAATTCTGCTACAGAGACTGGATCACTTAATTGGCCTAAAATGTTCTGCACTAAGCTGGTTTAAATCTTATTTATCTGATCGTTTTCAGTTCTGTACGACATCTATTGCACGTCTGTCCGTCCTGGAAGAGGGATCCCTCCTCAGTTGCTCTTCCTGAGGTTTCTACCATTTTTTCCCCATTAAAGGTTTTTTGTTTGGGGAGTTTTTCCTGATCAGCTGTGAGGGTCATAAGGACAGAGGGATGTCGTATGCTGTAAAGCCCTGTGAGGCAAATTGTGATTTGTGATATTGGGCTTTATAAATAAAATTGATTGATTGATTGATTGATTGTTGTACACAATGTTTCTGTAAGTTATTAAAACTCTGAATGCTGCGAAGTTAACATGATGATCAAAAAACATCCAGGTTAAATTAATTGAGATCAGTTTTTGGTTTCTAAAGATGATTTTTTTCTAAAACAAGAGAGACTGTTGGAACATCCAGCGAACCTTCCTTCACCATGAACACCACTCTCACAGAGTTACAGGCTAATTTATATTAAGTTCAGTGACATGTAAAAACATCAGGAGGATGTAACATGTCGGATGGCAAGTTAAGACGGTGGCATTTGAAACTCTGTGGTAACGCAGACTGTATCTCTTCATCTCAGACACATTATAGGAACAGATATGTAAAGTGAAGTCACAATGGAAAAAAGACAAAATGAGCTAACACACCTGATGCTAACGCTACCGTCAGTGAACGCACCATGTAAGTGAAGCTAACTCAGACTGTTCACTGACAGGCTTCTTTACTACTGCTGTTGGTTCACAGAGAAGAACCAGAGTAACAGGAGGATATTTAAAAACTGAACTACGTCTTTGAGTCCTGACAATTTTAGTGAGATCAGATTATCAGGTTTGATTAAAACATTCTGACATCTCTGACCTTCATCATCGCTCTCCTCCTCCTCATTTCTGCAGGCTGTGTCTCTGGGCATCACCTCCTTCACACTCTGCGCTCTGGGCATCGATCGTTTCCACGCCGCTACCTCCTCGTCCCAGCCGAAGGCCCGGCGGGTGGAGCGCTGCCGCACGGTGCTGCTGAAGCTGCTGCTGGTGTGGCTCGCCGCCCTGCTGTTGTCCAGCCCCGAAATCTTCCTGTGGCAGCTTAGCCAGGCCGTGTCCCCGTCCACCGGCCGGCTGGTCGACTCTTGCACCATCACCCCCTCCTCCCCTCTGTCCCTCTACCTGCCCGACTCTCTCCACTCTCTGCTGCTCAGGTACCACCAGGTGAGGATGCAACACACACACTGAGACACACACTCACACACATTGAGACACACTTAGACATACACACACACACACACACACACACACACACACTCGTCTTTAACGTCACTTTTAAAAACCTGTTATTTTATATTTGATTTCATTTTATCGAGGCAGGTTGGATCAAACTGACACAGGACTTCACCCCACAAGACTGGTGATCATACAAAACCAAGTGAACTCTAGGTTATTGTAATGTACATCGTCACATCGTCACGTGACATTTGAGTCGTAATGTACATCATCATGTGATGTTTGAGTTGTTGTAATGTATGTCATCACATCACCACATGACGTTTGAGTTGTTGTTACGTATGTCGTCACATCGTCATGCGATGTTTGAGTTGTTGTAACGTATGTCGTCACATGACGTTTGAGTTGTAACAGATGTCATCACGTTGTCACATGACATTTGAGTTGTTGTAACGTAAGTTGTCACTTGGGAAAATCACGTTAGAGCTATTGTAACGTAAATCGTCACATTGTCATGTGACATTTGAGTTGTTGTAATGTATGTTGTCACATTGGTACGTGATGTTTGAGTTATTGTAACGTAAATCGTCACATCGTAACGAGATGTTTAAGTTGTAACGTACGTTGTCAAATTGTCACGTGACGTTTGAGTTGTAACGTAAATCGTCACAGTCACCTGATGTTTGAGTTGTAACATCTGTTGTCACATTGGTACATGACATTTGATTCATTGTAACATACGTCGTCATGAAGTGATGTTTGAGTAGTTGTAACGTACGCTGTCGCATCGGCACGATACGTTTGAGTTGTTGTAACATAAGTTGTCACATCGTCACGTGGCGTTACGTACAAAACTTTATTCGAAGACGAGGCCTGACTGTGATTATTTTCCAAATATGCAGAGGTGCTAATTTAAGATATCATACTAACTGTCATACGAGGACTCATATTATTATGAACAACTGAAGTACCACAAAGTATGACTGTAAGTAATCAGATTACTGCTGGACTCTGTCCCAGGGTCGTATGTGGTGGTGTTTCGGCTGCTACTTCTGCCTCCCCATCCTCTTCACCATCCTCTGCCAGATGGCCACGCGTAACGTCAACAATGACTCAAGTTCCACTCAGAAGCAACGTAACCAAGACGACCGCTCCGCCAATCAGAAGCGCCAGCAGCACCAGGCGGTTGAGCGCCAGCTCAACTGCACGCTGTTGGCCTTAGCGGTGGTTTACGGTGTCTGCGCTCTTCCCGAACACATCTGCAACATCACGCTGGCCTACATGCACATTACGGTGTCCGAGGACACGGCCGCCATGCTGACTCTGCTGCATCACTTCCTGTTGTTCTTTAAGTCATCAGTGACGCCGGTGCTGCTGCTGTGTCTGTGTAAGGTAAGTCACGTGGTTAATGGAGGAGATGGTCACATGGTCATTAATTGGTCACTGAGAAGACACCTCTGATTGGTCCCTGAGACATCCTCTGATTGGTCTCTGAGACGTCGTCTGATTGGTCCCTGAGGCGTCCTCTGACTGGTTCTTGAGACATCCTCTGATTGGTCCCCGAGGTGTCCTCTGATTGGTCCTTGAGACGTCCTCTGATTGGTCACAGAGACGTCCTCTGGTCACAGAGACGTTCTCACAGAGATGTCCTCTGATTGGTCCCTGAGGCATCCTCTGATTGGTCACAGAGATCCTCTGATTGGTCCCTCAGACGTCTTCTGATTGATCCCTGAGATGTCCTCTGATTGGTCCTTGAGACGTCCTCTGATTGGTTCCCGAGGCATCCTCTGATTGGTCCCTGAGACGTCCTCTGATTGGTCCCTGAGATGTCCTCTAATTGGTCCCTGAGGCATCCTCTGATTGGTCACTGAGATCCTCTGATTGTTCCCTGAGATCCTCTGATTGTTCCCTGAGACGTCCTCTGATTGGTCCCTCAGACGTCTTCTGATTGATCCCTCAGATGTCCTCTGATTGATCCCTCAGATGTCCTCTGATTGATCCCTGAGACGTCTTCTGATTGGTCCTTGAGACGTCCTCTGATTGGTTCCCGAGGCATCCTCTGATTGGTCCCTCAGACGTCTTCTGATTGATCCCTCAGATGTCCTCTGATTGATCCCTCAGACAACCTCTGATTGGTCACTGAGACGTCCCCTGATTGGTCCCTGAGACATCCTCTGATTGTTCCCTGAGATGTCTTCTGATTGGTCCCTGAGATGTCCTCTGATTGGTCACAGAGACGTCCTCTGATTGGTCAGAAAGACATCCTCTGATTGGTCAGAAAGACATCCTCTGATTGGTCACAGAGACGTTCTCTGGTCACAGAGACGTTCTCACAGAGATGTTCTCTGATTGGTCCCTGAGGCATCCTCTGATTGGTCACAGAGATCCTCTGATTGATCCCTCAGACGTCTTCTGACTGATCCCTGAGATGTCCTCTGATTGATCCCTCAGATGTCCTCTGATTGATCCCTGAGACGTCCTCTGATTGGTCCCTGAGACGTCCTCTGATTGGTCCCTGAGACGTCCTCTGATTGGTCCCGAGGCATCTGCTGATTGGTCCTTGAGACGTCCTCTGATTGGTCCCTGAGACGTCCTCTGATTGATCCCTCAGACATCTTCTGATTGATCCCTCAGATGTCCTCTGATTGATCCCTCAGATGTCCTCTGATTGATCCCTGAGACGTCCTTTGATTCATCCCTCAGATGTCCTCTGATTGGTCACTGAGACGTCCTCTGATTGGTCACAGAGATGTCCTCTGATTGGTCACAGAGACGTCCTCACAGAGAGATCCTCTGTTTCGTCCCTGAGACGTCCTCTGATTGTTCCCTGAGATCCTCTGATTGGTCCCTGAGACGTCCTCTGATTGGTCCCTCAGACGTCTTCTGATTGATCCCTGAGATGTCCTCTGATTGATTCCTCAGATGTCCTCTGATTAGTCCCTGAGACATCCTCTGATTGGTTCTTGAGACATCCTCTGATTGATCCCTCAGATGTCCTCTGATTGGTCACAGAGACGTTTTCAGACAGAAGTCCTCTGGTCACTGAGACCCTCAGATTGGTCACTGAGATGTCCTCTGATTGGTCCCTGAGATGTCCTCTGATTGGTCCCTGAGACGTCCTCTGATTGGTCCCGAGGCATCTGCTGATTGGTCCTTGAGACGTCCTCTGATTGGTCCCTGAGACGTCCTCTGATTGATCCCTCAGACATCTTCTGATTGATCCCTCAGATGTCCTCTGATTGATCCCTCAGATGTCCTCTGATTGATCCCTGAGACGTCCTTTGATTCATCCCTCAGATGTCCTCTGATTGGTCACTGAGACGTCCTCTGATTGGTCCCTGAGACGTCCTCTGATTGGTCCCGAGGCATCTGCTGATTGGTCCTTGAGACGTCCTCTGATTGGTCCCTGAGACGTCCTCTGATTGATCCCTCAGACATCTTCTGATTGATCCCTCAGATGTCCTCTGATTGATCCCTCAGATGTCCTCTGATTGATCCCTGAGACGTCCTTTGATTCATCCCTCAGATGTCCTCTGATTGGTCACTGAGACGTCCTCTGATTGGTCACAGAGATGTCCTCTGATTGGTCACAGAGACGTCCTCACAGAGAGATCCTCTGTTTCGTCCCTGAGACGTCCTCTGATTGTTCCCTGAGATCCTCTGATTGGTCCCTGAGACGTCCTCTGATTGGTCCCTCAGACGTCTTCTGATTGATCCCTGAGATGTCCTCTGATTGATTCCTCAGATGTCCTCTGATTAGTCCCTGAGACATCCTCTGATTGGTTCTTGAGACATCCTCTGATTGATCCCTCAGATGTCCTCTGATTGGTCACAGAGACGTTTTCAGACAGAAGTCCTCTGGTCACTGAGACCCTCAGATTGGTCACTGAGATGTCCTCTGATTGGTCCCTGAGATGTCCTCTGATTGGTCCCTGAGACGTCCTCTGATTGGTCCCGAGGCATCTGCTGATTGGTCCTTGAGACGTCCTCTGATTGGTCCCTGAGACGTCCTCTGATTGATCCCTCAGACATCTTCTGATTGATCCCTCAGATGTCCTCTGATTGATCCCTCAGATGTCCTCTGATTGATCCCTGAGACGTCCTTTGATTCATCCCTCAGATGTCCTCTGATTGGTCACTGAGACGTCCTCTGATTGGTCACAGAGATGTTCTCTGATTGGTCACAGAGACGTCCTCACAGAGAGATCCTCTGTTTCGTCCCTGAGACGTCCTCTGATTGTTCCCTGAGATCCTCTGATTGGTCCCTGAGACGTCCTCTGATTGGTCCCTCAGACGTCTTCTGATTGATCCCTGAGATGTCCTCTGATTGATTCCTCAGATGTCCTCTGATTAGTCCCTGAGACATCCTCTGATTGGTTCTTGAGACATCCTCTGATTGATCCCTCAGATGTCCTCTGATTGGTCACAGAGACGTTTTCAGACAGAAGTCCTCTGGTCACTGAGACCCTCAGATTGGTCACTGAGATGTCCTCTGATTGGTCCCTGAGATGTCCTAATTGGTCCCTGACCCAGGTGTCTCTGTGTCTTCAGGCTCTGGGACAGGCCTTCATGGACTGTTGCTGCTGCTGCTGTCAGGAGTGTCAGCCAACCACCACTCAGGGCTTGCCAAGCTCCGCCCAGGTCAAACTGAAGGCAGCCAATGAGACGTCCATCTTCTTCGACAAGGCTAAAGAGACGTCAGCCATCTTGTCCATCTCCAGCTAGAGACATAGGTCCCTTTGTAACCTTCAGTCCACCATGTCCTCATCCATGAGTCAATCCTTTGTTTGACCCTTCATCATCATCATCATCATCATCCTCAGTGTTAACTTGTCCTCTGTCCAAAGCTCCTCCTCCAGAACACTTGTAGACCATCTGTCTGTCTCTCTGTCCTCTCGTCCTCCTTCAGAGTCTCCATGTGTGTGATATCCTCTATGGACACAGTGTTTTCCCTGCAGCTTCCTGTCTGTACAGGAAGTGATGTTTAATCTGTAGCGAGGTTAGAAAAGTTGCTGTTGTTGCACAACCAGCTGCTGTAAAAGCAGGAGCCTGTTTCAGGACGCCACACAGACTCCTCCCCCCAACTTCCTGCTGTGATGACGTACGATCTGAAAACCACAGACATCCAAAGGGTTCACCTGTTTCATGGAGAAGAAGCTGAAACAGGAAGTTACATCAGAAACAGCAGAACAACAGTGTGTCGCACAAACAGGGTTTCGGTTAGGGACTTTTCTTTATCTATCAGAGGAGGGGGCGGAGCAGCAGTGTGACTCCGCCCTCCACCATAAATGAGGGTTTTTTTGGGAAAAATTTTAAACAAGATGTAGACTGTTTTAACATCAGATCTGTTTTGTTTTTTTTTTTTTAATGATGGACGCGTTCATCACATGATGTGTTCAAGGACCGTTGGAAATTTGAAAATCCAACAATAATTTCTGTTTTTAGAGTTTCGGCTGACAAACGAGTCCTTTTGGAAATTTTTAAAGAAAACATGTTTGAAGATCTGCAGTAAAATAAATCCAAAATAAAACATGTAAGCCCCGCCCCTCAGCCAGAATGAAACCATAAGCCCCTCCCCAATGGTTAAAAAATGATTTGACGGATGAAAGTTTCAGCGTTGGCATGATCGACACAACGTGGGGTCATATTCAAATTTAGCCGTCCAACGAAAAGAAACGGAATGACTATGCAAAGGTTTTTAACCTGACGGGATTCCAGGCATCTGAATCACCACAGATTCACTTAGTGATGTACGAACAGTGAACCAATCAGGACTTCATTGATGGGAGATCTGAGTTTAAAGTATTGCCCAAAATTACCCCACCCCCAGCAATTTGGAAACAACCCTAGTGTTCTGTCGTAACGCCACCCACATCTAGAGAAAAACCTGTTTGGTTCACTGGAAGTGTTTTTTGATTTAATGTCGTCAAGCTGCCGCAGAAGCTGCAGCCCGTACCTTCTGTGGTGACGTCCAGCGTGATGTGTTTAAAGGAGTTGCCACCAAAACATCAGAATATCAGTGGCGTCTGAAACCTTTCAGTCAGCTGATGGGGGTCAGATGGAGAAGAAGAACTGAAGGTGTCAGATAGAGAACTTTACTGGTTTCAATTTAACAATCCTGGAATCAGTTTCTGAGAGGAGATGTCTCCATCTGTGGATCGATGAAGCTCTGCAGGTTTTATCTGGTCCGATGAGGCTCTGCAGGTTTTATCTGGACAGATGAGGTTCTGCAGGTTCATTAATAGGCCCATTTCCACCGCAGGAACTTTGGGGCAATTTTACGGGGCCGGGGCCGTTGGTGCGTGTCTCCACCGCAGGAACCACCCCCGAAGGACAGAGTTCCGGAACTTTTACAGGGGCTAAACAAGTCCCTGCCTCGGAGTAGGTACTCAGAACGGCCCCGAAAGACTCCTGGCTGGGGCTTGGGGGTTACTTGGTGCTGATTGGATATACTCACGGCGAAATGTGACGTCAACAGAAAGCAACAAAATAGCCGGCATTTTTAAAACTCAGCAGACGAGGGTTAGCTCGCTCATATAGCTAGCACCGCAACAAACTGAAGAACCGGTCTGTGAAAAACATATTTTTTTCCGGCGGATATCTTAGTTACATGATTAAGCTAGCAAAGCAGTTTTGTGTTGCTATGTGTGGTATTTATTCAGTTTTGGTAAATCGCAATGTCTAGAAAGCATCAGTGGCTGCAGCTGACAGGGACAGCTAACGTTAACACTAGCAGCAAAGCTAACATCAGGATCGTCATCCGTTAAAAGCCTCCCGTTGTCAGAAACGACATGAAACTACTCCAGTTAGCTCAATCATGTTGTAACTAAGACATCCGCTGGAAAAAATATTTTTTTCACGGGCCACTTTGTGAGTTTACTGAGTTATTACAGACACCGCTATCGGCTAACAGCTATCAGCATCCCTACGTCGCCCCGGTCAAAATGGTCGCACAATGATTACATCACATCCAGAGCCCGGTAACTTTACAGGAACCTTCCTCCTACTCCGCTCTCTCAGTGGAGACACGGTGGTTGAGAGGGCCGAGCGAGAGGACGTTCCTGTAGTAGTTCCTGCCCCCCAAATAGTACCAGGAACTTCTTCAGTGGAAACAGGCCTAATGTTTCCTAGAGGAAAGAAGGAGGTGAAGGAAGGGAGGGAGGAGATCTGAAGAGTGTTTGAACAGGACTCTCGGTACCGAGGCGGCCTCTCTGTACAGGAAGTTAAAGTGTGTAGTTAGTGTGTCATTGTATTAATGTTTCACTCAGACAGAAGATATAGTGACGTCGTTTTAATTTTAGATTTATAACTAATCTTTATATGAAGTGAGTCATTTCTTTTTCAATGTCACATGAATGTTTGTAAAGTTCACTGTCAGCATGTTCAGTTCATATGTGTCAGAGCCAACTGTGCCTTAGTGTACCTTCAGCCCTCAGCTCAGACTGTCAGGCTGTCTGAATCAACAGATGATGTAACAGTCAGAGAAAATAGTCTGACTAACGTTAACACTGAGCAGCTCCCTCAAACTGAGTCACCGTCTGATGCTACAAGTTTTAATAAAATAAAATAAAAAGATCAATCAGATCTGTGCATGCTTGAGAGCGGCCATGCCCTCAACAACGTGTTTTAATGCCGTTATCTCAAGATTATGATTTATTTATTTCATTATCTGAAGAAAATAAAGCGCGATAACTGGAGTTGATGAAATAAATAACCCGTGTCACAGCGTGTCCTCGTACAACTATTCAGATGATGTCCCTCAAACTATCACTCCATTCTGTAGCTCTGCCCCTTGTTATAAACGTTCGGTTCTTGAAGAGTACGTTAAAGTTCACACGGCTCTGAACCGAAACCCGCATCCTCACTGAGGCCTGACGTCCTGAATAAGACAGTTTCACATGAATCACGCAGGACGTCGGAAAGTTGATGCAGGTGGTTTATATTTGATGCTGTTTGTCACATATGAACCATAAATATAAACCGTGATTGTGTTTTTTTACTTTATTAGTCTCTTCTTACAGATGGTAAAATGCTGTTTTATTTCCTGGACTGGAGAAAAGACATGTGACTTACTAACTGATGTCATGTTGGAGTTTAATGTGAACATGAAGTGTCTGTTTCAATCTAAAAATCTAACTTCAGTGTCTGTCGTCCATTTTTCTGTCAATGTGTCTCTGCAGGTTGACTTGATCTTGTGAAGGAGGCATAAACCGACAGATCCCATGTAGACATGATAATTTATAAATAAAGTTGTGTAATTTAAACTGCAGCTGTCTGGAAAACTTATTGATGCAATAATGATGTCACTGACCAAACAACCTGCGGAGTCCCTCAGGGTTCATGTCTGAGGCATCTGTCATTCGACCTGTTTGATGTCTGTAGCTGAAAGTTTCAGGAGTTATGACGAAGGTTCATTAAAGTTTAGACATAGTGACTCAGCTGAAGTTTTTAATGACCCAAAAAACTGATGGATGAATCATCAGAATGATGAAGGACTGGTTTTAAAAAACGATCTGGTTCTTCTATGATGATGTAATTGACTTCATCAGGCTGATGATTAATGAAGGTTAATTAACAAGACAAAAACAGGGCGTCAGTAGCATAGTGGGTAGTGCCGGTGCCCCATGTACAGAGGCTATGCCTCACTGCAGCGGTAGCAGGTTCGATTCCAGCTTGCAACCCCTTGCTGCATGTCATCCCCCCCAACTCTCTCTCTCTCCCCAGTCCACACTGTCCTGTTGATTAAGGGCAAAAAGCCCAAAAAATAATCTTTAAAAAAAACAAGACAAAACGTCCGTCGACGAGGAAACATTTAAAGTCATCTCTCACCTTCAGTCTGAGGAGAGAAAAACTACAGATACTAAAACTATTCATTTTATTTTAAATTACAAACCTTTTGTTTCTATAATGTTAAATATTCAAAGACAAACAGCCGGACAACAACTTTGTTCAAATTAAAAACTAAATTCTAAAACTGTTAAAATTAAGGTCAGGAACAATGTGATGAAGACGAAGGAAACAAGATGGAGTCAAACACTAACTGAGCTCAGGAACCTCTGAAAACATTTATTTTAACATTTAAAGAACAAATAAAATCTGGTTTCATTTTCAATGAAAAAAAAAACAGACAGAGAAACTCATGTGAAGGAATCCTTCGTCTCAGAGCAGCTACGAGCTGCTGCACTGCATATCAATGACCTCACTACTGTCCCGTCGCCATGGGATACCAGCCCAAATTCACTCACACACACACACACACACACACACACACAGACACTGACACACACGCACGTACACACACACACACACACACACACACATACACTGACACACACGCATGTACACACACACACACACACACACACACACACACACACCATGGGGGGGTGGGGGGGGGGGGGCATTAGAAAGTCCAAAAGTTTGTTGTACTGTGACCTCACGCCTCTGTCACCACATTTCATCTGTTTCTTCTGTTGCTGATAACGAACTGTCAGAAACTTCAGGTGAGTAAAAACATGATACAAGGAGCTCTTCAGAGGAGGACCGGCGGGGGGGGGGGTGGGGTGGGGGGGGTGGAGGAGGAGGAACAGATGGAGAGATTGATGGAGGAACAGAGTGTTTCAGGAGGTGATGTTGTTCTCATTAGTAGTGGTGAGAGTTCGTCTGAAACAAACGACCGAACAGAAACTCCTCTGTTCACTAATGAAGCCACACACACACACACACACACACACACACACACAGGCGACTAGACCTCCATTGGTCATACAAGAACAGACTGGATGGGAACCAACTGTTACTTAACACGAAGGTCACAGGTTCGAGTCCCACATATTCTCTTAAGGGGTGTGTGTGTGTGTGTGTGTGTGTGTGTGTGTGTGTGTGTGTATGTGTTTCTCCTCCTCCTCTTATTAATTAATTTAATCTTTCTGGTGTCGGCCTGAATTTAGATTTTTGTAGATCTGCTTTAAAACAAAATTGAATATCTCAAATACACTGAACAGAGTCCTGCAGACACGAGTTAGCATGTTAGCATGTTAGCATGTTAGCACTTCCTGTTCCCTAGTGTTTTTGGTTAGATGTGTGATATGAGGTCTGTGTTAACATGAGCTGGAGAGACGTCAATAGTCCACTGTCAGTTTACAGCTTTATGTGACGTTAAGTCATGTGACCGTGGCGTATTTTGTTTACGGCCTGGTTGTGATGGTGACGTTAAGTCCTGTTTGAGGAGGGAACCAGGCCAGTGCTAACTTCAGAAAGAGGTCATCCCTTTAGACAGACAGAGAGACATGAGCGTGAGGAAGATGAGACAAAGTCTTTGACAGGTTTGAGGACGGATGATGTTCAGTGGGAAAAATGTGGTAAAGTTTCTTTGACACGTAAAATTCATAAGAAAACTGATCGACATTACTGTAAGCACAGAAACACAGACACTTCACTGGCTTCTGGATCGTACATCAACATCAACGTTTTCTGGATAAAAATGCACCATACTGTTTCTACATATCCTCGTGTAATGACTTGTAATGACATCATATGAACTAGTGGTGTCCTGATGTAAAGGTACGTGATAGGTAAGTTAAGTAAAGTTGCCGTGGTTGGCTTCAGAAAAAGAAACATGATGTCCTTTATAAAGACTCAGAGTTCACTTGGTCCTGAACAGCGATCTTCGGAGGTAAGTCCTGTGTTCTGTGACCTGTTCACCACCCCAACCTGCGACCTTACAGGACCACTTCCTTCTTCAATCCCAGCAGCACAATGGTCACATGATCACAGCCTCCCAAAATACGAGGGTTACACATGAATACTGGCTCATGATACCGTGGCATGAGTTTGCATTTTGGTGAATTACTTTGATATTTTCAGTCAGAAAACGTAGGAACTGTCAGAGCGTTTTTATTTATTGACTCAGTTCTTGTCATTTTTAATTTAAGAGTTTATTATCTATGTTAGAAAATAAAGTTTTTCCACTAGTTAATCATGATCTGGGCCCTCATTTATAAAGCTCGCTTACGCACAAAACGGGGCTTGAAAGTGGCGTATGCCACTTCCCACGCAAAGGTTGTGATTTATAAAAATAAACTTGGCGGGAGAATGTGCGCACCTGTAAGCAAACTCTGAGTCATGCGTGCACATATTTTGGAGACACTGGGAAGTGGCGACGCAGATGGCGAGGTGGAGAAGTGGAGTCAGATTTTTATTGATGTCTCACATTAATTTAATGTCACGCTATATCCACCTTAGATCCACGTTATCATTGAAATTAAATCCAGCAGCCTTATTTTGCGCTTGGAGTGAGTGATAATTGTTTCATAAAAACATTGTAAAATCCAACTCAAATCCTGAATCGAAATTCTTTCTAAATATGTATTTAATCTGCTGTAATGGTTTTGGGTCCGTGTAGCTCTTTGGAGTTAGAGGACAGGCAGAAACTCACTTTCACACACGTGTGGGATTTCAAAAAATGCTCGTCGTTTATTTTTAGGTCCACTTAAAACACTCCAACCTTACCAAGCCCGGTTGTACGGCTACTACAACTCCACACATGAACACAATAGTTGGCACACGTACTTACAACCATTACTTTATTTATTTATTTATTTATTTTTTAACTTTATTTTTTCATGTTTTTTTTGTACAAAACATGGGCAGCATCAGTGTAATGAACAGAAATAGGTATGGGTACAATATGATGCAGCTAAGTAATACGAATGCTAGCCATGTGGTGCCCTTATAGACACAAAAGAAACAACAAAAAAGGAGAGAAGAACAAAAGGTATATGTACATGTATATGTACATGCACACAAAGGTATATGCCTGTGCACCTGATCTCACGAGTGCACATGTTTACTTACACCCTTTTGTCTAAATAGTCATACACAATCATACACAGTTGCACACATACATATGAACACTCATAGGAACGAAACATGAGAGAACCGTGGGGTTGCGAGTAGGTCGTATGTCACATACATTACAGCAATATAGTTGCAATATTGTTTTTCTTAAAACCAAAATATATAAAGCATTAAGGTTGGTTATCACCTCTTCTTGTAATATAAGTGCTCCATTTTTCCCAGAGGGCATCACCTTTGTCCCTTTGTAATCTGAGACTAAACGTCAGTAGTTCCATTGTTTGGATGTCTTTAATTATGGCCTCCCACTGATTAACCGTGGGAGGTTCTGTGTTGAGCCATCTTCTTGTTATGGCTTTTTTGCTGGCAGCCATGAAGATTTTTAGGAGGTATCTGTCTTTTTTTTGGTAATTCTGTGTCCATATTGCCCAGGTAGAATGATAAACAAGTGAAATTAAAATTATACTGCAAGACTTCACTGATAATACTTTGAACTCCCTCCTAGAAGGATTTAAGCATGGGACAGCTCCAAAATATGTGTGTATGATCTGCCATACTGTGTCCACACCCTCTCCAGCATGTGGGTTGTAGTCCTGTGTGTTTAGACTTTTGCTTTGGTGTTATGAAGAATCGGATATAGTTTTTCCAGGAAAAGTCTCTCCATAGTTGTGAGGCTGTAGAAGTGATTACGATTCCCAACTCTTTTTCCCATTTCGCCTTAATATAGTTTGTTGAATGACCTCTTAATTCAGCTATATGTCTATACAGTTCGCCAATGATCTTTCTGGACAGTTTTGTATTATAGACTTTGATAAACATCTTACTTACAACCATTACTGTTGTGTTGAGAGACATAAAGGAAAGCGGGAGCACATAGGTGTAGTCCGACCAGCGTTTGGGTGCGCTCTCAACAGACAGAAATCTTAACAAGCGCTGCTTGATGACGTTGCTGTTAAGCGACACAGTATACATCATGTTAAAGGCACATTTCATATATTCGACTGTTACACTGCACTGCCTCTAACGTCTCATTGTCCACTCTGTGAGTGCAGGAGGGGGAGAGGACGGCGCGACTGCATGGAATATATTTATTTATTTAGCTAAATATTTCCAGTGCATTTATCATGTCTCGAAATACAGCCATTAAGCACAACCGTTACACTCATTTCATCAGCCCTACTTAGACATGTGCTGTTCATGACAAAACCGGCATGAAGAAACGTGTTCGCCTATTACACTTTCATCTTTGAATTGTATTTCAAATTACACGTTGTATTTTGGGACAGGGATACCACTGGTTCATGCTGTAATTCAGGCCGGGTGTCTGATCAGACTAATTGCCATAAACATATAAATACTGTGGTGACCCTCGTGCATAATTGCACAAGATGACACTGGCACATCCTCCTTTTTGCCTCCACCTTTAATGAATGTGATTCTTTATGTCGCACATCAATGTCAAACATCCTCAAATTTAAAAGCAACACATTAACTACATGTTGGTAAAGGAGGAGAAATATTTGGTCTACCTTTAGATCAGACCACTTTTTTTTTCTCTGTCACTGTCCGTGCAGTCCCACAGACACAGCTGACAGCATCAGCAGCGCTGATGTGTTGCCACTTTGCTTTCTTTTATTAGTGATCCTGCTGCTGTGGCCACCAAATAAAATCTTTCTTCAGTCCTCCACCTCCCGTTAAAGTGTCTCAAGCTCAGTCTCGGAGAAATTCCGTTTTTTGGTTTGTTTCTCACACCTGTTGCCGTGACTCACAAAACGAGAGAACACTCGCATGCCGGCTTATTTATATGCAGATCGCATTCATGAGGTGATTTGCATGACCATTTATGGTTGAACTAGGGCGTGTAGAGGGCGGAATATGAGGCGGATCTGGATGTGCACAACTCCAGGAGGTCTGTGATTTATAAAGAGAACATTGTGTGCAAGTGTGTGTGCACACGGTTTTATGAATCAGATTATTTTTTGGCGCACGCCATTTTCAGCTTTTGGGTGCACGTCGACTTTTAGTATGAATCCTAAGCACTCTTTTATAAATGAGGCCCCTGGATATTTAGTCTGTAATCTCTGCTGGACGCTCAGTCAGTGTGTGTCAGACTAAAGCAAGATTTATGGTTGTGTGTAGACCTTACACATGTAGCCTACGCATGTCGTCTATGTCGTTGTGAGCATTTTTACTTGTGTCTGTATCACTCTGCAGTTACACCTCCAAAACACTAGTCGGCGGTGGAGATTTCTGTTAGGAGCTGTAAAGTTTATTTGATTCAAACATTACACATGGCTTAATAGGCACAATTTCAAATACAAGTACACAAATCAGCTTCACTATAAATCGCAGAACTGACAGACAAACACTTGTCTTTATCTGGACACATTTTCCCCACAAATACAACATGCTAACGTTATTAGCACAAGCCTATGGCATTTTACATTGTCTAAATTAGCCTAGCAATTTAGCGATCTTTTCCTCTTCTCATATAAAACCAGGGACAACAGTAACATGTAACAAAGGTAATGGCACATAATTTGGCTCCATTACAACTCACAAGATTCACCAACAAAATAACTGTCACACCAAATACGTTTCCAAAGAAATACAAAATGCTAACGTTATTAGTGCCAGCCTATGGCATTTTACATTGTGTAAATTAGCCTAGCAATGAGCGGAGATTTCCTCTGCTTATATGAGGCCAAGATAAATCCCAAAGTATGAATCCCTGAAATTACACAAAAGACTTAAAATGTTTTTTTTAGTGGAGGCTTTACTGTCTTCACAGTTTATTGTTTCTTATCTGTGGAATACAAGTAAATACAAGCTTCATTTCCACTGAGGGAAATGGTGTCAGCTTACAGAGACAGACAGGAGGTCTGCGTCACCGCAACGTGTGGTTACAATTCTGGGGAGATGCATGTCTACAGGAGTGTGTGTCAGATATGAACTGGATCAGTAGAGGAGTGCGTGTCAGATTGACATGAAGATAAGATACACCTTTATTGATCCCACAATTGAGAAATTCAAAGAGAGTCAAATTAAAGATATCAGTATTTAAAAACTTAAAAAACTAGGCATGCAGAAAAAAAAGTACAAAAGATACAAGAAACAGCAATAAATAATAATAATAATAATAATAATAATAATAATAATGAGCACTGGATAAAAAAAGTGAGCAATGGATTAGAGTGAACATATTTAGTGCCAAGTGAATACTGAATGTGCAAATAACAACATGGGGGACAGCAATGCTTATAGTGGTGTCAATAAAGTGTCCATAGTGTCAATAAAGTGTCCATGGTGCAGTTTACTGTGAGCAGTGCTGGTTATGTAGCCTGACAGCAGCAGGCAGGAAGGACCTGCGATAGCGTTCCTTCACACACTTTGGTTGAATCAGTCTATCGCTGAAGGAGCTCTCCAGAGCTTTTATCTCCTCCTGCAGAGGATGGGAGTCATTAGTCCTCAGAGACGACAGCTTGGCTGTCGTCCTCCTTTCTCCCACCACCTGCACAGAGTCCAGAGAGCATCCCAGGACAGAGCTGGCCTTCTTGATCAGCTTGTCCAGTCTCTTCCTATCTGCAGCTGAGACACTGCTGCCCCAGCAGACCACTCCGTAAAAGATGGCTGATGCCACCACAGTGTCAAAGAAGGTCTTCAGGAGCGCCCCCTGCACTCCAAAAGACCTGAGCCGCCTCAGCAGGTAGAGTCTGCTTTGGCCTTTCCTGTACAGTGCTGTTATGTGATCAGTCCAGTCCAGTTTATTGTTAAGATGAACACCCAGGTACTTATAAGATGTCACCATCTCAATGTCCTTTCCCTGGATGTTCACCGGTGTTGGGGGGAGGAGTCTGCGCCTGCAGAAATCCACCATCAGCTCTTTGGTTTTCCCCGTGTTGATCTGAAGGTGGTTCCTCAGGCACCAGTCCACAAAATCCTGGTTCAGTTCTCTGTACTCCCTGTCGTCCCCATCTGTGATGAGGCCGACAATGGCAGAGTCGTCAGAGAACTTCTGCAGATGACAGGTGGGGGTGTGGTATGAAAAGTCTGCAGTGTAGAGGGTGAAGAGGAACGGTGCCAGCACTGTCCCCTACGGGGCCCCCGTACTGCAGACAACCAAGTCCAATACACAATCCTGGGTCCTGACATACTGCGGCCGGTCCGTGAGGTAGTCCAGGATCCAGGATGTGAGGTGATTAGCCACCCCTATGTGCTCCAGTTTGTCCCTCAGAAGCGCAGACTGTATGGTGTTGAAAGCGCTGGAGAAGTCAAAGAACATGATTCTCACAGAGCTTCCAGGCTTCTCCAGGTGAGAAAGAGCTCTATGCAGGAGGAAGATGATGGCGTCGTCCACCCCAATGCCAGACTGGTAGGCAAACTGCAGTGGGTCCATTGAAGGGCCTACTGCAGGGCGGAGACGAGACAGGACCAGGCGCTCCAGAGTCTTCATGAGGTGTGATGTTAATGCCACTGGTCTGAAGCTGCTGAAGTCCTTGGGGTGCGGAGTCTTGGGCACAGGTACCACGCAGGATGTCTTCCACAGCTGTGGTACTCTCCCCAGCCTCACGCTCAGACTGAAGATGGTTTCAACTATCCCGCACAGTTGGTCTGCGCAGGACTTCAGGAGCCTGGAGCTGATGCTGTCTGGACCCGCAGCCTTTCTCGTCTTTATCCTCCTCAGCTGATCTCTCACCTGAAAGGTAGTGAAGGACAAGCTGGAGCAGGGGGGCTGTGTGCTGGGGGGTGGAGCTGATGAGGTGGGGGGAGGAGTGGGGAGTGGTGAGATGTCTGGGGGAGCGGGGGTGGGGGAGGTGTCGAAGCAGTGTGCCAGGAGTGTAGGTGGGGGGGAAGGTGAAGGTGAGGATGAGGGGGGTTGCAGCCGTGATGTCTGGGCCAGGGGAGGGGCAGACTGATCAAATCTATTGAAGAACAGATTCAGATCATTCACCCACTGCTGGTCACCTCTGGCCTGGGAGTCTGGCTGTTTGTGTCCTGAGATGGTTTTCAGACCTCTCCAGACTCTGCTGACGTCGCTCTGCTGCAGCTGTTCCTCCATCTTCTTTTTATATCCTTCCTTTCCCCGCCTGATGTTTCTCCGTAGCTCCTTCTGCACAGCCTTCAGCTCCTCCTTAGTTCCAGAGTTAAAAGTTCTCTGCTTCTCCTTCAGGAGAGCTTTTATATCTGGAGTAAACCAGGGTTTGGTGTTGGAGAAGTAGCATACAGTCCTGGTGGGTACGGTGTTTTCCACACAGAAGTTTATGTAGTCCGTAATGCATGATGTCATACTGTCAGTGTTCCTCCCCATGGTAATCACTGAGTACCTGCCACACAGTGGTCTCGAAGCAGTCTTTCAGGGCCTCCTCGGCCTCCTCAGACCACCTCTACACAGTGCGGGTGGTTGCTGGTTCTCTCTGCACCAGAGGTTTGTAAACAGGCAGAAGATGAACCAGGTTGTGATCAGCTCTTCCCAGGGGGGGCAGGGGGGGTGAGTGGTATGCCTCCTTGGTGTTAGCATAAAATAAATCCAGTGTTTTATTGTCTCTGGTGTGGCAGGAAACATACTGGGTGAAGGTGGGCAGGGTGGTGGATGGACAGGCGTGGTTGAAGTCCCCAGAGATCAGAAGGAGGGCCTGAGGGTGCTGTGTCTGCAGCCTACTTGTAACAGAGTGGAGAACGTCACAAGCAGACTCAGCTTTAGCAGACGGGGGGACATACACTGCTACAATAATGACATGAGAAAACTCCCTGGGTAGATAATATGGTCTCATGCCAACAGCCAGCAGCTCAATGTCCCTGCAGCAACGCTGTTCCTTGATAGTGATGTGCCCAGAGTTACACCATCTATCATTCACAAACACAGCCAGCCCCCCTCCTTTCCTCTTACCGCTGTCCGCTGTCCTGTCGTGTCTGATGAGCTGGAATCCGTCCTGCGCGGCGATCGTGTCCGATACTTCCACGTTCAGCCATGTGTCGGTAAACACCAGCATGCTGCTCTGCCAGTACTCTCTCTGATGGCGAGTCAGCACCGACAGCTCATCCATCTTGTTGGGGAGCGATCTTACGTTCCCCATGATGACAGACGGGAGGACAGGTTTGTACTGTCTCCTCCGGTGTTGGCGCTGCACTCCAGCGCGACATCCCCTTCTCCTTCTCCGCAGCTCGCCGGGAATGTCGTGCCTCTCCTTGGGCCGCACCGCGGTGTGACGCAGCGCTAACAGCTGGTCCCGGGTGGAGGCACGGCTGGGCGCTGGACATGATTGTATCCATAGAAAAAAGGGAGAAAGACCGCTATAAAGAAAGCGGTCTTTGTCTCCATAACAAAGCAAAACATAAGTGTTAGCTAGCCAAACTGAAAAAAACTCAAAGTGAGAAAGTTAAAAAGAAAAGATAGAGAAAAGCTCGGTGGTGAGCAAGAGCTGCTGTAACAGCGTCCGCACTAGAGGCGCCATCTTTGTGTTCATTATCTTTATGTATCATTTATCATATTGTAAATAATATGTAATAACGATGCCTGAGCTCAGATGTACATAGATACCATACTAGGCATGCTGCTGGAGGTAGATTCATACTACGCAAAGTTAAAACTAGTATGTTGAAGAACACTGTAATGTACAGAGCTATGGTGACATGGACCCTAAAGATCGCTTTAAAATATCACTGAAACATTATCTCCTGATTAAACAGCTCTCTTCATCTAATGATGATTACCGAGCAACTAGGTAAGTTTAAAAGAGTATCTAGAGGATCTTATATACTACAGGAGCGTTACTAGTTAAATTATATATCTTATTATGTAATATCGGTCACTATGATGACATCATGGATGATGTCATCACTATGAAACCTTTTTGAGATTCCTGAAGCGCTTGGAAACTTTTATGTGGTTCATCTCTAATTTATAATGCCTTGTTCAGTAAACTAAATATGACTCATCTGTACTTTATACCTCTGTATAAGAATTTTGTTTTTGATTATTTATTCTTTGTGACTAGAGCTAAGTCCTGTCTTGTGTTGTATTGTGTTTTGTTTGTTGTTGTTGTGGTGGTGGTGGCAGGATGTTATCAGTGACTGTCATGTGTACAGTATTGTGTCAGGTGTGGACCAGGAGGAAGAACCGTTCCTGGAAATGAAACATGTGTATATTATGGGATGTTTGGTATTTATGTCTCCTCATTGCAGGTGATGATGAACTGACAGCTGAAGCTCAGAGTCTGTGCGTGCGTGTGTGTGTGTGTGTGTGTGTGTGTGCGTGTGTGTGTGTGTGTGTGTCTGACGAAGGCTCATTTAACCAAAGTAAATTATAACTTAAACTTAACTATTATAACTAATGACATATATACTGTATATATATCATAATATTCACGGGTGAAGCGCATAAAGTTTTTGTGTGTGTTTCTGTGTGTGCGTGTGTGTGTGTGTGTGTGTGTCTGACGAAGGCTCATTTAACCAAAGTAAATTATAACTTAAACTTAACTATTATAACTAATGACATATATACTGTATATATATCATAATATTCACGGGTGAAGCGCATAAAGTCTTTGTGTGTGTTTCTGTGTGTGTGTGTGTGTGTGTGTGTGTGTGTGTGCGTGTGAGACCAAGGTTGAGTTAACTCAGTAACTTTATTATTCTCAGTCTGTAACTCTGAACGTTTCACACAGTCACCGTGTGAACGCTGACATGAAGCACTACTTGTCTACAAGTGTGTGTGTGTGTGTGTGTGTGTGTGTGTGTGTGTGTGTAACTTAGCCCTCTCATCAGCAGCACATTGTGACTGAATGAAGAGTGACAAGTGTGTGTCCATGTGTGTTTCTGTGTGTGTTTCTCCCTGAGCACAAACTCAATGAACACAAACTAATCTGACCTGAATGTCTCACACACACACACACACACAAACACACACACACACAGTGAAAACCAGGAGCACAATGTTGGTTTTGTTCTGTGGGAAAACTGATGAGGGAAGGAGCGAAGAGGAGGAGGAGGAGGAGGGGATTCTGTTGCCGTGACAACAAGCACAGGGTCCCCGATGGAGAGCTCACACGCACACACAAACACATGCACACACACACACACACACACACACACACACACACACGCACACAGAGTCACAGAGTGGTGGGACCACCTTGTACTGCAGACAGGAAACAGTGAGGCCTGCTGCTTTGTTGATCGGTATAAAAGCACACACACACACACACACACACACAAACAGCTGACAGTGTAAAAGTTTTACCCACTTGTTGACAAGTACCAGAGAGACTGGGACAGACAGGAGACAGGAGGACAGAGGGAGGGAGGACAGAGGGAGGACAGAAGGAAGGAGGACAGAGAGAGGGAGGACAGAGGGAGAGAGGACAGAGGAAGGGAGGACAGAGGAAGGGAGGACAGAGGGAGGACAGAGAGAGAGAGGACAGAGAGAGGGAGGACAGAGGGAGGACAGAGGAAGGGAGGACAGAGAGAGGACAGAGGAAGGGAGGACAGAGGAAGGGAGGACAGAGGGAGGACAGAGAGAGAGAGGACAGAGAGAGGGAGGACAGAGGGAGGACAGAGGAAGGGAGGACAGAGAGAGGACAGAGGGAAGGAGGACAGAGAGAGGGAGGAGAGAGGGAGGACAGAGGAAGGGAGGACAGAGGGAGGGAGGACAGAGGGAGGATAGAGGGTGACGGGACAGAGGAAGGGAGGACAGAGGGAGGGAGGACAGAAGGAAGATAGAGGGAGGACAGAGGGAGGGAAGACAGAGAGGACAGAGGGCAGAGAACAGAGGAAGGAAGGACAGAAGGAGGGAGGAGAGAGGGAGGACAGAGTAAGAACAGAGTAAGGAAAGACAGAGGGAGGAGGACAGAAGGAGGGAGGATGGGGGGGACTAAGGGAGGGGGACAGAGGGAGGGTGGACAGAGGGAGGACAGAGGGAGGACAAAGGGAGGAGGACAGAGGGAGGACAAAGGGAGGAGGACAGAGGGAGGACAGACAGAGGATGGAGGGAGGAGGACAATGGGAGGAGGACAGAGGGAGGGAGGACAGAGGGAGGACAGACAGGGGGAGGACCCCGTTAAAGGGTTTTTCTGGGGGAGTTTTTCCTGATCAGCTGTGAGGGTCCTAAGGACAGAGGGATGTCGTATGCTGTAAAGCCCTGTGAGGCAAATTGTGATTTGTGATATTGGACTTTATAAATAAAATTGATTGATTGATTGATTTGCAGAGGAAGGACAATGGGAGGAGGACAAAAAGAGGGAGGACAGAGAAAGGACAGACAGGTGGAGGACAGAGGGAGGAGGACAGTAACCAAACCTACAGTAACAGAACCTAGAGACAGACAAAACCTACAGTGACAGAATCTAGAGTAACTGAACCTACATTAACTGAACCTACAGTAACTGAGCCTACATTAACTGAACCCACAGTAACTGAGCCTACAGTAACTGAACCTACAGTAACTGAGCCTACAGTGACTGAACCTACAGTAACTGAACCTACAGTGACCAAACCTACAGTGACTGAACCTACAGTGACCAACCCTACAGTGACTGAACCTACAGTAACTGAACCTACAGTGACTGAGCCTACAGTAACTGAACCTACAGTAACTGAACCTACAGTGACTGAACCTACAGTGACCAACCCTACAGTAACTGAACCTACAATAACCAAACCTACAGTAACTGAACCTACAGTGACTGAACCTACAGTAACTGAACCTACAGTAACTGAACCTACAGTGACTGAACCTACAGTGACCAACCCTACAGTAACTGAACCTACAATAACCAAACCTACAGTAACTGAACCTACAGTAACTGAACCTACAGTAACCAAACCTACAGTAACTGAACCTACAGTGACCAAACCTATAGTAACTGAACCTACAGTGACTGAGCCTACAGTGACCAAATCTACAGTAACTGAACCTACAGTGACTGAGCCTACAGTGACTGAACCTACAGTGACCAAACCTATAGTAACTGAACCTACAGTGACTGAGCCTACAGTGACTGAACCTACAGCGACTGAACCTACAGTGACCAAATCTACAGTAACTGAACCTACAGTGACCAACCCTACAGTAACTGAACCTACAGTGACTGAGTCTAGTGACTGAACCTACAGTAACTGAACCTACAGTGACCAAACCTACAGAAACTGAACCTACAGTAACCAGACCTACAGTGACTGAACCTACAGTGACCAAACCTACAGTAACCAGACCTACAGAAACTGAACCTAGAGTGACTGAACCTACAGTAACGAGACCTACAGAAACTGAACCTACAGTGACAGAATCTACAGTAAATGAACCTACACTAACCAGACCTACAGAAACTGAACCTACAGTGACTGAACCTACAGTGACCAAACCTACAGTAACTGAACCTACAGTGACCAAACCTACAGTGACTGAACCTACAGTAACTGAACCTACAGACACTGGACCTACAGTAACTGAACCTACACTAACTGAACCTACACTAACTGCGCCTACAGTGACTGAACCTACAGTGACCAACCTTACAGTAAATGAGCCTACAGTGACTGAACCTACAGACACCGGACCTACAGTAACCGTATTTACAGTAACTGAACCTACAGAGACCGGACCTACAGTAACCGTATTTACAGTAACTGAACCTACAGAGACCAGATCTACAGTAACTGATCCTACA
Source organism: Epinephelus lanceolatus (assembly GCF_041903045.1). Taxonomy (NCBI): domain Eukaryota; kingdom Metazoa; phylum Chordata; class Actinopteri; order Perciformes; family Serranidae; genus Epinephelus; species Epinephelus lanceolatus. The sequence goes on along the minus strand of NC_135741.1, from coordinate 88,867 downwards.
CTAACTGCACCTATAGTAACTGAACCTACAGTGACCAACCCTACAGTAACTGAATCTACACTAACTGCACCTATAGTAAGTGAACCTACAGTGACCAACCCTACAGTAACTGAACCTACACTAACTGCACCTACAGTGACTGAACCTACAGTGACCAACCCTACAGTAACTGAGCCTACAGTAACTGAAGCTACAGTAACCAAACCTACAGAAACCGGACCTACAGTAACCGTACTTACAGTAACTGAACCTACAGAGACCGGACCTACAGTAACTGATCCTACATTAACTGAACCTACAGTGACCAAACCTACAGTAACTGAGCCTACAGTGACTGAACCTACAGTAACTGAGGCTACAGAAACTGAACCTACAGTGACTTAACCTACAGGAACCGTACCTACACTAACTGATCTTACACTAACTGCACCTACAGTAACTGAGCTTACAGTGACTGAACCTACAGTAACTGAAGCTACAGTGACTGAACCTACAGTAACTGATCCTACACTAACTGAACCTATAGTAACTGAACCTACAGTAACAGAACCTAGAGACAGACAAAACCTACAGTGACAGAATTTAGAGTAACCGAACCTACAGTAACTGCACCTACTGTAACTGAACCTACACTAACTGAACCTACAGTGACTGAACCTACATTGACCAACCCTACAGTAACTGAACCTACAGTGACCAACCCTACAGTAACTGAACCTACAGTAACTGAACCTACAGTGACTGAGCCTACAATGACCAAACCTACAGTAACTGAACCTACAGTGACTGAACCTACATTGACCAACCCTACAGTAACTGAACCTACAGTGACCAACCCTACAGTAACTGAACCTACAGTAACTGAACCTACAGTGACCAACCCTACAGTAACTGAACCTACAGTGACTGAACCTACAGTAACTGAGCCTACAGTGACCAAACCTACAGTGACTGAGCCTACAGTGACTGAACCTACAGTAACTGAACCTACAGTGACTGAACCTACAGTAACTGAGCCTACAGTGACCAAACCTACAGTGACTGAGCCTACAGTGACTGAACCTACAGTAACTGAACCTACAGTGACTGAACCTACAGTAACTGAACCTACAGTGACTGAACCTACATTGACCAACCCTACAGTAACTGAACCTACAGTGACTGAACCTACAGTAACTGAACCTACAGTGACCGAACCTACAGTGACTGAGCCTACAGTGACCAAACCTACAGTGACCAAATCTACAGTAACTGAGCCTACAGTGACCAAACCTACAGTAACTGAGCCTACAGTAACCGTACCTACAGTAACTGAACCTACACTAACTGAGCTTACAGTAACTGAACCTACAGACACTAGACCTACAGTAACTGATCCTACACTAACTGAAGCTACACTAACTGCGCCTACAGTGACTGAACCTACAGTGACCAACCCTACAGTAACTGAGCCTACAGTAACTGTACCTACAGTAACTGAACCTATACTAACTGAGCTTACAGTAACTGAACCTACAGACACTGGACCTACAGTAACTGATTCTACACTAACTGAACCTACACTAACTGTGCCTACAGTGACTGGACCTACAGTGACCAACCCTACAGTAACTAAACCTACAGTGACCAACCCTACAGTAACTGAGCCTACGGTGACTGAACCTACATGACTGAACCTACATAGACCGGACCTACAGTAACCGTACTTACAGTAACTGAACCTACAGAGACCGGACCTACAGTAACTGATCATACACTAACTGCACCTACAGTAATTGAACCTACAGTGTCCAACCCTACAGTAACTGAACCTACACTAACTGCACCTACAGTGACTGCACCTACAGTGACTGAACCTACAATAACTGAGCCTACAGTAACTGAAGCTACAGAGACCGGACCTACAGTAACCGTACTTACAGTAACTGAACCTACAGAGACCGGACCTACAGTAACTGATCCTACAGTAACTGAACCTACACTAACTGAACCTACAGTGACTGAACCTACAGAGACTGGACCTACAGTAACCGTACTTACAGTAACTGAACCTACAGTAACTGAACCTACAGTGACCAACCCTACAATAACTGAGCCCACAGTAACTGAAGCTACAGTAACCGAACCTACAGAGACCGGACCTACAGTAACTGTACTTACAGTAACTGAACCTACAGTAACTGATCCTACAGTAACTGAACCTGCAGTGACTGTACCTACAGTAACTGAACCTAGAGACAGAGAAAACCTACAGTGACAGAATCTAGAGTAACCGAATCTACAATAACTGAGCCTACAGTAACTGAACCTAAAGTGACTGCACCTACTGTAACTGAACCTACAGTAACGGAACCAATAGTAACTGATCCTAGAGACTGACTGAACCTACAGTAACTGAACCTAAGGTAAAAGAACCAACAGTAACAGAACCTAAAGTAACTGAACATACCGTAACTGAACCTACAGACTAACAGAACTTACAGTGACAGAACCTACAGTAACTGGACCTGCAGTAACTGAACCTACAGACAGACAAAAACCTACAGTGACAGAACCTATAGTAACTGGACCTGCAGTAACTGAACCTACAGACTCTCAGACCCTACAGTGACAGAATCTACAGTAACAGAACCTAAACTAACCAAACCTACAGTGACTGAACCTACAGTGACTCATGATTTTAAACTAACCCATAATCATTGATGTTCTTTAAACGTTGAACTTTTTGTTTGTGTTGAAAAGCCGGTCAGTGGACAGACAGTCAGTGGACAGTGAAGACGAGATGTTTTTCAGAGTTCTCTCGAGCACTTGACAAATGTTATCTGAACTAAAGAAAACAAAACAAACAAAAATGTTTGGTGGTATTTTGTATGTTGCTGAGACCTGATGATTCACACACACACAGACAGATAGACAGTTATTAGACACATTAACACTGTCAGAGGAAACACTGATGAGGTTTACTGTGTGTCTGCTGCCCCCTGCTGTCTAATCTACAGCTGTGCATCATTCAAACAAAGATCTACAGTGAGTGTTACCTATAGACGAATTTGGCAAGCGATTTGTGTATGCCGCCACCTTGCGGCGGCGCCATTGCTGCCGTGACATGTGTCAGTCATCAATTCATTATGCTGTCATTGTGAACTGACTCTCTACAATGACAGCATCATGAATAGCTGGATTGATGATGTTAGACAGTGGCCTCCGGTAACTGATGAAGGTATTTTAAATGGGTACCGATATTAATTTAGAAATTAATCATTTGTGTGTTTGTTTGTGATAAGCAGGAAAGATTAGAGTAATAGGGAGATAACAGACTATCATTAAACACTGTGTAAGATAACGTTAGCATACGTTACGTGTGCTGACGTTAGCAAGCTAGCAGTGTGACATTTAATCATTATGGACAGGCTACGTGACTAAAAACAACAACACCATGTGTTTGTATTTTGTTTTAGGAATTCAAGACTATTTTATTGATCGCCTGGCCTCCGATGACCAGAAAAACGGCAATTACGGGTCTCTGATTGAGGGTCAAAATTACCTGAGCTTCGGATGGGTCGAGCAAACTTTACACCGCCTTTTAGATGACCATCACATCATATTGAAGGCGATCAATATTGATCACCTTCAATATGATGTGATGGTCACGTAGCCTGTCCATACTGATTAAATGTAACGCTGCTAGCTTGCTAACGTCAGCACACGTAACGTATGCTAACATTATATTACACAGTGTTTAATGATATTATCTCTCTATTACTCTAATCTTTCCTGCTTATTGCTCAAACAAATAATTAATTTCTATATTAATATCGGTACTCGTTTAAGATACCTTCATCAGTTACCGGATTGTAGAGAGTCAGTTCACAATGACAGCATAATGAATTGACATGTAACCGCAGCAATGGCGCCGCCGCAAGATGGCGGCATACACAAATCGCTTGCCGAATTCGTCTATAGTACAGCTGATCTACAGTCAGTGTTACCTACAGTACGACTCATCTAGTCAGTGTTACCTACAGTACAGCTGATCTACAGTCAGTGTTACCTACAGTACGACTCATCTACAGTCAGTGTTACCTACAGTACGACTCATCTACAGTCAGTGTTACCTACAGTACAGCTGATCTACAGTCAGTGTTACCTACAGTATGACTCATCTACAGTCAGTGTTACCTACAGTACAGCTGATCTACAGTCAGTGTGTTACCTACAGTACAACTGATTAACAGTCAGTGTTACCTACAGTACAGCTGATCTACAGTCAGTGTGTTACCTACAGTACAACTGATTAACAGTCAGTGTTACCTACAGTACAACTGATCTAGTCATTGTGTTACCTACAGTACAACTGATCTACAGTCAGTGTGTTACCTACAGTACAACTGATTTACAGTGTTACCTACAGTACAACTGATCTACAGTGTGTTACCTACAATACAGCTGATCTACAGTCAGTGTGTTACCTACAGTACAACTGATCTACAGTCAGTGTTACCTACAGTACAACTGATCTACAGTCATTGTTACCTACAGTACAACTGATCTAGTACAGACGTGGAGGTTCAGTCACTTCCTGCTGTGGACGAGTCGGCAACAAAACATATTTCAGACACCTACAGGATCAGTTGATGTGAATGAATATTTTGGCAATGAATATAAAATATTTCCAGTTTTAACTTTGTAGTTTCTGTTTGTGTTGATTGTCGCCTTCAGGCTGCCGTAGCATCGATACTGATGTTTATAATTTAATTACCTCATCAACTCAGAGTTTAAACTTTAGTTTTAGTTCAGTCAGATTCACATAGCATTTTTTTCATGGTTTCATTTACAGTGTGTTGTTTCTTTTATTTGTTGGTTTGTTTTGATGTGTTGGATACCAAAATGTGATCAATGACTGATAATACAAAAATATGTTTAATACTTCAGAACAAAGACACGGACGGCCTCGTGTTGTTTCTCCATAGTATTTAATTAGTATCATACACAAGCATGTTTCTATTAAAACACATTATATCAACTGAATTAAACAATAATGTACAAACAGGTTCAAACTGACCGGCCGTCTCAGCGTGTTCACGCTGCACGTACAAACCTCGACACGACACGGCAACGCATCTACACCAAAACTACAGATCAACAACAGAACCAGACGAACCCGCCCAGAGCACCACTCATCACGATACCTCAAACTTCTCTTCAAATTTAAACTTTAATTCCTTTTATGTAACCATCGGTGGCTATGACTCTGTTTTATAGATAATAAATAAATAAATCACCTCTATGAAACTTTGACAATTAGATGATACTTAGGAACTGTTCTTTATTTATCAGAGGAGGAAAATCCATGACCCTCCTTCCACCAGAAATGTACTGACCCTAATCCTAACTTTAATCCTGACCCGAACTTTAACCCTACCTCAAACTAACTCGAACTCGAACACCGTTGGACTGTCAGAACGTCCTGCAGGTAAGGATACATCGGATCTTTAAGTCTGACTGAGGAACAAAATCTGCTGATAAAGATGGCGTGACTCGGATGAAAGCTTTCTGAGGTTGACGCTCATGTGTCGACATGTTTTTAAGGTTTCAGTTGTACGTTTTTTTTTTTTTTTTACAATAGGTTGTTCAGGTTGTTATAAAATGATGATGATGATGATTCCAAGGAGCGTTATCTTAAGAATAAAAAGGTTGGTAGTTTAGATTCTGTCAAAGGTTTCCAGTTTCATTGTTTCTGATTTTTTCTCGACGTGATGACAAAGAGGATCCGTCTGGTTTTGTGGCGCTCAGCGTTCTGTCTGGATTTGTCGTGTTCTGGCGGTGACTGCAGAGATCTGCGTTTTCTGATGAGGAAACGAGCATACAGGATCACAGAGTTTGTTTGTGCAGGATCACAGGACGTCATTAAAAAATCTGGGCAGACTTTCCAACACGACAACCATAAAGCAGCGAATCATCTGTGATAAGTTCTGTTAGCACATGGTCATTCTGTTATTGTCCTCGGACAGGAAGTCGCATGTGAAGACACAGTTTGTTTTATTGCACTGTTTGTAGTAGACTTCCTGTTGTGTCCTTACTTTACTGATCTGTAGTTAATATTCAGGTCGACTCGTTGCATTATGGCTGTCTCATTGGCGAGGTTGCACCAGATTAACCAGTTCCTTCATCAGGTCCCACATAAATACGATCCCTGCCCTTAGCATGCAAACAGAAGAGACCAGAGCCAATCAGAACACAGCTGCAGGGGAGACTTCAGCATTCACACGTTGGACCTGATAAATACCCACAGCGGTCGTCTGAAGGTGCCGCTTGGCTGTAACGGACACTTGTCAGCTGGTAAACTGGTCAAAGTGGCTGGTGAATCAGAGTTTACCAGGAGACGTGTCCACCTCAGGGTCTGACCTCACGTTCCTCTGCGCTCAAACAATGAACACAAGACGGTTTTAGTGTTAACAGGATTACTAAAAAATACATTTAGGAAACTGGATCGAGCTGGTGGCCTGAGGACGTCAATACGCTTCAAACTGCTTGTCAGATCAAACGGTGCCTGAAATCTTCTTCCCACACTGTAATTGGACAAGCGGCGTCCAACCATTTACGAAAACATGGGTCTTACTTCTATGTGTCATGTTTGATGTGAACGTCTGAATGAAGCACCAGGAATGTCTGAGAGGCGTCTGAGCGTGTGCTCTTAACCCGTCTCAACTGTTCATGGTTTCTTCCTTACAGGAGTGGCATGTTAATTTAGTGTCATCTCTCTTCATCCCCCCACCTACGACATGAACACATGAATGTCTCTATCTACAGTCCGTGTTTGGTTGGTCTGTTCTGGGCTACTGTAGAAACATGGCGGTGCAACATGGTGATCTCTGTAAACGAGGATCTGCTCCCCGTGTAGATATAAACGTCTCATTCTGAGGGAACCAGAACACAACCATTAGATTAGATTCTGACACACTGGAGCTTTAAGACGTGTTCAAACAGGACGCCATCATTCTTTAAACAAGTTTGTCTGAAGCGTACTGAACCTCTCTGAGTCTGTGTCTCTACATCACAACATCCTGTTTCACACCACGTTAAGTCTCTGCTGGATATTATTCAAATATTAAAAAAAGACGACGTGTGACGCTGAAGCTCCCGCTGCAGTCTGGCGGCCTTGATAAGAAATAATCACTGTGCTGGCTGATCAACAGATCAATGATGTCACCAGAGGATCAGGAGGAGTCAGACAGAAAACACCAGAACCTGAATGCTGGAGCAGCCGGAGAGGATTTTCAGTTCAGTTTGTACGTGTTTGAGTTAAACGCTGTCCGGTCGGTGAGTTGTGCTTGTTGTTGTTTGATCAGTGAATCTCCGGCTGCTTCAGACCGACGGCTCCAAGTATCAACCTCCTACTGTCGGGTTAAACACGGTCGTCTGACAGCTTCAGCTGCTGGTCACTAAATATTATTATCAGGATAACCTGTGTGTGAAAGACTCACTGATGACAGGTGTTGGACTCCATCAGATAAACTACACCTGAAAGACTTCATCTATAAACGACTGTGACAGGATCAAACTCTGAGTTTCATCTCCTGCTGTCATTGGTTCAATCTCACCTTGTTGGGAGATGAATTTGAATTCTCAGGAGTTATAACTTAAACTGAATTCACATCCTTTCCCACGAGAATGCTCGTGACTGAGACGTCACCAGCTCAGCTCAGGTGGTTCACTCCGACACACCTGCTCTCCGCTGAAGGTCCACACGTCTGTAAAACATGTTGGAGCCATGAAGCAGGCGTGATTTTTAAAAACTGACCACTGATTTGACTGAATGAGTTCAGCTGGGGTTCGTAACCCCGTGTAAAATGGATGCTGAGATAATCAACAGGAAATATAAGGATAACTTCCTCGTCTTTTGTATTGTCACATCACAGTAAACTGGACATAACACACCACCTGTTGTCTCGATTCCAGGGACACGTGACAGACTTTTAATACATCAGCAGACTTTCAGCAGGTTCATGAAAATACTGAAAATAATCTTTAGTTACTTCCTTGATAAAACGGGCGGAGCAGGAAGTGAAGTGGCGGTCACTGTGAAGCTGCACGGATCGTGTTCAACCTGACAGTGTGAGGCAGATTTAATCTCAGTGCTGACAGTTTGACCGCTCTGAAACAAAATGATCTCAGTACAGAACAACAAACAGACATGTAAATGTTCCTTCCTTTTCCTGTTTGTTCTGCGATCTGATTGGCTGCTGTCAGGACCAGGGCACGTCCGAACGTGTTGTAAATGAAACAAACAGGAAATAAACGCAGAATGAGGATGAAAGCGTAAAGCGGATGACGACCTTTGTACAAAGGGGTGTGACTGACACTCTGATCACATGATCTGATGAAGAGGATGTGCATTTAATGAGTGCGAGGATCGCCTAAATAAAATGTGTGACCAAAAAATCTTGGAAATAAAACTAACATTTAACATGACTGCGTTTTAATGATGAATTCATGACATCACAACGTGAACGTTGTGTTTGATCAGGTGACGGCCCCGGTCCAATCAGCAGACGTCTCAGAACAGAAAACACTGACACATCAGACTTATAAAGTCGAACAAAAGAAAAAAAAAAAAAACAGTAAAAAAATAATACAGATAAAAAAGAAATAAAAACGTTGAACAGAAAAAACTTTTCTTCTTCTTCTTCGTACCACTTTGTTAAATCTGGACCGACCAGGTTATGTCTCAAAAAGAAGATTATTAACATTATTCTCATTATTAATATTTTACAAAAACAAAATCAACAGTGCAATAAAAAGTTTTAATCCCTCGCTCGGCTGGAGAGAGGCTGACAGACGGTGAGGGGCGGGGCTTGGCGACGAGGAGAAAGTAGGTAACATCCAAAAATAAGAAAGGAAGGAAGGAAAGAGGGAATACAGAGGAGGACAAGCCGTTTATAAGAGACAAGGAGGAGGAAGAGGAGGAAGAGGAAGGAAGAGGAGCCTCAGTGTTTACGGGGGGCAGGAGGGAGTGGAGGATCATGGGAAAACTTGAGGATCCACACAACAGGCTCCAGCTAACGATGCTAACAATGTTAAGAGTTGTTCAGGTTGTGTGGATCTGTGAAGACGCACCGACGACACGTTTCTGTTTCACGTATCAAACATAAAAATATAAAATCTGATTTCTTCTTCTGATCCATTTGAACATCACAGAGTTTACTGTCGACTGTTTTCGACTGTTGAAACTTCGAGACAAATTAAAACTTTTTAAAACTTTCTGACATCACTCAGGATCAAATTTAAGACCAATTTTAAAATAAAAAAGAGCAGAAAAAATAAAACATTAGTTTCTTTGTGTTAAAGACGATTTTCACCCAAGTGTTAACGTTAACATAAAAAACGACCTGTTGGGAACTACGTGGCGTCCGTCAGCTAGTTTCCATCTCACTCTGCCTTCACGGGTTTCAGAGGATGGACTCGATAAATTATTTTTTTAAAAAATACATGTTATAAATTATTTTAGGATTTCACAAAACAAAGCCAAAATAAAAACATGGATAAAATCCTGCGTCTGAACATCTTGCAGAGAATTTGATTTAAAACCAGCTCAGGTTTTATTTTTCAATTCATGAAGCTTCTTTTTAAGTTTTTCTGAGGATCTGCAGAACCTGAAAATGTTCAGTGATTTGGGTGAAACTTTAACTTCAGATAATATCACCTGTGGACCAGATGGTGACGTCACCTGTGACAGACCTTTACAGAGAAGAAGCACCAGTCAGTGAAACGCACGACCTGAAGATAAAGGTCAGCTGAGATCCTGATGGACATCTGCTCTTAACTGCCTGTGCACCAACACACAGGTGTGTACTAACACACAGGTGTGCTGTGTGTTAAGAGGAAACAGGAAGTAGATGAGGAGGCTCGTCACAGTTTGATATTCGGTTCAACAGGAAACAGAAAGGGGACGTCGGTGTGTCAGGTCAGAAGTAACGGACAGTAACGGGGGGTCAGGATAGGGTTGATGGGAGAGGGTGGGGCTTATGAGCAAAGTTTTCTGAAGGGGAGGTGATCAAAGAGTGTGTATGTGTGTGTATATGTGTGTGTGTGTGTGTGTGTGTGTTAGGGCAGGTGGGTGTGGCCTATTCTGCTGGGGGGCGTGTCTGCTCTCAGGAACTCCTCTTAGTCCTGGAGTGTTGGATCAACCACTGAAGAGTGATGTCTGCAGAGAGATACAGGAAGTGATGTCAGCAGACAGGAAGTGACGTCTATGTGGACATAAAACATTTAATCATCACATTCACGAGGTGGAGGTAGGTGTGTGTGTGTGTGTGTGTGTGAGTGAGTGAATGTGTGAGTGTGTGTGTGTGTGTGTGTGTGTGTTCTTATAACAATAAATAATTAAAGATATGAGTGTGTTTCATTCAGAGTCTCCGCCCCCTCAGTGACATCACACGGCGTCTGGACCTGAAGCGAACTCGATGAAACGAACAGACAGAACATGAAGAGGATTCAGGTCAGACAGCGCAGCCGTCTTCTCACGCTGTGATGTCACAGCGTCTCTGGAGTTTCTCTCTGCAACAGTTTGTTCATCCAGGTATTCGCTGGTCCTTCTGAGAGCGTGGGACTGACTAATGAGGTCACCAGTACACCGAAGCTCGCACAAACTTCAGGGTCACATGGAAACACCCAACTCAACGGAACAAAGACCACCACACAAAGATCACTATGACATCACTGTGACATCACTTCTGGGTAAAAACTGGCAGCTGATTCTGGAGCAATTTAAAATCAAACATAATTTTTTTTTCTGTCGTCACTTTCAGCTGTGACGTCTACAGATAAAGAGGTGAACGCGGTGGTCCGACCGACTCGGCACTCCTGCTGTGGTCATGTGATAACATGATCTGTGTTACTCTGTCATCGCCTGGACAAACAAACCTGATCTGAAAGGTCCGACTGCTCAGCCTGTGATGTCACACTGAACCGTTCATACAAACAAACGTCACACTCAATGGCACACTTCCTGAGTGACACACCCGAACCACAAACAGCTGCAGGTTCGTTGTGATGTTACAGGATGGAGTTTTATTATTTATTTGATTCAAGTCTCGACCAAGCATCAGACCCCAACCAGCATCAGACCCTGACCCAGCCGCTATACTTCTTCTTTGAGTTGGCTGCTAACTGCTAACAGCTGCTGATCTTCTTCTTTGAGTTAGCTGCTAACTGCTAGCAGCTGCTGTTCTTCTTCTTGGAGGTAGCTGCTAACTGCTGCTGTTCCTCTTCTTTGAGTTGGCTGCTAGCTGCAAACAGCTGCTGTTCTTCTTTGAGTTAGCTGCTAACTGCTAACAGCTGCTGTTCTTCTTCTTTGAGTTGGCTGCTAGCTGCAAACAGCTGCTGTTCTTCTTTGAGTTGGCTGCTAACTGCTAACAGCTGCTGTTCTTCTTCTTTGAGTTAGCTGCCAACAGCTGCTGTTCTGCTTTTTTAAGTTAGCTGCTAACCGCTAACAGCTGCTGATCTTCTTCAGCCTCACAAACTAACCCACCTCCACTGATGCAGCTCTGTGTGTTTCACTGTGATCTCATTGAAGTGAATGAGGAGGGTCTGTTTCTGCATACTGTGCGTACATAGATCAGGAAACTGTGTGTGTGTGTGTGTGTGTGTGTGTAATACCGATGTTGTCTTTCTCCTTGCAGGAGATAGAGTAACAGCAGATCTCCCTGTCCTGGATGGCCGACAGGTTCCTGATGAAAACACACACACACACACACACACACACAGAGTCAGTTCCAATAAAAAACAGGTAAACAGTCAAACAGTAATCTGTGATCAGATCTATATGGATCAGTCAGAACTCACATCCGTTCTATGAGCTCCTTCTCATCCAGAGCTCCTGGTAGGTCCCTCTTATTACCCAGAACCAGAACCTGCAGACACACAGGAGAACAGACATCAGAGACCAAAGACAAGAACCAGGGAACAGGACCAGAGACTAGGACCAGGACCAGGAGCTGTAAAGTTGTCCACCATGATACCAGTTAGCTGCTGGCTAACTGTAGTTAACTTGTTTGTCCATTGTTTGGTCTGTGACGTAATAGGTCAACAGGAAAAAGGTCCAATACTAACAAGCTGAAAGGGGGCATATCTCCACCTATCGTAGAGGAGTTGCACATACTTGGCTCAATAAATGGATTCCCCTCCCGTGCTTGTATACTGGAACAAGGACAGTAGGCCAGTTAGATGTCCTCGTCCGTACCAGTACTACGATGCTGATTATCAACTAGGTCAGTCAACTCTGGGTTTTCCTTTCCAGCCATGAGGGCGTTCGTGTTAAAAGGGGCGGGGTTGTTAATTGCCAGCGTCATCATCAGACCCATGAATGAAGGAGCTGCTTCATATGAAATGAGATGAAATGGTAGAGACAGTGTTTTGTTGACAAGACAGCAAAATGTCAGTGACGCGGGATGTAAACAACAAATTGTAATCTTAAAACGTAAGATCTAGACACACTGAAAAAACACCATCCAACAATTCCCCATCCGAGCCTTAAATGACGTGCAGATGTCACTGAGCTGTATGTAACGTTAGAACAGAGTACTCTTTCGCTGTTTAGTTGGAAGATGATGATGATGATGATGATGAAACTTGTCTGAATATGTCATAAACATTTTAGAATAACACCAGACTGTTTCTGCTGTTGAAGTAAAGAATGGAGAAGTAGTTAATGACTGATGAAGTCTGTCTGACTGACATGTGACATTTATAATGACAGGAGCTGATTAACAGTGTGAGGATTATTTTACTAATAAAATATGACCTGTTTTATCATCACACAGGTGTCTCATGTCTTCTGAGCTGCAGTGATGAATCAGACAGTAAAAGCAGCACCACTGTCAGCAGTCACTGAAATAAACTCACTAATTTCAAATCCTGCTAAAATCATGTGTTTAGTGTGTAAACGATCTCTGTGTTTGTTAGAAGCTGTTTGAAAACCAGTGGAAATATGAAATGATTCTAACTGACCTGTAACAACATACAGGCTCCTCTCTTTTACCTGTCACTCCACACTTTGTCCATGGATACTTTTTTCTTGAGTGATCTGATTGGTCAGAGGTCGGGGTGTTGACAGGCTGTGATCCCTTAACCTGAAGTTAACCTGCTCTGGAGCAGGGCCCTATTTCAGGAAGCAGGCTCAACAAACTCTGAGCCTAATCCCAATCTCCGGGTTGATCAGCATTAGGGGGCGATCACACAGAAATGAGACGCTAGAGACACGGATGCTTCAAAGACGCTTGAAACGCTGGAAGCGCTTATTCAATGCACGCTAGACAAAAAACCCCAGCAAGGAGCACCTGTGGAGCGGGGGTGCGTGCGCAACACACACACACACACACACACACACACACCCACCTCCTGTCATCTCCCTATGTCTCCCCTTGAATATACAGTGGTGGAAAAAAGTTTTCGGACACCCCATGCATTTGTGAAATATTGCATTAAGAATCACTCTTAGGTCTTCAAGTGCAATTTCTTTTAGTACAGTCACAGCCAAAATACTAAATAAATCCTAAAAAAGCCATTAAAAACTTAAAATTGATTGGTTCCATAAAAATACACAAGAAATTTTGAGTATTGGGTCATTTTGGTACCAGTGATGAAGGTCGTTCTTTTTATTAAAAGACACAATTTTTGTTGCCAAGCTTCGTGTCTACATAAAGCCAGCACATTTGAAAGTTCTTCAGACACAAAAATGGCTACAACAAGGAACCTAACGCAGGAAACACGCCTGAAGATAAAGATTCTCAGCCAGGAAGGGTACAGCTGCCGCCAGATAGCCAGGAAGTGCAGATGCAGTCCTTCAGCAGTTGGATACACTCTACAGAAATACAGACGAACCAACAGCTTGGAAGACAAACCAAGATCTGGGCGTCCAAGGGTTTCTTCAGCAAGAAATGACCGCATCCTGATCCACATGTGCAGGCAAAACCGCCGAATGACATCACAGGAGATTCAGCAGCAGTGGTCAAACCAAACTGGTGTCCCGAAACCCACATGCTCCCTTCTGTGCTTGCACTGTTCCATCGAGGTAAAAACTGGATGTTTCAACAAGATAATGGCCCTTGCCACACATCCAAGGCCAGTAGAACTTGGCTGCAGGAGCAGAGTATCCAGGTCTTAGAGTGGCCAGCTCAATCCCCGGACATGAGCCCCATTGAAAATCTGTGGTGGATTATCAGAAGGTCTGTTTCAAAGCATAAACCAAAGAATTTAGAAGAATTAAAAGCAGTAATTCAAGAAGAATGGGACAAGATTACCCCTCAACAGTGTGAAAGGCTCGTGGGGAACATGCCAGCCAGGATTAGAGCTCTACTGCGTGCCAATGGCAGGACTACTAAATATTAATTTGATGATGTGATGGTTTATTTATTTTTTGTTCAGTTTTGAACACATTCTCTGTTATTTGTTGACTTTGATACCGACAATGTTGAGAACTGACATATTGAAACTGTCAAGAATTTAGTTTTGTTAGTTTTTCTTGTAAACAATAAACAAAAATATATAATTTGTATTTGTTTGCATCTGTCTAATACAGCCACACCTTTTGAAACACAAAAAAGATTTTTCCACAAATATTTCATGATAATATTTGAGATTGTGTAAAATTTTAAGGGTGTCCGAAAACTTTCCACCACTGTAGTGTTTCCCTCAAAGACAGTAGGGACAGTACTAGCTTACATGAAACTATCACGAGCTATCAAATCAAATCCAACTTTGTTTATATAGCACTTTTCATACATAAAAATGCAGCACAAAAACCAGCCCTCTCACATATCCCACTGTCTGAAAGTTAACTAGCTGCTACAACGATATCGTCGTCGTCAATTACATTGTACTCACCAGACAAATTTGTTGCGCTGCTCGCACAACTCCATGCGTGTCCCCTCCTGTGTTTGTTCGAGTACTGAGGTGTGCGTGTTTTGTATAATTCTTAAAAATCAAAGTCAGGATAAATTTCCCGTCTTCGGATTGCATTGTGTTGTCTGTCGCTCGTAACTGCTGTAACTGACCAAACTGCCGTAACTGCCACAACAAAACAGGAAGGAGGATTTGATTGGCTGCCTGGGCCAATGACGACAATGACGAATGGTGCTACTGGCGTCTGACGCTCAAAAAGTTTAAAATATTTTAACTTTTCAGCGTCTACGCGCGTCTAAAAAGAACCGTCTACAAAAACACCCGTCTGAAGAGACGCAGTTCTTTTTTACATATTATTTTTTGTGCTTTTGTTCTCTGGTTTATGTCCAGGGAAAACCACATCAAGGGTCCAAAGTCTTTTCAGAGCCAGAGACACTTTTCTTACGGGCCGACAAACCGCTGTCTCTCTGATGTGTTCAGTGTCTCTGATGTTATAAAGAAAAGAATCAAAGGACAATGCATAAAATGTGCTGTGATGATAATGTAAATCCAGGATGTGTAATATGTGATATATGTGGGTGGAACAGATTGTTAGATAAATGATAGAGTGTGAGGTCAAACAGTATCTTTCATATAGACACTCCTCCAGGGAGACATCCAAACAGGCTCTAATCACCTTCTCCTTACACAACAGCCTCTGAATACACTGGGCCTCAACCTCCACCACTTCATTCACTAAAGGACACGCCATGTTTCTACTTCCTGCTACACGCTCAGCCTCAGGCTGACATGAAGCAAACCTGTGACTCAGTAGCTTAGCTTCACAGAGTATGTTGCCATAGTAACTGACTCAGGGTTACACTGAACAGGCTTTGTGAAACAGAAAACAGAGTTTCATCTCAGGCTGAACAAACTCAGAGTTTTTCACTGATCCTGCTTTGTGAAATAGGGCCCAGGTCAGCTGTTCAGCATCAGTTACCATGGTGATTTATCCCGGTAAAAACCAGCTTCGTAGGACTGAAACCCAGAGTTAACCCTGAAGTTACCTTACTAACTCCACATCCTGCTTCGTAGTACAGGCCTCTGATCAGGGTGAGTACAAAAATAAAATGAATAGATTATAAATAAATTTTTAAAAGTGGGCGTGGCCTGTTGGGCTCACGATCAGTGTGCCCTGGGTGTGTTCTTACAGGAATCCCCTGCAGCTGCGGTTTGTCCAGCAGGTTGTGGAGTTCGTTCTTGGAGGCTTCGATCTTCTCTGGGTCTGCTGCGTCCACCATGTACCTACAACGAGAAGACACTGTGAGAACATCTGTACGTTCTGTCCCTGTCTTCTGTCCTCTCAGCTCTGAATCTGTCCTCTGATCCTTTACTGTCCTCTCAGCTCTGAATCTGTCCTCTGATCCTTTGACCGTTTCCTAATCTGCTGCTGAACTGGACCACACACTGAATCCAGAATCACTCTGACCTCTGTTCATCTGAGCTGCTTCCTGTTCCTGCAGCTTCCTGTCCCCGCAGCTTCCTGTCCCCACAGCTTCCTATTCTGCAGCTTCCTGTTCCCACATCTTCCTGTTCAGATACCTGATTGATAATGAACAGGTCTCTGCTGTTGGATCACTCGTCTGTTTGTTGGACAGCAGGAGGAGCTGGTGGTCAAACTCCTCTGTCTATCCACTCTCATTAAAGTCTCTGGTCCTCCTGTCAGGCTTGGACCAAGCAGAGACGTCCCAGCGGCCCGTTTAAACAGGGACAGTAACCAGAATTTAGGAAGGACTTACACGATAGCGCTGACTCCTCGACAGTAACGCTCCCACATGCTCCTGAACCTAGGCTGTCCTCCGATGTCCCACAACTACAGAAACATAGAAAGGACACAGTCAGAGAGGACAGAGAGAGGACACAGTCAGACAGGACAGAAAGAGGACACAGTCAGACAGAACACAGTCAGAGAGGACAGACAGAGGACACAGACAGACAAGACAGAGAGAGGACACAGTCAGACAGGACACAGTCAGACAGGACACAGTCAGTCAGGACAGAGAGAGGACACAGTCAGACAGG
This sequence comes from Epinephelus lanceolatus, assembly GCF_041903045.1. Taxonomy (NCBI): domain Eukaryota; kingdom Metazoa; phylum Chordata; class Actinopteri; order Perciformes; family Serranidae; genus Epinephelus; species Epinephelus lanceolatus. Next base: position 71,905 of record NC_135741.1, on the reverse strand, counting down.
ACACAGTCAGAGAGGACAGAGAGAGGACACAGTCAGACAGGAAACAGTCAGAGAGGACAGAGAGAGGTCACAGTCAGAGAGGACACAGTCAGAGAGGACAGAGAGAGGACACAGTCAGACAGGACAGAGAGAGGACACAGACAGACAGGACAGAGAGAGGACACAGTCAGACAGGACAGAGAGAGAACACAGACAGACAGGGCAGAGAGAGAACACAGACAGACAGGACAGAGAGAGGACACAGACAGACAGGACACAGTCAGACAGGACACAGTCAGAGAGGACACAGTCAGAGAGGACACAGTCAGACAGGACAGAGAGAGGACACAGACAGACAGGACACAGTCAGACAGGACACAGTCAGACAGGACAGAGAGAGGACACAGTCAGAGGGGACACAGTCAGAGAGAACAGAGAGAGGACACAGTCAGACAGGACAGAGAGAGGACACAGACAGACAGGACACAGTCAGAGAGGACAGACAGAGGACACAGACAGACAAGACAGAGAGAGGACACAGTCAGACAGGACACAGTCAGACAGGACACAGTCAGTCAGGACAGAGAGAGGACACAGTCAGACAGGACAGAGAGAGAACACAGACAGACAGGGCAGAGAGAGAACACAGACAGACAGGACAGAGAGAGGACACAGACAGACAGGACACAGTCAGACAGGACACAGTCAGAGAGGACACAGTCAGAGAGGACACAGTCAGACAGGACAGAGAGAGGACACAGACAGACAGGACACAGTCAGACAGGACACAGTCAGACAGGACAGAGAGAGGACACAGTCAGAGGGGACACAGTCAGAGAGAACAGAGAGAGGACACAGTCAGACAGGACAGAGAGAGGACACAGACAGACAGGACACAGTCAGAGAGGACAGACAGAGGACACAGACAGACAAGACAGAGAGAGGACACAGTCAGACAGGACACAGTCAGACAGGACACAGTCAGTCAGGACAGAGAGAGGACACAGTCAGACAGGACACAGTCAGAGAGGACAGAGAGAGGACACAGTCAGACAGGAAACAGTCAGAGAGGACAGAGAGAGGTCACAGTCAGAGAGGACACAGTCAGAGAGGACAGAGAGAGGACACAGTCAGACAGGACAGAGAGAGGACACAGACAGACAGGACAGAGAGAGGACACAGTCAGACAGGACAGAGAGAGAACACAGACAGACAGGGCAGAGAGAGAACACAGACAGACAGGACAGAGAGAGAACACAGACAGACAGGACACAGTCAGACAGGACACGGTCAGAGAGGACACAGTCAGATAGGACAGAGAGAGGACACAGACAGACAGGACACAGTCAGACAGGACACAGTCAGAGAGGACACAGTCAGAGAGGACACAGTCAGACAGGACAGAGAGAGGACACAGACAGACAGGACACAGTCAGACAGGACACAGTCAGACAGGACAGAGAGAGGACACAGTCAGAGGGGACACAGTCAGAGAGAACAGAGAGAGGACACAGTCAGACAGGACAGAGAGAGGACACAGACAGACAGGACACAGTCAGAGAGGACAGAGAGAGGACACAGTCAGACAGGACAGAGAGAGGACACAGTCAGAGAGGACACGGACACAGTCAGAGAGGACAGAGAGAGGACACAGTCAGACAGGACACAGTCAGACAGGACAGAGAGAAGACACAGTCAGACAGGACAGAGAGAGGACACAGTCAGACAGGACAGAGAGAAGACACAGTCAGACAGGACAGAGAGAGGACACAGTCAGACAGGACAGAGAGAAGACACAGTCAGACAGGACAGAGAGAGGACACAGTCAGACAGGACACAGTCAGACAGGACAGAGAGAGGACACAGTCAGACAGGACACAGTCAGACAGGACAGAGAGATGACACAGTCAGACAGGGCAGTCAGAGAGGACAGAGAGAGGACACAGTCAGACAAGACAGAGAGAGGACACAGTCAGACAGGACACAGTCAGACAGGACAGAGAGAGGACACAGTCAGACAGGACAGAGAGATGACACAGTCAGACAGGACAGAGTCAGAGAGGACAGAGAGAGGACACAGTCAGACAGGACACAGTCAGACAGGACAGAGAGAGGACACAGTCAGATAGGACACAGTCAGACAGGACACAGTCAGACAGGACAGACAGAGGACACAGTCAGACAGGGCACAGTCAGACAGGACAGAGAGAGGACACAGTCAGACAGGACACAGTCAGACAGGACAGAGAGATGACACAGTCAGACAGGGCACAGTCAGACAGGACAGAGAGAGGACACAGTCAGACAGGACACAGTCAGACAGGACACAGTCAGACAGGACAGAGAGATGACACAGTCAGACAGGACAGAGAGATGACACAGTCAGACAGGGCACAGTCAGACAGGACAAAGAGAGGACACAGTCAGACAGGACACAGTCAGACAGGACACAGTCAGAGAGGACAGAGAGAGGACAGAGTCAGAGAGGACAAAATCCAAATTAATAAAAAGGAGACAGCTTATTTTCAGTTAAAACCTGACAGTGGCACACGGGGTAAACTGAGTACAATGAGTACACTGGGTATACTGGGAACAAGGGAATACTGGGTATATTGGGTACACTGGGTACACCGGCTATAATGAGTACACTTGGTACACTAGGTATATTGGGTACACCAGGTACACTTGGTACACTGGATACACTGGGTATACTGGGAACACTCTGACCTTTACAGACTGTATATATACAGATATGTGTTCACTGTCTGAGTTCTGTGTTGGCACAAACACTTTCACACTGTTTAATATTTCTTTATCAGAAATCACATCTTCATGACAACATTCAACATCTCAATCACATGTGTGTGTGTGTGTGTGTCTGTGTGCATTCAGAAGTACACACCTTGATGGTGACGTTGCCCTTGGTGATTTTCCTCATGTTGAATCCGACTGTTGGAATCATGTCTTCACTGAACTGTCCAGACTGAAAGACACAGAGACACATCGTCACTGATCAGGTCCTGGAGCGGTCTGTGTGTCCTCAGACATGATCAGGACCTGAACTGGTCTGCGTGTCCTCAGACATGATCAGGACCTGGACCAGTCTGTGTGTCCTCAGACATGATCAGGACCTGGACCTGTCTGCGTATCCTCAGACAGGGGACGTGTACTGTCAGTGTAGACATACCAAAGGACCTGGACCATGGATGTATAAAGAGACCTGGACACAGCATTGGGGGCAGAGCCTAGTTCACTGTGGTGACAGATAACGGGTATGATCAGCGCTGCTTGAGCATGGCTCCGCCCACAGAGCAGACTTCTACTGACTAAGCAGCTACTTCCTGTTTAGCATGCCCCTGACCTGAACGTGAATTAAATGATTAAATCGTTCAACTCTTAAAACACGTTCCAAATGATTCACATCTAGGGATGGGAATCGAGAACCTGTTCCTGTTAAGAACCGGTTCCAACTGGTTCAATTCATCGACATCATTAGCCTTTATGCTTAACGATTCCCTTATTGATTCTTTTCATTACGCCGAATCTTTATGTCGATGATGCACGTCATGCTCGTCAGTCAGCAGTATGTTCAACAACAAAGAAGACGTAATGGTGGAGAGACAGAAGCGGTCGAAAGCTTGGCTTCACTTCACCAAAAAAGACTCATGACATTCACTCATCACAACAGCATGACGTGCAATTTATACAGCACGGTAATTACATGCAAGGGCGGACACATCACCAATGCTACAGTGATTTGTTTTCCACTACAGGGCTCTACTGTGCGAGCATTTTAACGTTACTCACATTTGTGACTAAAAATAGTTTTGTGCGAGCAAATTAAATCATTCAGCACGCTGTGCGAGTACAGATTTCAACCAGCAGCAGAAACGAAAGGCAAATCCTGCCGGTTGTGGGTTGAACGGGGGTCACAGACACAGACAGGGACATGAATACGTATTAATGTCAAATACAGCGGCCATAGTGCTCTGCGGTGCAAGATAACGGCTTACCAGCGACTGAGAAGCCCGGCTCCAGGTCCAGTAATTTCCTCTTCTTGGTGTCATGACTGCCCAAAAGTACCTGGACAGCCGAGCCGTGGCGGCACACAGGTTTGTGAAGTCTCAGAGGAGAAACGAGCTGTTCACATTTCCACAAACCTCACCGCACTTAAGGGACTGTTCTTTACTTGTCAGGGGAGGAGGGTGGGTGGTTGATTTTTATTTTATTTATTTATTTTGTTTTGATCCCCCATATGTTAATCACTTAATGATACTGTTTTTGAAGTATGAATAAGTCAATAAGTAATTTAATTTTTTTCAAGAAGTAATTTATTCCATTGAAATATCATTGATGTATTATAGAAAAGTGATTTATCTTTTTATAAATGACAAAAGGCACATCTGCCTAATTTTTGCTGTGGTATCGTGATACTACTCAGAACCGTGATACTTTCACTGGTATCGTACCGTGGGTCCCAATTTTGGTTCAGTTACAACACTAACAGATTATGTAATGTTATTTGACGTAGATGAAAACAAATGCTGAACAAATATTCTTTCATTTGTTCCATTTTAGATGATAGTAGTGGACCAATTTCATATTTTGTTTACATACTTACTTAGCACTTATCTCTTGTTTAGAATAGAAACTCAATAAAATTTATGTTGTTGACACCAAAAACCTGTAAGGTCTACTTTTTCTACATAGAAAATTCACAGGAGGAATCGATAAGGGAATCGATAAAGAATCGGATCGATAAGCAGAATCAATAATGGCATTGATATCAATAAAATCCTATCAATTCCGATCCCTATCCACATCAATCAAAGCCTGAAAGCTGCCATCTTGTTTTCTTGGACCAAACAGTGACCATATTTGGGTGAGAGGGTGGAGCTGTGGAGGAGGGAGGGGTGGAGCCTGTCAGCAGATAACCTGATGGTCGAAGATGCCACGCCCCCTTAATGATGTCATAAAATGTGAAAAATGTGAGCTGTAAACATGTGGACATGGAGGTCTGTGGGGACGGATTCAGAGGACATGGATGTCTGTGGGGATGGACTCAGAGGACATGGAAGTCTGTGGGGATGGACTCAGAGGACATGGAGGTCTGTGGGGATGGACTCAGAGGTCTGTGGGGATGGACTCAGAGGACATGGATGTCTGTGGGGATGGACTCAGAGGACGTGGAGGTCTGTGGGGATGGACTCAGAAGACATGGACATCTGTGGGGACAGACTCAGTGGACGTGGAGGTCTGTGGGATCGGACTCAGTGGATATGGAGGTCTGTGGGGACGGACTCAGAGGACAGGGAGGTCTGTGCGGACGGACTCAGAGGACATGGAGGACTGTGCAGATGGACTCAGAGGACATGGAGGTCTGTGGGGATGGACTCAGTGGACATGGAGGTCTGTGGGGACGGATTCAGAGGACAGGGAGGTCTGTGCGGATGGACTCAGAGGACATGGAGGTCTGTGGGGACGGACTCAGTGGACATGGAGGTCTGTGGGGACGGATTCAGAGGCCAGCCTCTAGTGGACATCAGAGAAATTACAGGGATTGTCTTGGACTCTCCAGGTTGATACTTAAAAATGAAGTCTTTCCGGGTCACATGACATCACGTGGTGGACATGTCACTTCCTGTGGACGTGTCCAGATGGTTATGTGTCATTACCCATCTGTCCCAGAATAAACACGGAGTTCACTGCAACGCTGCATCTAACATCTGTAAAGACCGACCATGTGACCACGTCCAGATTCATTTAACACTGCAGATATTAAGTTTGATGTAATGACCTGATCTAATGACATCATCACACTCAGTGGTTGTTGAAGACACACACTCAGGTTCAGTCCACAGTTTATATCTGAGGTGTGTGTGTTTTATTTAAGTTATAACCATCTCAGTTCATAAACACACTGAAGAGTAAAGACATCTGTGTCAGTGGGTCACCTGAACATTACAGGTGGAGCAGAGGTGGAGGACAGGTGAGTCTGATGTGACACCTGAGACAGAGGAGGTCACTCTGACACCACACTTGAAACCTCCATCTCCGGCCTTGCTGGGGGGTCCAGGTCCCTGAACGGCCTCCACTCTGACAGAAGCCCGTCCTGCTGGGTGGAGGTGGAAGTGGAGGAGCATCATCTAGTGCAGATGTGACAGCAGCTGTATTCAGACTGATGTCTCATCAGGACATCAGAGGGCTGATGTCTCACAGTGTGTCCTCTCAGGGACAGACTATGGGACACCGACGGCTCGCTGACCTCACCTCCACCACCACCACCACCTCCTCCACCGCAGGGTGACAATGGAAGCAGCCAGATGCTAACGGACAGCTGGCGGATGAGACTCACCGCTATGACGTTAACGAAGGTGGTCTTCCCGGAGTACTGCAGCCCCACCAGGGTCAGTTCCATCTCCTCCTTCCAGAACAGCGCCTTGAACCAGTCCAGCAGTTTGTTAATGAGCGCTATCATCTTCACCGTCTGACGATGCTAATGCTAATGCTAATGCTAGCTGCGGCTGCTGCTACGGCTAGGTGGCTATGCTAGCTAGCTAGCTGGCTAACGCCCCGACAGTTGTTGATTTTCTGGCCGCTGTCAGTTACCGTGACAACCACGGACGGTTACCGCAGACCGGACGACACCGACAGGCTCCGTTTGACCCGAAGATGGTCTGTGATGAGTCGGTGTTTTCAGGTTGTGGTGTCCGTTCTCTGATGTTTACTAGCTACGCCTTTTCCAACGAGCACCGTCAAGTCACATATGAAACGTCACAACACATCCGGTACACCCTTTCAAAATGAACACCCAGCGTTCATATACACAGACAAGCCGTTTCTCAGTACTCAAGTTCGGCAGTTCGGACTTGTGGACTTGGCAAGTTCGGACTTGGCAAGTCCACGCGAGAGTCCGGACTTCCCAAGAACGGGAGGATGGGAGTACAGTCATTTCTGCTTTTGGAACAGCAGCGAACTTGATGATGTCACCACCTCCGCTTGCCTCGGCTGTTGTACTGTGTTGTATACATGCATTTAGAATAAAACAATATAAACACAGCCCTGCGGCTTTTCATTGTCATTGTAAGAAATTACTATCTATATGTTTTTAACATTTCAACATATATAACTGACACACAAAAACATATAAATAGCCAAAATATTTTCATAAAATGTCTTTTAAAACATTTTTCCCGCAGCTGGCTTCTGATTATAATCAAAAGTCAAGTGCGGGGGGAAAGTTCGTGGAGAGTTGGTGGTTATTGTGATCGTGAGCATTGGCGAGATGGAAATCAAAAATCAATAACGGATCGGAGAAGGCGTCTTGGCGCAGTTATTGCAGCAGGACTGCTGTACCTGCAGGCTTAGGAGGAGGCTGCAGCTGAGGAGGAGGCTGCCCAGCTGAGAAGGCAGATCCCAGAAAGACAGCGAAGAATGAGGATGAGACGTGCGATGCTTGCATGTCTGTTCGATATGTTTGTCCAGTTGTGGACAAAGTACCCAGGAATATCACAACAAAGAACAAAAACTCAGTCACAAGTCAAAGTGCTGCATACCAAATCTGATTTGAGTAAAAATATCTGGGTATTGTCAGCAAAATGTAGGACTACTTAAAATTAAAGTTAAAAGTACTCATGATGCAAAGTGACCCAATTTCAAGTGTTATGATCATCATATCCATGAATATGTATTGAGTATTAATTAATCAATTTACACATAGGCTACATGTGAGCAGCATTTAAATGTTGTCATGGTAGAACTAATTTTAACAGCTGTCACTGGTGCACTAGTCTGATCTATAACAACACACAGCAACTTGTAAATATGAAACAACAACATATAAAACAAACTATCTGAAAAGATATGCACAGTATTTCCCTCTCAGTAAATGGAAATACCCAAAGTACAAGTACATCAAATTTGTACTTAAGTAGCCTACAGTAGCTACTTAAGTAAATATAGTCACTGTCCATCACTGCATTTGTCTCATCATTATGCTTTCTGTCTACATTTTTATGGAGACGTGACAGTTTACTTGGTACGCCTAGAAAAAACAACAGCAGTTTAATATTCAGTCTGACATTTTATTGAAGTATTGAGTTGTAGATTGTGGTGCTGTTGAACTGTACTGGATTACACTGACAGCAGTTTGTCATTTAGTCTGTCCTCACCAATATAAATGGATCAAACAGGTCAGATGTTCAGAGGAAAAGTTTATTCAGCCACACTTCAGACATCATGCAGGTATACAATTCATATCAGATAATCAATATTTAAAATGCTGTTGAATAAATACTACAATAAAGACAATTAATCTTTAAATACAATAAATAAATTACAATAAATTCTTAAAATCATTATTGAATGGTAAAAACGCATAAATAAGCAGAAGAATGCAAAGAACAATAACATGTTACCACATTTAATAATATAAGAATATATCTTATATAGTGAGACTGAATGTTGCCCATTAGACATTCCCCAAACGAATTACATTTCATATTTAACCACTACAGAGATATCAGCCACGAGGCTGCTCTCTGGGGCAGGCTGAGCGCTCATACACACGTTTATTATCTATGTGCGCTGACACCGCTAAATGACAGTGGTGTCAGCGCTCATAAACACATGAGTGCTGACACCACTGTCATCTAGCGGACCTCAGTCACGTTCAACTGGGCTCTATATTAAAACATCGACCACGGGTCTGACGTTTAAACTACGCATGAAAACACTACGTTCTGTGACAAAACAACAGTAACATATCGGTATGGCTAATTATGGCTTACAATTGTGCGCCTTTCCCTCACTTGTCATTTTCCGATGATTGTTGCGAAATGCATGCTGGGATACCTGGCTGTCTGAAGTCCACACAAGTCTGCTCCGATGCATCCCCAGTGGCCAGATGTGAACTTTGAATTGGAACAGTACTTGGGCTGTGACTGATAACGTGTGACAAGTCCACAGGAACACAAGTCCGCACAAGAACAAGTCCACAAGAACACAAGTCCACACAAGAACAAGTCCACAAGAACGCATATTGAGAAACAGCTAGACAGTCCAGATGATGGGGGACACTTTTAACTTTATAACCTTCAGACATTAAAAACACAAACTGTGATCAGTAAAGTGATGTTGGTCGTGTTAGGGACTGTTGTGTATTTATCACAGGGGACACACAGACAGACAGACAGTCAGTCAGACAGACAGACAGATGGTTAGACAGCTGCACAGTCAGACAGACGGACTGACAAACAGACAGACACACGGACAGACGAATAGACAGAAAGACAGTTCAGTTCAGTTCATTTATTGGTCTCCTTAGAGAAATTTGACTTGGAGCTAGGGGTCAGCATACACATACGTACAATCAACATATAGTCACCAACATAAAAATACACACATCACAACACATAGTCACCCAGTTACCTCAGTACATCAAATTAAATACATAATACATACATCAGACACACTTCTCATTAATCAATTTGATCAACAATGGAATAAACAAGTTTTTGTACCTGTTATACCTGCATCGTGGTACTCTGTACCTTATTCCCAAATACAATAACTCATATTCAGGATTCAGTACATGGTCAGGATCAGACACGATTTTACGAGCGTGTCTCATCACCGATTGTTCAAAAATGGCTTGAGGAGTGATCAGGGGTGTGGACACACCCATTATCTTCCCTGCCATATTAATCAACCTAGCAATTTGGGATTTAAATTTCACAGTCAGGTTTCCAAACCAGTTGGACATACCATATCTTAACACAGACAGAATACTAGCATTGTAAAAAATCATCATTATCAGACAGAGACAGAGAGAGACATACATAGATGGAGACAGACGGAGACAGAGACAGATTTACTGCTGTGTGACTGAAACACTGCCCCCTGCTGTGTGAAGGAGGAACTACCTGTGTGAAGGAGGAACCTACATGTGTGAAGGAGAAACCTTCCTGTGTGTGAAGGAGGAACCTTCCTGTCTGAAGGAGAAACCTTCCTGTGTGTGAAGGAGGAACCTTCCTGTCTGAAGGAGGAACTTACATGTGTGAAGGAGGAACTGCCTGTCTGAAGGAGGAACCTACATGTGTGAAGGAGAAACCTACATGTGTGAAGGAGAAACCTTCCTGTGTGTGAAGGAGGAACCTACCTGTGTGAAGGAGGAACCTTCCTGTCTGAAGGAGGAACCTACATGTGTGAAGGAGGAACTACCTGTGTGAAGGAGGAACCTACATGTGTGAAGGAGAAACCTTCCTGTGTGTGAAGGAGGAACCTACCTGTGTGAAGGAGGAACCTTCCTGTCTGAAGGAGGAACCTACATGTGTGAAGGAGGAACTACCTGTGTGAAGGAGGAACCTACATGTGTGAAGGAGAAACCTTCCTGTGTGTGAAGGAGGAACCTTCCTGTCTGTAGGAGGAACCTACCTGTGTGAAGGAGGAACCTTCCTGTGTGTGAAGGAGGAACCTTCCTGTCTGAAGGAGGAACCTACATGTGTGAAGGAGAAACCTTCCTGTGTGTGAAAGAGGAACCTTCCTGTCTGAAGGAGGAACTACCTGTGTGAAGGAGGAACCTACATGGCTCTGACGTGCTGACGTATTGTGGTAAGCGAGTTGTGTCATTTCCGGTGTTTCTGTGACAGCGTCTCTGTACTGCTCTGGTGGATTCTACTGGCCTGCTTTCTCACTTCAGTTGCTTTAACGTTGCTTTAACATCTACTTCAAGTCTTAACCCACAGTGGTTCTGTTTATGCACTTATAGCTCTCCTCCTTTCTACGACTTTCTCGCTAATCTCTTAGCTGTTGTTTGCACATTACTAGCCTTGGTAGCTACATTAGCTTTACAGTTAGCGATGGCTTCTCCCTCTGCTCTTTCTTGCTTGGTGTGCCAAATGTTCAGTTATGCCTCTGCCTCCTTTAGCGACAGTGGTAATTGTATTAAGTGTAGCTTATTTGCTGCGTTGGACACGAGGCTTAGTGAATTAGAAGCGCGGCTCCGCACCATGGAAAACCATTCAGTAGCTGTGGTAGTTAGCCAGCCCCCTGTAGCCAGTGCGGAAGCCGAAGCCCACGGCTCACCACCAGCCTGTTCACGTTTCCAACCGCTTTTCCCCACTCAGCAACACACCCACTAAGGATAAAACTCTGGTTATTGGCAGCTCTATTCTGAGAAACGTGAAGGTAGCAACACCAGCAGCCATAGTCAAATGTATCCCTGGGGCCAGAGCAGGCGACATTGAATCAAATTTAAAACTGCTGGCTAAAGCTAAACGTAGATTCAGTAAGACTGTTATTCACATCGGTGGCAATGACACCCGGTTACGCCAATCGGAGGTCACTAAAATTAATATTGCCTCGGTGTGTGAATATGCAAAAATGTTGTCGGACTCCGTAGTTTTCTCTGGACCCCTCCCAAATCTGACCAGTGATGACATGTTTAGCCGCATGTCATCATTTAATCGCTGGCTGTCCAGGTGGTGTCCAGCAAACGATGTGGGTTTCGTTAATAATTGGCAAACTTTCTGGGGAAAACCTGGTCTTATTAGGAGAGACGGCATTCATCCCGCTTTGGATGGAGCTGCTCTCATTTCTAGGAACCTGGCAAACTTTATTAGTAATTTAAATCCCTGACAACCCAGAGATGAGATCAGGATTCAGAGTCGCAGTCCTATACGCCTCTCTGAGCTTCTAGTTCAGTTACCCAGCCATAGTTTTCATAGTTGTATACAAACAGTGTCTGTCCCCCGACCACCTAAATTATTTAAATCTAAAATTAAACAAAGAGAAGTTGTGCATAACAACCTCATAAAAATTAAAACCTCTTCTGTGACAGAAAGACAAAACAGGAGAATTAAATGCGGACTGTTAAATATCAGGTCTCTATCGTCTAAAGCAGTGTTAGTAAACAAATTAATATCAGATAATGCTTAGATAATGCTTTACTCAGTCTCACTGAAACCTGGCTGTGTCAAGATGAATATGTTAGTCTAAATGAGTCCACTCCTCCCAGTCATAATAATACCCACATTCCTCGAGGCAGCGGCCGAGGAGGGGGAGTTGCAGCCATTTTTAACTCTAGTCTGTTAATCAGCCCTAAACCTAAACTAGATTATAATTAAATTCTTAGTCTTTTACATCTGACCTGTAAAACCTCGCAGCCACTTTTATTTGTTATAGTGTACTGTGCTCCTGGCCCGTATTCTGAATTTGTATCTGAATTCTCAGAGTTTTTATCCAGTTTAGTTCTTAAATCAGATAAAGTTATTATTGTAGGCGATTTTAACATTCATGTCGACGTTGATAATGACTCCCTGGCTACCGCGTTTATCTCATTATTAGTCTTCATTGGCTTCAGTCAGGGTGTACATGAACCCACTCACTGTTTTAACCATACCCTCGATCTAGTTCTGACGTATGGAATTGAAATTGATAACCTAAAAGTCTTTCCACAGAATCCCTTGCTATCGGATCATTATCTGATTACTTTTGATTTCTTTTTACTCGATTACACGCCACTCAGCAACAGTTACTATACTAGATGTTTATCAGATACTGCTGTCACAAAATTTAAAGGGCCAGTGTGTAATATTTGGCATGGTTTATTGTCAATCTGAATCTGAATCTGAATATTCTACCCATTAATATGTTTATACAGGTGTATGATCGCTATAAAATAAAATTCGTTTGGTTTTCGTAGCCTTATAATTATGCTTTTATATATATATATATGTCAAGGGCCTTGCTTTAGAGAGGTCGCCATCTTGCGCCGCCATGTATGTAAGGCAGCCTGAGCGGACAATCCAGCCAGCCAGAGAACGCGTTTCGCGTGTATAAATAAACCAACGAAGACAGCGGAAGAAAGGAAGAAGGAGGAAGAAACAGCAGAGAGTGTTAGTAGTTCGTCGATGGAGAGTAGTGAAAAGTTTTTTTTAGTTATAAAGTTTGCGAATGGACCACACTTACCACGCAACAGAAGAGAATGAACCCGAACCGTCATCTGCGAGGAAAAGAAGACGCAACTTCACTCCTTGTGATGCACTCTCTGCGGCGCTTTTCCTCCTGATGATATATCTCCCCAACGATGGCAGCAGTAGCACTGAATCCCATTCTGTGCAGCCAAATGGGAGCGGAGGATTCAGCCTCTCTTCTCGCCCGCTCAGCATCAAACACATGGAGTTCCTCATCTGTATGCTCCGGCTCAAACAGGTATGGCTCTGGGTCTGTGTCCGCTACAAGAAACTCTTCAAAATCACGTTCAAAGTCGTCCATTGCAGCTACTATAGTCCGGAGATATTGCTAGGCTAAATAAACAGCTGAGCTCTGTTTACAGGCTACGCTGTCAGTCAGTGTGCGGGCTGGAGATTGGTGGAGCAGAGAGGGAGGGGGGTCCCCACTCAGCATGGTAAACAAGTATGTGTGTAATGTTATGAAGTGTGTCTGTTACGCTAGAAGAGTCAGAGTTTGGGACGGAGTGGAGTGTTACCGGAGTTTCTGGAGTGCTCAAATAAACAGGCCTTTTTCCCGAACGCTCCTCTGGTCTCCTGCTCGTGAGGGATTCATTACAATATCGTAACATGGCTTAGATTTCTAAATAAACATTCACCTCGTCGCTAGATAGACCTACTCCTGAAAAAGTTGTGCGCAAGGCTTTTTGTCCCTATGAGGCCACCGTCATTTACCCGACGGGAGGGGTGAGCGAGTGAGCCCTGCAATCTAGAATTTGGCCACTGATGTCACTGTTTTCAACCCATTTTACACACTGGGCCTTTAAGCCATCATCATTAAATTCAATACCATGTCCTTCAGTAACAGAGGTTTCCCGTGCCGACTTTAAACTCTCCCGAATCGATCATCTTGTCGATAGCACCGTAGGCTCGCTGCAAACAACACTCGACTCTGTAGCTCCTCTTAAAAAGAAGTTAACAAAGCAAAGAAAGTTCGCTCCTTGGTATAACTCTCAAACCCATAAGTTAAAACAAATATTGTGAAAATTTGAAAGTAATTGGCGATTAACCAAACTGGAAAAATCTTGCTTAGTTTAGCCAGACAGTCTCAAAACTGTCTGCCCAGACAGTCTCAAGACATATAACACAGGCCTCCACAATGCCAGAGCAAACTATTGCTCACCATTAAAATCTTATCAGCACAATCATCTGTTAATCTGTACACATATATTTCACATTGAATTTGATCTTTATTCCTTACCCCTGTCTCTCCTGGTTGAAATTAATCTAGTTTCCATTCCAAACAGTATTCATGTCTACTTACATCACAGCTCCTCAGAATTCATAGGATATATACATGACAGGAGGATTTTAAAGAAGCCACCAAAGTGTTGTTCTCTATTTCTCCACTAGAGGGTACTCTAGATCCTTTTTAAGCAGAGCTGTCAAAACATTTGAGTAAACTAAACCTCTGTTCATTGATTCTCTGCTGCCAGTAATTACTACATAATCTCCATCAGCAGTACAGCTTGTTAGGGTGATTAAAAATGAGCTCCATAACTTTACATAAAGATCTCAGCTCTTATAGGACCAGAGGATTGTTGCTGCATGCAAAAAAATGAAATTTGCAGGACATTGTAGTCAAAGCTAAAATCAAACCACTGTCTAACTCTAGACGTCACTGGCACAGAACATTTTTTCAGCACCAATCCTGGGTGAGCAATCAACACAACAATAATGTTTCTCCAACACACAGATATGGCAACGCCCATTCAAAACACTTTGTATATTTCATCAGATGTAAACGATGTGGAATACAGTCTGTGGGTCAAACAGGTAATACCATGCTTACCAGGTTTACACAACACAGGTACCATATCTGTAAAAGTAAGTATACACACATTCCTCTGGTAAAGCACTTTGTTGAACATACCTGGTCCTCAATCAATCCAAGATGGTCAACAGCCCAGAGAAGAACAAAGAGGCTTTGGAAATACTACAATCAGGGGGTCTCACTGAGAAGTGAGGGGCATCAGGGCAAGCGGACAGCTGATGGCCTGTGCATTTATTTTTCTAATTTATCGATGTCACAATGACAATAAGAGTAAAAAACTCATTCTGCAGAATAGAAAATATATAATTGAGTTGTAATACATTGTTTAATGTTGCAGTTGGTAAAGGCGGAGCTCATTTTAATGACCTTTAATAAATCAATTTAAATAAAACAAGCGTGCACTCTGGTTCATGTCCAGCATCTTTCTCGGACCTTTCTTCTTTTGTCTCCATCATCACATTCTTTCATCACCTCTTCCTTTCGTCTCTTACTTCCTGTGTGCTCGCAGCATCAACCACTCTCCCTCTTTTGAAGTTCCCTCCTTCTTTTGCTCATTTCTTCTCTCTTCATGTCCCCTTATCACACACAACAGTGTGAGCACTCTCTGTGTCATTAGCTGATGAATTAAAGTATTTCAGTAGTTAGTCTACAGTGGATTGTTTTCCATCGCGGCATTGAATTACCATAGAAACTAATAAAACAACTTCACAGGGAGCCACTTACGCTAACAGTGCTGCGTCTCCTGTACTTCTCTCAGACTTCCAAATCTATTTCATTCAGTCATTCTGCCTTTATGGTTCATAAGGGAAATTTGGTTTGCAGACTGAAGACACACAGCATACAGACATCACATATGTGAACGATAGTGGATAAGACCAGACAGGGAGTGTGGAGCAATAAAAAGTCAAAATAGAAAGTAGTTATCGAGACACGAGAGGCTGCATCATTTCATGTGCAAATGAAGCAGAATGATTGCAGTGGGGTTAAACAAGTGCCGGCTTCTTTTACAATCCATGCTTTCAGTCAACACTAGAAAAATGTTGGCATTTTAAATTTCTGCAAACCACAGATACGTTAGATTTACACATTATTATGTAGCAGATGCACTGAAACTTCACATTTCAACAGTGTTGTGGTTAATATGGAGTAATGTTTAAACACAGAAAACACTTGATTCTGGGTGGAAAACATCATGTTTTAGCTTAAAATGTCTGGTTCTGGGGGAAACAATTCCCACTGGACACACAGTGATGTATCAATAACAATAAAAAAAAAAACACTTGTTGTGGACGGGTCGCAACAGAACATTTAGGGCCTAAAGACGGCGACTCACCTACACACAAGTTTAAATGTTTGTTGGTGTTGGACAGTGTCTGCATCTCAGCAGGCATCTTTTCCAGGTGCCATACTGTCCACCATCACCTCCATCCCCTCCACTTCCTGATGACATAGTCAGCTCAGATACGACATCACTTTAGAAATGTTGATATAAACCATATTCATGGTTTGAAGATGGTAGTGTCACACCGTCCACTATCCCCTTCATCACCTCCACCTGATAAAGTCAGTAATAACTCTGACAAGCTGGAGCAAACTTAAGCAAGACTTCACAATTCAAAGTGACCTGTGGTGAGACACTGTGGAGACCACCACATGACTTAACGTCACCGACACAACCAGACCAGAAACAAACTATACCACAGTCACATGACTCAACGTCACCGACACAACCAGGCCGGAAACAAACTACACCACGGTCACATGACTCAACGTCACCGACACAACCAGGCCGGAAACAAACTACACCACGGTCACATGACTCAACGTCACCGACACAACCAGGCCGGAAACAAACTACACCACGGTCACATGACTCAACGTCACCACCACAACCAGGCCGGAAACAAACTACACCACAGTCACGTGACTCAACATCACCGACACAACCAGACCGGAAACAAACTAGACCACGGTCACATGACTCAACGTCACCACCACAACCAGGCCGGAAACAAACTACACCACGGTCACATGAGTTAACGTCACCATCACAGCCAGGCCGGAAACAAACTACACCACGGTCACATGACTTAACATCATGACTTAACATGGGATCACTATGGTCATATCATTAATACGGTCATGTGGTTAGTACGGTCATGTGATGCAAAGAAGACGTATGAACAGTCTCAACAGGACATTGGTCGTTCCTGAACAAATTCAGGACGTCCTGGTCAAGTATCCTGTTCTGCCATCTTGTTGATTGATTCTTCCTGTCAACACTCTGTTTATCCTCCATGTTGTTTTTTTGTGTCGTTGTTTTCATCTCAACACAACGTGTCACTCAGAGGGTTTAAACGTTTTAATTTCAGGACTGTGTGAAGACAACACGAAAAGAGGATTCTGCAGCAGCAGTGGTACACTAATAATGCCTTGCAGCTTTCAACAAAGCTCCTAAAGTTCCCCCACAGCGTTATTATCTGCTCATCTCACACAGAGGAAGAGTGCTGTCGTCAACAAGTGTCGTCTCTTCTATTAATTTTATTTCTATGCTCACTGCTAATCACGCTAACAGGTTAGCCTCCCCGCCTGCGTCCCTGCGGGATCAAATCCTACTGCTGTTCATCCGACAGCTGGAGAAAAAAAGACTCAGAAAATCAGTTTATACAGCCCCTCTGTGAAACACACACAACACAAAACACACACAAAGTACACACAAATAACACAAGCACACACACACACACACACACACGAAAATAAAAACACAGATACACGATGGTGAAGCCTGTGGCATGCAGTCTAACGGGGACCCATAACCTTGGATGATGAGGGGAATAGAAAGTGTGTGTGTGTGTGTGTGTGTGTGGTAATGAGAGAGTGGGTGGGTGCAGAAAAAAGGAAGTGGCAGAGAAGAAGAAGATCGAAGTAAAAGACAAGACGACAGAAAGCAACAGATGAGAGAAAAGGAGGAAGAGACGAGGACTCAAGCCAAGACGACAAAGACGAGAAAGAGGAGGACGAGAGGGAGGGAGACAAACACAACAAGGTGAGACGAAACCAGAACTTGTTCACCTGAACAAAACCTCTGAAGATACAGTTGATAAAACGTGAGCTGTTTGTGAGGTGAATAATTTAGTTTTGTCATCAGCAGTTTTTAATCATGTCAGAGAAAAAGAATTCAGAAATACTAAATCCAAATATCAGTTACTGCAACAAATATTAAAAGTTTATGTTTAAAGGTTCAGATATGAATTACATTTGTTTTTTTTATATTAATATTATTACTGTGTGAGTATGCAGAAAATCAGAGGACATTTAATAAAATGAATTATCATGTAATTTATTTTAAAACGGATTCATTTACAAAACACTGTTAATGTGTAGAATAATAATTAATATTATTATTATTGTTACTCTGTAACTTGGAGACTTATTCATTAACAAATGACATCAAATGACCCAATCAAAACAAAGCAGGAAACCGGATTTCAGATGTATCATCACAAATATTAAATGATTACATGTGAAGATGTCATCATGCAGCAGTATCAAATCTGTGTTATTATTAATGCGCACAACATTTTAATGTTCCAGAAGAACCAGACGGAGACAGTTTAACTACTTTATATTTAATGTTTTGGGTCATTTAACTTCATAACTCCTGAGCTTCATATTGTGAGTCAAATATTAAGAAACAAAGGAACCAGTAACACCAGATAAAAATCGCTACAGCATAGTATCTGAATATTTTTAGGTGGCAGTATCATATTGTTACACAGACGCCAAGTGTTGATTTCTTTTTTATTAGATAAATCATAGACCCTTTTTGTTTTCATAACAAAGATGACGTATTTTGTGGGCGGAGCCAAACTAGTGGCAGAAAAGCACAACGGTGGGGTGAATGTGTGAATGCCAAATAAAACGTAAAAAGCACCAGAACAGTTTTTATTTCTCAACCGATTGCAGTGAGTGGTTTTTGTATCCATACGTTCATGATCTACGTGTAAAAAGTAAAGTTTTGTCTCCAGTTGATTATTACTGTGTATATTTAGGCTGCTGAAACATAGATTTGTCTTATTGTCCTTGGATAAAGCTTGTGGAGACGTCCACATATAAAATGATTTAAGTACAACTGATCAACGTGCTAGCGTGCTAGCTACCTAACGTTGTCTGCTTATTAACACCTGGATCATAACAAAGTATATTAACTTTCACCACTGCTCACTTTATTAGGGACACCACAAGAAAACCTGTTTTCAGTTTATGTTGTGAAGGCTCATTAATGTTAGCAATATAACTAATGTTGCTAATGTGCTACCTGTGGCTGATTGCAGGCAAGTAGAAATAAACCTCTATGATCCATTATCTGTTTAATAACAAACTATGAACAGGTTCTCTTGTGGTTAAATTTTCTATATTCTGTTCTGATCCAGGAGTTCATAAACAGACAGCGATAAGATATTTTATCTCATCTTATAATATAATTCAATGTGGAAGAAGACAACTCTTCTACTCCACACACTCCACACCATTATATTACCTATATAGTGTGGATAATATTTCCATATATTGATATGGTAGTATGACATTAAAATATTCGGAGAAACAGACATAGAGCGTTATCTAGCATGTTGATAAGTTATCTGTTGTTACTTCAATCAATCAATCAATTTTATTTATAAAGCCCAATATCACAAATCACAATTTGCCTCACAGGGCTTTACAGCATACAATATCCCTCTGTCCTTAGGACCCTCACAGCTGATCAGGAAAACTCCCCCAAAAAAACCTTTTACAGGGAAAAATGGTACCACATTAAATTATCTGTGGACGTCTCCACGACTATTAACCATGGGCAATAAGACAAATTTGACAGACATGAATCTTATAATGATGAGTTATCTTTCATCACGTCAGTAATTCAGTTCATGCAATCCAAACACACACTCCTCTACTGCGCGTCCAGCAGCCATTACAGGATGAATATACACTAAACTTTTTTTCTGCTACACGTAGATCATAATATCTGTATGCGAATATGTCTGCGGTTTGCATAAACAAACTAATGTTACAGCGTTCCAACATCTTCATAAAACTCGTGGAAAAACCCAGCGTCTGTACGAAAAAATAATTGCAGACATACAAACCTCTCCATGCAGACAGGTTTGTTCTCTGCGGTCACATTCAGGAAGTTTAATACAGAGATCTGTCTAATGATTTTTGTTAATGATGGACAGACGTGCTGCTGAGCAGAGACAAGGACAGAAAACGAAGCTCTATAACACATTAACAAGTCAAACAGCTGTTTACTGACGGCGAACTGCATTTCATGACTTATTTTTAGAACAATATAAATCCTGCTGCCACCCGGTATGTAGATATAGACCATAACATTATTTCATGTTGGAACTGTGTGAATTACGTCAATTTTATGTTGATTTTTTGTGTTTACATCAAATTCTGTCAGCCATAGAGGTCTTTGTTTATCTTTAACGGCGTCCTCGGTGATGGTTTCCATAAAAATGAAGGTTATCTTTTTTTGACTTCCTGTCCTGGCACAATCAGACATTTTGTTCATTTCATTTTAATTCTCGACTGTTTCTCTCTGGTCTTTGCTGTTGTTCAGTCACCAGCTGCTGTGACTCAGAACTGGTCTATTAATGTTATAAATACAAATAAAACATGGCAGCTTGGAACAATAATAAAATCAATAATGTTTTTTAGTTCATTAGAAACATTGTGCTGTAATAGCAAACATGAGGTGACATTAACTTTACCTGATAAAACATTTGTTGACAAAATGACATTGAAGAAATTCTTTGTAATTTTGTTTTTGCCCAACAGTGTTCAGGT
Organism: Epinephelus lanceolatus; assembly: GCF_041903045.1. Lineage (NCBI taxonomy): Eukaryota > Metazoa > Chordata > Actinopteri > Perciformes > Serranidae > Epinephelus > Epinephelus lanceolatus. The sequence continues at coordinate 51,289 of NC_135741.1, read as the reverse complement.
ATTGAAGTTAGTTTAAACCTTTATCACACACCATATGAAGACTTTATCCGCCAAAACAACTTCCTGTTTAGTTTTATTATGCTCATCATCATCATCCTACTGATCCCCAATATCTTTGAGACATTAAAAATCTATCAAAACACAACATTGGGCGTCTCAAGAGATTTGTGTTATTTTTGCAGGTTGAGCAGTAGCGCAGCTTCGTATAGCTACGTCGCTTCAACAGGTGGAGAAACACAAACACTGACAGACCTGCTGTCACTAGGTGCTCCACTGTGATTGGCAATTGTTATGTGGGGGGTGGCGTTTAGCAAGCAGCCAGCTCCTCTATCAGAGGGAGCGTTAGCAGCAGCTCAGACACTCATCGTGTCAAACACAGCAGAAAGTTTAGAAAAAACTGATGAGTGAAAAACACTGTGGAGGTGTGACGCTGCATCTGTGTGTTTGTTGTTTTTCCTCGGTGGTAAAAAAAACAAAAAAAAAACAAAATAGCGTCACAGTCGTAGATTGTTTTGTGATGTGTTTCTGTGCTGCTGGTGTCAGCGGTGTGTTGTCTGATTTGACATGAATGATTCATGAGCAGCTGTTGTTGGTGTGTTAATAATCAACGCCTGGAGCATCTCTCTTCCTCTCTTTTATTATCTATCTATCTTTTCATTCGCTCTCTGACTCATTTTCTTTTCCCCTCAGGTCTCTACCTCTCTTGCTGTACCTGAACACCTTGAGTCAGTTACGGCCAGAAAAACAGGACATGTCTACTCCTGCTTCTTCTTCTCTCTCATATTTTGACGTTCTCTTCTTCCCTATCACTTTCTCTATCACTCCATTCTTCCCTCAGTTCACGTGTCTCTTCTTGCTGCAGTTTGTCAGTGAATCATCGATCTGAAGGGAAACAGAGGAAACGAAGATCCGTCTTCTCTTTCACCTCTAATTTAACTTAAGTCACATGTTCAGTGATTATTGTGTTGTTGTAGGTGAAAGTCAGAAGGAGCTCCAGACTGAGAGGACGACTCACACCTCCCTGAATCACACAAACACACAACATCATGGCTGACGAATGACTGGTAAGACTTGTCTGTAATTCACTCTCTACATTATAACTAACTCTCTACATTATAACTCTAACTCTCTACATTATAACTCTAACTCTCTACATTATAATTCTTACTCTCTACATTATAACTCTAACTCTCTACATTATAACTAACTCTCTACATTATAACTCTAACTCTCTACATTATAATTCTTACTCTCTACATTATAACTCTAACTCTCTACATTATAACTCTTACTCTCTACATTATAACTCTAACTCTCTACATTATAACTAACTCTCTACATTATAACTCTTACTCTCTACATTATAAGTCTAACTCTCTACATTATAACTAACTCTCTACATTATAACTCTTACTCTCTACATTATAACTCTTACTCTCTATATTATAACTCTAAATCTCTACATTATAACTCTAACTTTCTACACTATAACTAACTCTCTACATTATAACTCTAACTCTCTACATTATAACTCTAACTTTCTACATTATAACTAACTCTCTACATTATAACTCTTACTCTCTACATTATAACTCTAACTCTCTACCTCAATATTAATACTTATTTATTCTTTTAAAACTTCCTGTTGCTGGTTTGTTGAGTCTTTGAGGATGACGTGCTGAAAGATTCATGTGTATAATCCAGTGTAACGAGCAACACAATGCCTATTATTATTGAAATCATTATGTTCATGTGTTCACTAAATGAGACTTAAGGTCTAGAGCGCCCCCTACAGGCTGCACTGTTTGTCTTAACCAAAATATAAGCAGATAAACCCAGTCCCAGCACTAGAAGATTTCTAGAAACCATGACTAAGTTGCATTCGTACGTGTCATACGTGTCATATCAGCGTTTCTGCAATGACATAGTATCTGAGCTTACCTCATCAGGAGGTGGAGGGGATGGTGGATGGTGTGACACCTTGAAGAGACACCTGCCAAGCTGCAGCGACTGTTCAACACACAACCAAATGGTTTGTTCATAACGTCATCACTGTATTTTCAGCAGCTTTTAGCCACCAAACTCTCGTGAGTTTTTCTCGTGAGGATAGCCTGACAAAAAGTGGGTGTTATTTACGATATCATCGTTGCATTTCCTGCCGCGATTGTGAAATTCAAAGTGGTTATTTTAAGCCAAAACGTGATGTTTTCCAAGAACCAAGCTGTTGTTCCTAAACCTATATTACATTAACTCTATGGGCCCTAGGCCTTTTTGGGGTATTTTTACTGCCTTTACTTTTAAGCTCATATCACAGTCATTATAAAGGCTACATACACATGCTATATCTTGTTTGTTTTTTTTAGGACAGTGTGGGCTATCCAGATTTGCCATCATTACATGTCCTCCTATGTGCCTGTATTTTATATTAATTTTCATATCAATGAAAAAAAACAAATCCGTATGACTAAATTCTTACATTTTTACATGTATCTCACCATAGCAAGTTGGAAAATGACATATTCTGCCATATATGAAGAGGGGAGACTCTCTGGAATCTGGCAATATAAGAACCATGATGGTGGGACATTCTGTCACTTCACAGCTGTCCAAAACATGTGGTTTGTGCCAGGCGGACATGATTGCCAGTATTTTTTCATTATTGCAAGAAATTCCATTGACGCATTCACAAGTCAAAAATGTGTTTTATCTGAAAGAAACATTTAATATTTACATCTAAGATAATAGAAAAATAGTCAACCAAGTGCAATGATGTCCTCCAAGATAATATTTGCCTCTTTGTTTGCAGTAAACAAAGTTTGTTGTTGTTTTTCAGTTTCGGTTATATATTGGGGGGACATTTTGGGCATTAGTGGGAGGGCATGTGTCCCCCTCAATGTATATGGTGACTACGGCCCTGTCATGCATGCATAATTAGGCTACAGTTGTCTGGGTGCGCAAAGGTGAAGTGGCTGGTCTTGTCATACAAAGTTTGATGGAGTGTCAACTGGACAATATGGAGATATTTGCATTTTGAAAGCTGGACTACAAATGTGGATAGACAGGGAGAAACACACGCAAGCCTGAGACATGGTAAGATACGATATTCCTCACTATATGAAGTGACTGATAACAAGATCTGTATAATGGATTGTAAAGAAATTCGTCAGGATTTTATTTGGTAGACAATTGATCTGTATTTATAGCATGATGGGATGACAGCACAATGATGTGTGTGGTGTCACTGGAAAGCTCTTCTCCTGCGCTTTCATGTGATATGTATGGCATTTCTGTGCGACCCTGCATTCGCGAGTAATCCATCCAAGAGTGCAAAGCTGTGTGAAAGGTCTGTTATATGTAGTTTTAGTGTAACTTTATCATTTTTTTCACTGTGAAAACATTGGACTATTGACAAGTGCTTGGTCTTCTCGGAAAGCTATGATTCCGCTGTTTCACGTGATATGTGTGGCTTCTCACTATGATGCACAGTTGTGGAGAAAATCCATAGAGAAGAACAGGTGTGAATTTGGACGCACTATGCGTCCTTCGGGCCCATAGGGTTAAATACAGCATTGTTGAGAAGAAAAAGAAATCCACAACTTTTACAACAACTTTTTTCTGGCTATTGGGTTGATCAATGTGTCATAATAGAACAGTTTGTGTGATGTCCTATGTCCCATAGATGATGTCACAGAGGTTCAGTTTAGGAAAAGAAACTCAATGAGGATGAACCTTAAATGATTGGAAGGTCATGGTTCTGAACACGCGTGGAAACGTTCTGTCTTTTGTGACTGGTCCACCACCTCAACCTTCCTCCTAACTGGACCACTTCCATCTTTACTCCCATCAGCAAACTGGTCACATGATCACAGCCTTCAAAATACGTGGGTTATACACAAATTACTGGCTCATGATTACAAAGGATATGTATGAATTTTGGTGCATTACTTTTCATAGACAAACATACAAACAGTTTATTAGTTCAGTTTCAGTTTAACACTCAACAGAGACATCAGGTCACTGTTCTCTCAGGGATGACGACCATGGACACTGACTGAAAGCTCTCACACCTCTGAAAATATTTTATATGTTTGATCTGACAGAACAGCAGCTGTAGAATGACAACACTTATGGCTCATATCTTCTGCTAGCAGGTGTGAAATGAATGCTGGGAAACTTAACTGAGAAACATTTGGTCTGAGTGATGACACAAAACAAGAAAAGACAAGAAGTCAGACTGAGAAACGACTAATCTCATGACCAACACTCAAGAACAGCTTTGTTTAAATTCAGTAACAAAACACTGCTACTGTGTGTGTGTGTGTGTGTGTGTGTGTGTGGGGGTGGGTGGATGTGCTGACTTCCTGCTGTGAGGAAACTCTCTTCCGATGGAGAAAGACTGAAACGTTTCAGATCCAAAGTGATGTGGAAACACACACACACACACACACACACACACAATATGTAGTAGTATCTGTTGATCGTGATTCAGGCAGGTGGAGATTTCAGGATGACATGCATCCTGTGAGTCTGACAGGAGCTTCATAGTCACATCAGTAATTTAGTCAACATGTCAAACTTCCTTCACTGAGGCGGCATCAACAAAACCGTCAGAAGTAACTTGTCAGTTTAATGTGACTTTTTCTAAAGAAGCTCATTAACGATAAAAACACAGAGCCAATGCAGAGCAGAAGCTTGAGGTGAAATAAATCTGAAACATAACAGAAAGGTGAGTAAAATACGTGTTCTTGTTTTCAGAGAATTGGTCGGGACAAAATGGTGCTGCTGCTGGGTAGACTCACAAGTCAGTCTTTAGACGCTTTGCTTAACTAAAGACTGATGACTTTCTTCCTGATTTTGTGTTTAGATGGGTGGATACAATTTCAGAGTTTAAAAAACTCCCTACGTTGCAGAACCAATAGTAAATCTGCAGGGCGGTCCTTCGGTGGCTCGTTGAACTCTTGTGCCTTTAAACATAGTCCCACTAGAAACACGTGTAGCGGTACAAAATGGCTCAGCCGCGCTTGCAGAAAAAGCCGTCAAAGTTAGTGGATGTTTGTCGCATTTGCGGCGACACATTCTCGCCAACTAAAACAAAGAAACATAATCTTTTACAAGGCCATGACTCATCCGTCAGGCCGGACTATAACGTTAGAGGGAATCGCCTTGTTGTTTACAAATACTTCCGGGTAGAAAACCAGCAGAGCTTTTAGCTACATATATATATATAAAGTCTATAAACACAATGATTGAACAAACATTACTATTTCTTAGCCGTTAGTGGTGTCTGTAATAGGTAATAACTCATTAAACGGTCTGTGAAAATTTTTTTTTTTTCCAGCGGATATCTTAGTTACAACATGATTGAGCTAGCAAAGCAGTTTTGTGTTGCTATGCTATGTGTGGTATTTATTCAGTTTTGGGAAATCACGATGTCTAGAAAGCATCAGTGGCTGCAGGTGACAGGGACAGCTAACACTAGCAGCTAAGCTAACATCAGGACATCATCTGTTAAAAGCCTCCCGTTGTCGGATACGACATGAAACTACTCCAGTTAGCTCAATCATGTTGTAACTAAGACATCCGCTGGAAAAAATATTTTCTTTACGGATGAGCACACGTTTGATAAAACGGAGTTAAATCTCTTGGCATCCATTTTCAAGCTCTCTGTGTGTTTGTTTCCTTGCGGACGAGAAAAGGGGGAGCGCACATTTCCGAGAAGGCATGTCCTTTTCAAAAACGCAAGAGGCGTTGCTTTGTTGCCGGCCGTCTTCGCCGTTGTGTTAAACACACTTTAGAAAGGAGTGTCCCCAGACTATCAGAAGGCGGAGATCTCTGATTGTCTGGTAGCAAGACTAGCTGCTGGGAGACAGTGAAGGGACCATAAGATTAAAACTAGGAGCTAAAAGAGGCTAAAAAACTCTACAGAGCTGTAAAGATGGTGATGATTGTGAGATCACACAAACTCAGTTGATTCCAACCACTTCAACAGTTAGTCCAGTTAAAACTCCACTGTGTCAGATTCAGGAGGATTACAGATTACAGATTACAACCAGCTGAAACTTCTCCTGGTTAGAATTCCTTCAGTGTTGATTGTTGAGGAGCTGGATTATCTCTCTTCCTCTCAGAAACATACAGGTTCCCAGTCAGCAATGTTTCACAGAGGGGCTGATAACTATGAACACACCAAGAGTAAGTGTTTGGTTTGTCCGATCTGGGCTACTGTAGAAACATGGCGGTGCAACATAGTGATCTCTGTACACAAGGACCTGCTGTACATATGAACAGCTCATTCTGAGGAAACCAGAACACAACCATCAGGGTCTGGGTTAGATCCAGTGTTGTGTTATATGCAGTATTATGTTAGAGACAGTGTTGTGTTAGAGACAGTAATGGGTTGGATTCAGTGTTGGGTCAGGGTTAGATCCAGTGTTGTGTTAGATCCAGTGCTGGGTCAGGGTTAGATCCAGTGCTGGGTTGGATCCAGTGTTGCGTTAGATCCAGTGTTGGGTTGGATCAGTGTTGTGTTAGATCCAGTGTTAGGATGTATCCTGTGTTAGGTTAGATCCAGTGTTGGGTTGGATCTAGTGTTAGGTTAGATCCAGTGTTGGGTTGGATCCAGTATTGTGTTAGATCCAGGGTTAGGGTTGGATCCCATGTTGGGTTGGATCCAGTGTTGTGGTAGATCAAATGTTGGGTTGGATCCAGTGTTGGGTCACATCCAGTGTTGGGTTAGATCCAGTGTTGTGTTGGATCCAGTGCTGGGTCAGGGTTAGATCCAGGGATGGGTTGGATCCAGTGTTGGGTTACATCCAGGGTTAGGGTTGGATCCATTGTTGGGTTAGATCCAGTGTTGGGCCAGGGTCAGATCCAGTGTTGTGTTAGATCCAGGGTTAGGGTTGGATCCAGTGTTGGGTTAGATCCAGTAATGGGTTGGATCCATTGTTGGGTTGGATCCAGTGTTGGGTTAGATCCAGTGTTGGGTTAGATCCAGTGTTGTGTTGACCAGGCTGTGAACGACCAGAGAGCTGACGGGAACGCGATGAGACGTATATAAAATACTCATGTTTTTAATTTTTCTTTGTCGTTTTGAATGGTGTTAAATTTTGTTTTAGCTGATGTGGGTTTGTCATTCTTACGCGACACAGATTGATCACAAACTCAGCAGTATGTTTGTTACTCCAACTCTTACCTCGTCACGTCCTTGTTTGTGCACTTTGACGTCTACATAAAGATGTCCTATGTTTCCTCCTGTGCCTTTTGTTAATGTTCTGGGACGTCATGTCAGTTTATACCTGTCACATCTGTCATTTCAAAATAAACTTCTGTTTTCACAGGATATGGTTGCAGATAGTCTCTTTCAAAAGTACAGAGTTGGTAAAACACATTGTATTTACATTTATTTGCTTCTGTAACAAAAGGACATGGTTACGTTTAGAAAAAACATGGTTTGGCTCCACATTCATACAGGAAGTGAACACTGGCATCCAGTCGGTAGTTTTTGGACCCATCCACCCGTTCCTTCACCCTGCTCACACATTTCCACAGACGGATGCCACAGTTTATAGACTTTAGTATTTGAATCAAACCAGTGCTTCAGTTCACTCTGACATTAATGGTCCATCTGTCTGTCTGTCTGTCCTGTAGGACGCTGTTGACCAACTCTAACACATAAAAACACACACAAACAAACACACCATGAGTATGTCGTCAGTGGGCTCAGCCCCCCCTCCTGCTGATGATGCGACCACGCCCCCACCAATGGCCACACCTCCTCGCAAAGCCTCCATCCGCCTGCAGGAAAGGTGAGAACACACACACACACACACACACACAACCAAACACAGTGTCTTTAATTCACTGAGAAATTCATCTTTTTCTTTATTTCTGTAGAAACGTCCAAAGTCCTCAAACGTCCTCACTGTCTGACTGTCCTCAAATGTCCTCACTGTCTGACTGTCCTCAAATGTCCTCACTGTCTGACTGTCCTCAAACGTCCTCACTGTCTGACTGTCCTCAAACGTCCTTACTGTCTGACTGTCTTCAAACATCCTCACTTTTCAGAATGTTCTGACTTTTCAGAAATGGGTCACATGAACAATCATCGTGCTCTTTCTTGATTGGCTCTTTTGTAGGCGGGGCTCAAACCTCTCGTTGTTATTGGATGTGAGCAGTCTGGGGGCGGAGCCCGTGTGCTCCGTCTCTACTCCGAAGGAGGTGTGGCTTCAGCTGCTTCACACATCGTCACGACCTCTCACACACTTGATGCTGCAGCAGGCTGCCGAGGACACAAACACTCTGAATGCAGAGTATCAGGTAACGAGACCGACATGTCTTCATGTTCGGAGACACTTCCTGTTTGAGGACATTCATGGTCACGTCTGATCTCTGTGTGAGATGAGGTGTGTTTGTTTTAACATCCAGCCCATCCCTGTCTCCTCCACAGAAGATCCCCCCGAACTTTGTGAGTGCCGCAGAGCTCGATGTTCCAGGACACATGATCAAAGACAGATACAAAACCATCCTGCCCAGTCAGTACCTCCTCCTGCACTTTATTGTGGACGCCATTTTCACTCTTGCTTATTGTTGTTGTTTGGTGTTCACTGTTTAGACCCTGAGAGCCGGGTGGTCCTGAGGAGCCCAGAGGAAGAGTCGGGGCCAGACCGCTACATCAACGCCAACTACATCAGGGTTAGAGTCTAACATTTAATACTGAGTCACTGCAGCTTTGACCATCAGGTGATGGGCGGCCATGTTAGCGATCTGTGTTTACAGCTGATCAGACCAATGAACTGATGAATTATTTAGTGATTATGTCTCTTTGGTGACGCCCTTTGATGACATCTCTTTGGTGACGTCTCATTGATGGCGTCTCTTTGGTGATGTCTTATTGGTGACGTGTCTTTAATGACACTTCTTTGGTGAGGTCTCTTTGATGGTGTCTCTTTGATGACGTCTCTTTGGTGACGTCTCTTTAATGACATTTCTTTGGTGATGTCTCTTTGGTGATGTCTCTTTGATTCAGTTCAATTCAATTCAATTCAATTTAATTTATAAAGCCCAATATCACAAATCACAGTTTGCCTCACAGGGCTTTACAGCATACGATATCAGTCTGTCCTTAGGACCCTCACAGCTGATCAGGAAAAAATTCCCCAAAAAAACCTTTAACAGGAAATAAATGGTAGAAACGTCAGGAAGAGCAACTGAGGAGGGATCCCTCTTCCAGGACGGACAGACGTGCAATAGATGTCGTACAGAACAGATCAGCATAATAAATTAACAGTAATCAGTATGACACAATGAGACAGAGAGAGAGAGATGCAGGACAGTCGGTAATGACAGTAGCCTACAACAAAATTAATGAAAGTCAATCAATCAATCAATCAATTTTATTTATAAAGCCCAATATCACAAATCACAATTTGCCTCACAGGGCTTTACAGCATACGACATCCCTATGATATGATATTATAATTATAATTTTGGTTATTGTGGTACAATATGTTGAAATGAAATATATTAATATCTGATAATGTACATATGTGACAATAATCATATGTGTATAATAACAGTAGAAGTATGACTAATGATAACAGCAGCAGCAGGAGGCATCTGGCAGGACCACGGCAGCAGCACAACCACACACGTCACACTATCTAAGTTAACCTGTGAGACAGTGGAGCACAAAGGGTCCAGAGAAGAAGCCGACTTAGTGACATGTAGTACGGCCAAGTTAGCAAGATGTAGTAACATGACGTATGGCGTCCATTTAATGATGTCTCTTTGGTGACGTCCATTTAATGACGTCTCTTTAATGACATGTCTATGGTGACATCTTAACGTCTCTCTGGTGACGTCTCTCTGGTGACGTCTCTTTAATGATGTCTCTTTTTTGATGACTCTTTGATGGAGTCTCTTTGGTGACGTCTCTTTGATGACATTTCTTTGGTGACGTCCATTTAATGACATGTCTTTGGTGACGTCCATATAATGACATCTCTTTGGTGATATCTCTTTGATGACGTCTCCTTGGTGATGTCTCTTTAATGACGTCTCTTTAATGACATCTCTTTGGTGACGCGTCTTTGATGACGTCTCTTTAATGATGTCTCTTTGGGGACGTCTCTTTGGTGATGTCCATATAATGACATCTCTTTGATGACGTCTCCTTGGTGATGTCTCTTTAATGACTTCTCTTTGGTGACGTCTCTTTGGTGATGTCCATATAATGACATCTCTTTGGTGACATCTCCTTGGTGATGTCTCTTTAATGACGTCTCTTTAATGATGTCTCTTCGGGGACGTCTCTTTGGTGATGTCCATATAATGACATCTCTTTGGTGACATCTCTTTGATAACGTCTCCTTGGTGATGTCTCTTTAATGACGTCTCTTTGATGACGTCTCTTTAGTGACATCTCTTTGGTGATGTCTCTAATTACGTCTCTTTGGTGACGTCTCTATAATGACATCTCTTTTGTGATGTCTCTTTGATGGAGTCTCTTTGATGACATTTCTTAGGTGATGTCTCTTTAATCAGTCAATCAAGTTTATTTATAAAGCCCAATATCACAAATCACAATTTGCCTCACAGGGCTTTACAGCATACAACATCCCTCTGTCCTTAGGACCCTCACAGCTGATCAGGAAAAACTCCCCCCAAAAAAACCTTTAACGGGGAAAAAATGGTAGAAACCTCAGGAAGAGCAACTGAGGAGGGATCCCTCTTCCAGGACGGACAGACGTGCAATAGATGTCGTACAGAACAGATCAGCATGATAAATTAACAGTAATCCATATGACACAATTAGAGAGAAAGAGAGACAGAGAGAGAGAGAGACAGAGTTTGAGACTTTGATTATTTACCGACTTTGATCATTTTGTTGATAGCGCCGTAGGCTCACTGCGAACAACACTTGACTCTGTAGCTCCTCTTAAAAAGAAGTTAAAAAAGCAAAGAAAGTTCGCTCCTTGGTATAACTCTCAAACCCGTAAGTTATAACAAATATTGCGAAAATTTGAAAGGAATTGGCGATTAACCAAACTGGAAGAATCTCGTTTAATCTGGACAGACAGTCTCAAAACTTATAAGAGGAGCCTCCGCAATGCCAGAGCAAACTATTACTCAGCATTAATAGAAGACAATAAGAACAACCCCAGGTTTCTTTTCAGCACTGTAGCCAGGCTGACTGAGAGTCAAAGCTCTATTGAGCCTTGTATTCCTTTAGCCCTTAGCAGTAATGATTTTATAAACTTTTTTAATGACAAAATTCTAACTAGTAGAGGCAAAATTCATGACCTCCTGTCCTCAGATAGTACCTATCTAACCTCAAACACAGCTGTAAGACCTAATATATATTTAGATTGCTTCTCACCAATTTCTCTTCAAGAATTGACCGCAGTGATTTCTTCATCTAAATCATCAACGTGTCTCTTAGACCCCATCCCAACTAGGCTACTTAAGGAGGTCTTTCCTTTAGTTAACACTCATATATTAGATATGATCAATATATCCTTATTAACAGGCTATGTACCACAGTCTTTTAAGGTAGCTGTAATTAAACCTCTACTAAAAAAGGCCACCCTGGATCCAGAGGTGTTAGCCAACTATAGACCAATATCTAATCTTCCCTTTATGTCAAAGATCCTTGAGAAAGTAGTCGCAGACCAGCTGTGTGATTTTCTCCATGATAATAATTTATTTGAGGAATTTCAGTCAGGATTTAGAGTGCATCATAGCACTGAGACAACACTAGTTAAAATTACAAATGACCTTCTGATTGCTTCAGACAAAGGACTCGTCTCTGTATTTGTTTTATTATCATTATTTATTATCTTAGTGCGGCATTTGACACAATTGACCATCAAATTCTACTGCAGAGACTGGAACACTTAATTGGCCTAAAAGGTTCTGCACTAAGCTGGTTTACATCTTATTTATCTGATCGTTTTCAGTTTGTTGACGTTCATAATGAATCATCCTTACGTACCAAAGTTTGTTTTGGAGTTCCACAAGGTTCTGTGCTCGGACCAATCCTATTTACTATATATATGCTTCCTTTAGGTAACATCATTAGAAATCACTCTATAAATTTCCATTGTTATGCGGATGATACTCGGTTGTATTTATCGATGAAGCCAGAAGAAAGTAATCAATTAACTAAACTCCATAACTGCCTTAAAGACATAAAAACTTGGATGAGCACCAATTTCCTGATGTTAAATTCAGACAAAACTGAAGTTATTGTTCTTGGCCCCAAACAACTCAGAGACTCTTTACACTCTAGAGACCAGAGCAATGCCATCTAGAGAAACTATGTCATCAGATGTCTCTTTTGTGACATCCATTTAATGACGTCTCTTTGATGACGTCTCTGTGGTGATGTCTCTTTGGTGACGTGTCTGTGGTGACGTCTCTTTGGTGACGTCCATTTAATGACGTCCATTTAATGACGTCTCTTTGGTGACGTCCATTTAATGATGTCTCTTTGGTGACGTCCATTTAATGACGTCTCTTTGGTGAAATCCATTTAATGACATCTCTTTGGGGACATCCATTTAATGACGTCTCTTTGGTGACGTCCATTTAATGACGTCTCTTTGGTGAAATCCATTTAATGACGTCTTTTTGGTAAAATCCATTTAATGACGTCTCTTTGGTGACGTCCATTTAATGACGTCTCTTTGGTGACGTCTATTTAATGACATCTCTGTGGTGACATCCATTTAATGACGTCTCTTTGGTGACATCCATTTAATGACGTCTCTTTGGTGACGTCCATTTAATGACGTCTCTTTGGTGAAATCCATTTAACGACGTCTTTTTGGTGAAATCCATTTAATGACATCTCTTTGGTGACGTCCATTTAATGACGTCTCTTTGGTGACATCCATTTAATGACGTCTCTTTGGTGACGTCCATTTAATGACGTCTCATTGGTGACGTCCATTTAATGACATCTCTTTGGTGATGTCCATTTAATGACATCTCTTTGGTGACGTCCATTTAATGACATTTCTTTGGTGATGTCTCTTTGGTGACGTTCATTTAATGACGTCTCTTTGGTGACATCCATTTAATGATGTCTCTTTGGTGACATCTCTTTGGTGACATCCATTTAATGATGTCTCTTTGGTGACGTCCATTTAATGACATTTCTTCGTCTCTTTGGTGACGTCCATTTAATGACGTCTCTTTGGTGACGTCTCTTTGGTGACATCCATTTAATGATTTCTCTTTGGTGATGTCTATTTAATGACGTCTATTTGATGACGTCTCTTTGGTGACGTCCATTTAATGACATTTCTTTGGTGACGTCTCTTTGGTGACGTCCATTTAATGATGTCTCTTTGGTGACGTCTCTTTGGTGACGTCCATTTAATGATGTCTCTTGGTGACGTCTCTTTGGTGACATCCATTTAATGATGTCCCTTTTGTGACATCTCTTTGGTGATGTCTATTTAATGACATCTATTTGATGACGTCTCTTTGGTGACATCTCTTTGATGACGTCTCTTTGATGGCGTCTCTTTCATGACAGAGTCTGAGGTTTTTCTTCAATTCATGTTTGAACAGCAGATTTTTTAATAATAGTTCTGCATCGTTTTGTCGTATTGTTTGATGAGATCATCCTCACAAACACACACAACCCTGTCCTTCTACACTTCTCACTGACATTATGCATTCCCCATCATCATCATCACCATCATCATCGCCATCATCACCATCATCATCATCATCATCATAATCATCATAATCACAACCATCATTATCATCATCATCATCATAATCATCATCACCATTAGGGCTATGACAATAACCACATCACCACAATACCGCGGTCACGTGATGCCTACTGCGGTGAAGAGGTCATCACCGCACATGGATGCTGGATGCTGTGCAGGTAAGAAGAGAGGCTGAATCCTGCGGAGCGGCAGAGAGACGGAGGTCAGGGGAGGACTGGTGGTGTAGCTGCGGGGCTAGTTAACATATTCCTACGGAGGTGGAATCATTTTGCTGCACAGAATGGGATTCGGTGCTACCATCGTTGAGGAGATATATCATCAAGAGGAAAACCGCCGCAGAGAGTGCATCACAAGGAGTGAAAACTTTGCAGCAATCACTAAGTTAAACTGGAAAAAATGCCTCAGGCCTGCAGGAGCTGATGGACAGCTTTCAGTCGAGTGAGTAATATTGTCCGTGTCATGTCTTTGTTTGCTTTTACCGAGTGACCTAGCGTACCTGTCCCAGAGCCAGTTGCAGCTGTTGCTCACCGGTGTATCCCTCCGTGCAGAACATAAACACACTTTAGTTCATGTATCAAACCTCTTCTAAAACGACTAAAACGGACTCTCGTTTTTTGAATTAATGTTTAAACACGTTGATTTTAAATGCACGTGCAGAAATGCCAGCTTCGGCGTTTCTGTAACGTTTATTTGTTCACATTTACCATAGGCAACGATATCCATCATGTTGTCTCAATATGAAAATGATCAGAGTATTCCTTTAAGTCGCCAATTTGGCAACATTTTGGATTTGTGCAAGATGACAAGGGGCAGCCAGTGAATTTGGATGAGGCAATCCACCTTATTTTCGAACACGGAAGTAAATAGTGATCAACTTCCGTGTTTTTGTGCGTGACTTCCAGTCAGTCGCTTTCCCTTATGCTTTCCCTTACCGGAGCTAACGGTGCAAGCTAATTTTTTTCAATTTTCAATTGTTTATGTTAGGCAATCAGTTAGTTAGTCTGTGTATTTTATATAGATAACTGTGCCCACGTTTCCGTTATCCGGTAATTGCCGGTAAAAATAATTCCTTCTAAACGCGAATAAATCACACGTCAATCAAAAACTATGAACCAAAAAAGCACAATCTATCCCGAGTGAGACAAACTGCTTGATCCCCGTCTCCAGTGTACCAGCAGAGAACCTGCAGAACCAAATCAGCGAAAAAGCACACCGGGCTACACAGCCTCTCTGCCTGAGCAGCTGAAGCTGCGGCTCGCACCCTCGACACACCGACAAACAGACGGTGCTTCTGCATGCCAGCCAAACGTGTGCGCAACTGTGAGAAATAAATATGTGAGGTGTACGCTGCTTTTCTTTCTTTCTTTCTGTCAGCGACATACACTCCTAACACAGGACAGGTTGTTTTTATTGACTGAGTTGATTATTAAGCCATAGTGATGCGAGGATTGGCTCTGATAGCACCTGAATCAGCATGTACGCATCAACTATCCAGCTGTTACAACATGATTGAGCTAGCAAAGCAGTTTTGTGTTGCTATGTGTGGTATTTATTAAGTTTTGGGAAATCACGATGTCTAGAAAGCATCAGTGGCTGCAGCTGACACGTTAACACTAGCAGCAAAGCTAACATCAGGACGTCATCTGTTAAAAGCCTCCCGTTGTCGGATACAACATGAAACTACTCCAGTTAGCTCAATCACGTAACTAAGACATCCACTGGAGAAAATCATTTTTTCAAGGACAGTATATTGAGTTATTACAGACACCGCTGATGGCTAATGTTTAGCCCAGCTAATCTACGTAATCTAGTAACCATTGTGTTTATAGACTTTACAAACATCAGATTAGTCTAAACAGTGATATAGTGACGTGAGAAATGTGATATGTACATATATACAGTACAGGCCAAAAGTTTGGACACACCTTCTCATTCAATGCGTTTTCTTTGTTTTCATGACTATTTACATTGTAGATTCTCACTGAAGGCATCAAAACTATGAATGAACACGTGGAGTTATGTACTTAACAGAAAAAGGTGAAATAACTGAAAACATGTTTTATATTCTAGTTTCTTCAAAATAGCCACCCTTTGCTCTGATTACTGCTTTGCACACTCTTGGCATTCTCTCCATGAGCTTCAAGAGGTAGTCACCTGAAATGGTTTTCCAACAGTCTTGAAGGAGTTCCCAGAGGTGTTTAGCACTTGTTGGCCCCTTTGCCTTCACTCTGCGGTCCAGCTCACCCCAAACCATCTGGATTGGGTTCAGGTCCGGTGACTGTGGAGGCCAGGTCATCTGCCGCAGCACTCCATCACTCTCCTTCTTGGTCAAATAGCCCTTACACAGCCTGGAGGTGTGTTTGGGGTCATTGTCCTTTTGAAAAATAAATGATCGTCCAACTAAACGCAAACCGGATGGGATGGCATGTCGCTGCAGGATGCTGTGGTAGCCATGCTGGTTCAGTGTGCCTTCAATTTTGAATAAATCCCCAACAGTGTCACCAGCAAAACACCCCCACACCATCACACCTCCTCCTCCATGCTTCACAGTGGGAACCAGGCATGTGGAATCCATCCGTTCACCTTTTCTGCGTCTCACAAAGACACGGCGGTTGGAACCAAAGATCTCAAATTTGGACTCATCAGACCAAAGCACAGATTTCCACTGGTCTAATGTCCATTCCTTGTGTTTCTTGGCCCAAACAAATCTCTTCTGCTTGTTGCCTCTCCTTAGCAGTGGTTTCCTAGCAGCTATTTGACCATGAAGGCCTGATTGGCGCAGTCTCCTCTTAACAGTTGTTCTAGAGATGGGTCTGCTGCTAGAACTCTGTGGGACATTCATCTGGTCTCTGATCTGAGCTGCTGTTAACTTGCGATTTCTGAGGCTGGTGACTCGGATGAACTTATCCTCAGAAGCAGAGGTGACTCTTGGTCTTCCTTTCCTGGGTCGGTCGTCATGTGTGCCAGTTTCGTTGTAGCACTTGATGGTTTTTGCAACTCCACTTGGGGACACATTTAAAGTTTTTGCAATTTTCTGGACTGACTGACCTTCATTTCTTAAAGTAATGATGGCCACTCGTTTTTCTTTAGTTAGCTGATTGGTTCTTGCCATAATATGAATTTTAACAGTTGTCCAATAGGGCTGTCGGCTGTGTATTAACCTGACTTCTGCACAACACAACTGATGGTCCCAACCCCATTGATAAAGCAAGAAATTCCACTAATTAACCCTGATAAGGCACACCTGTGAAGTGGAAACCATTTCAGGTGACTACCTCTTGAAGCTCATGGAGAGAATGCCAAGAGTGTGCAAAGCAGTAATCAGAGCAAAGGGTGGCTATTTTGGAGAAACTAGAATATAAAACATGTTTTCAGTTATTTCACCTTCTTTTGTTAAGTACATAACTCCACATGTGTTCATTCATAGTTTTGATGCCTTCAGTGAGAATCTACAATGTAAATAGTCATGAAAATAAAGAAAACGCATTGAATGAGAAGGTGTGTCCAAACTTTTGGCCTGTACTGTATATATATATATATATATATATATATATATATATAGCTAAACTCAACAAAGTAAACAACAACGCAATTCCCATTTACACAGTGGTAAGAGTGCTGGACCGGAAGTGTTGCACAAAAAAACAGAAGCTGGCTGCGTTCTGTTTTGCCTCCGTGTTTGCATGAAAAATAAGGTGAATATGCCATATGATGGGGTTGGGGGGGACTGTGACGTATCACCACCATACCGCGGTGATACGTCACTCCGTCACTGTTGTGAGAAAAAATACCTACGGTCACAGCCCTAATCACCATCATCATCAATATCATCATCATCATCATCATCACCATCAGCATCATCATCATCTTTAGTTCTTTATCATTTAATTCTTGATTAAAGATGTTTATTGACAGCGAAGAAAAATGTGTTTCCAAAAGAAAACAAGATGACAGAGTGAGACAGCGGTGTGTGATTGTGTGTGTGTGTGTGTGTGTGTGTGTGTTGGACAGCTAAACAAACAGAAACTCAGATATGAGCCGTCAGTTTTTCAGCGTGGGAGTCTGACAACCAGGAAAACCACAGGAAGTGAGGGAGGAAGTGACACATCCCTGACTCACTACCAAACCCCAACCCCCCTCCCCCCACCAGCCCACGCATCCCTCACACTCTGCAGCCTCAGCGGTGTGTGTGTGTGTGTGTGTGTGTGTGTGTGTGTGTGTGTGTTTGTGTTTAATACAATAAGGAGCTTCAGATTTTTTCCACTGGTATAATTTTAAAATATAAAAGTACAATTTTGTTGATGACCTGTCAGCGGTTGTTTGTGATGAGCAGATACGTCTTAATCATTCACTTCCTGTCTTCTCAGGTCAAGGATGTGGTGAGGTTTGAAAAGTGGAAGGGACACGACAAAGTTAAAAACAAGCTGACAAACGACACGTCAGGAAGACAGCAGTTATCTGAAAGTTGATTAGACTCATTTCTGCGTCAACTTCACTGACCGTCTTTATTTTAATGTTTGATGCAGAGTTAGTTATTTTATATTTCTAACTATGAAGAATAAAGACATGAAAAATGTATAAATGAGACATGTAAAGTTTAGTCACCGAAAACAGTCTGGCTCTGAAGAGAGCTTCAGGTCCCATCAAAAACAGCTGTCTGAAGGCAAAGTCAGTTGTAAATGGACAGATCCTTTCTAATCGTCTGGCCATTCAAAGAACTTTTACACTAAATGTCACACTGGTGACAGAGGCTGCCAGACATGGTGCCACCTGCTCCTCAGTAACCATTCACACACTGGTGATTGACTAATTGATTGGCTGATTGGTTAATTGTTTATTTGTTTATTTTAAGGATCCCCATTAACTGAATGCCTTGGCAATCATCAGTCTTCCTGTGGTCCACACCTTACATACAATATATTACACTATATTCCATATAAAACATACAATTTCATCAATTTACATTGTAAAATACAAAGCTTATGTTTATATAAAATTTAAAGAGAAAAAAAAAAGAAAATAAAGAAGAAGAATTTGAAAGTTGAAAGTGTGACCAAGAGTAAAGATGGCTGATACTGAGATTACCTGTGCAGCTCGTCTGAGCTGTTTGAACTAAAGTTTGGAGTTCAAAAGTACTTCTTCAAGATTATTTTTGAGAGGAGAGCGCCATCAAAAAGGTAAAAGAAGAGATGGATGAAATTAAGCAATCTCTGAGTATCATACAACAGGAGATTGGCAAAATTGCCACGCAGCAATCACAGATACTCAAGCTGATTAAACAAGTGGACAGCCTCCAAAAGCAAGTGTCTTAAAAACAAGAACAAAGAGAAGGACCGGGAAATAGAAAATCTGAAAGGAAGAATTGACGAATTGGAACAATACTCATGCATTGATGATGTGATAATCACTGGTTTGAAGACCAGACACCACTCCTATGCAAACGTCACAGCCTCGGCTGAAACCGGATTGGATTCTCTGCAGGCCGAGTTGGAGACGCTGGAGACCCAGGTCGTTCAATTCCTCGGTGGCAGGGACTTGCCCATTCAAAGCCAACACAAAGCGGCTTGTCACACTCTCCCCCGAAAACAAACCAACAAACCACGCAGCAGCCTCCAGTGTTCATAATACGGTTTGTGAATAGAAAATACAAATCCGAGTTACTGAAGCAAGGACACAAGCTGAAGGGGACCGGTGCTTACCTGAACAAGCACCTCACGAAAACAACTCTTATATTGCTAGAGAAGCCCACAGACTCAAGAAAGAAAAAAAGAAAAACAGTTACGTCTCTTGGGATGAGGTTTTCAGGCTAATAGATGTTGATGCAGCTTATCACTTATTCCTAGTACATATTAATATTCTGCTGTGGAATCATATTTTCCTTTGATCAGCTCAAAATCTAAAATTAATTCTTCTAAAGGGAAACCTTGGATTACTGAAGATTTGAAGATCTGACGTGATTTGAAGAAACGCTCCTGTAAAAAAAAAAAAAAAAAAAAAACCTTTATAGGAAAGCTATTACAAACCCCACCCTTTAAACATAGAAACCTATAAGAAATATAAAAACAAAATTATAGCTAATCTAAGGAAAGCAAAAAAAAAAACAAAACAAAACATACTATGTAGATAAATTAACACAAGCTTCAAATGACATCAAGTCAACCTGGAACCTCATTGATCTTTTGTTGAATCGTAAGAAATCAGCAGCAGCTGCACCTACAGAGATACATGGGAAAGAGAGGATTCTTTTGAACCCTAATGAAGTAGCTGATGGCTTTAACAACTTTTTTGTTAACGTTGGCTCTGTTCTGGCATCGAGTATTTTGGATACCGATAAGAACCCTTGTAACTTGATTAAGGGGCAATATCCTCCTTTCAATACCTTTGATCCTCCAACTACACAGGAAGTCCATAATATCATCATGGAATTCAAGAATTCAGCCCCAGGGCATGGTGGCATAAAGAGCATTTTGATTAAAGAAACCATTGATAATTTAATTCAACCTTTAACCCACATTCTGTTTTTATCACTCCAATCTGGAATTATTCCCCTCGATCTTAAAATTGCTAAAGTTATCCCCGTTTTAAAAACAGGTGATACTGATGACCTACTGTATATCCATCCTGCCCTGCATCTCTAAATTATTGGAGAAATTAGTTAACTAACTAATATAATTTCAACTGCCATGGACAAAAGAAAGTTTGCCCTTGGGGTCTTTATAGACCTAAGCAAAGCATTCAATACTGTCAATCACAGTATTCTGATTTCCAGAGTAAATAGATATGGAGTGGAGGATATTGCCCTGAACTGGTTTAAAAATTACTTAATAAACAGAGAACAATATGTGTCGCTTAATGGCTACTCTTTTACCAATTCCAGAATCATACATGGGGTGCCTCAGGGTTCAATCCTGGGCCCTTTATTATTTTTGATTTATATAAATGATTCAGCCATGTCTTGCAAAACTCTTCTTCCTGTATTATTTGCTGATGACACCAATCTTATAGCAACTCATAATGACTTCAATTATTTGACTGTGTGAAAGAAAAATTATCTTCTATTTCTAAATAGTTTCAACTTAATAAATTAACGCTTAACGTGAACAAATGTAACTTAATGATCTTTTGCAACATAAATAAGTCTTACCCCAAAGAGTAAGCAAAATTATTCATTAATGGATCAGAAATTATGCAAGTTAAAGCTACTGAATTTTTAATTAATTTAATTTAATTTTTTTAATATTAGTTGACGAAAAACTCAACTGGTCAAATCACATAGACCTTGTTTGCAAAAGGTCCACAAAGTTGATGGGCATATTAAGAAGAGTGTGTCCTCTAATTCATCCTTCTGCTCATTTAACCCTTTACTATAGCTTTTTGTTTCCTTATTTATAATAAACTTTATTTATATAGCACTTTTCAAAAAACAAGTTTACAAAGTGCTTCACAAACATAAAAACAAATACACAATTCATCCCAGTATTACACAATCAAAAAATAAACAGATAAGACAATGAATAATAAAAGAAACATTAAAAGCATGGGTCAGATAAGACTTGTAAGTTAAAAGCAACCTATAAAAGTGAGTTTTCAACAGAGTCTTAAAAGACGACACTGACGTAGCTTGTTTGATACCCAAGGGAAGTGCATTCCACAACTGTGGAGCCCTTACAGTGTATGGCCTGCTACCTTCAGTCACAAGTCTGGATCTGGGGACCAAAAGTAACAGCTGGTCAGCAGACCTGAGAGTGCGAGGAAGGGTGTAAGGAGTAAGGAGATCAGAAATGTAAGATGGGGCGAGGCCGTTCAGTGACCTAAGAACAAACAACAAAATTTTAAAATCAATTCTGAACACCACTGGTAACCAGTGCAATGAGGCCAGAATAGGGGAGATGTGCTCATACCGTCGGGTTTTTGTGAGAATTCTAGCTGCAGTGTTTTGAACAAGTTGAAGGCGGTTGATGGATTTCAATAGCAGTCTGGTAAATATTGAACTACTGTAATATGGTCTGGGCAGCTTCATATCCCAACCATCTCAAGAAATTATGTATTATTCAGAAGAGGTTCATAAGATTCATCTGACATTCAAACAGATATGCTCCATCAGCACCATGTTTTATACATTATTCTATTTTACCAATTCACAAATTGAATATCTATCAGATATGTTTGTTCATTCACAAGTTTATTTACAGAAACCAAGATCTCTCTCACACTTTTAAAAATGTCTTTACTTTCTCATTAGATGTACATTCATACCATACTAGACACAGTAATAATAATAATCTATATTTACCCTTTACCCGCACCTCACATCATCAGTTTAACATGTCTTATAGAGGCCCTATGCTATGGAATAGATTACCTCCCCCAGTAAGATCCCTATCTTCCCACTCACTCTTTAAAAAGCAGCTTAAAAAACATCTTATCCTTTCATGAATCATCTAGTCACTTCCTGCCCTCTCCATTGCCTCACATCTTTATTCAGTGTCTTTTCTCCATGATGACAATCCCTCATTGATGTTCTTTACAGTATGTATCTTGTCTCATAATTTTTTGATTCTACAATGATTATTTTGTTTCCATGGTCTTCCACTTGATAATGATTATTCTGTACTTTGTCTCCATTTTTTTTTCTTTTTTTCCATTTAATATTGATTATTTTTGTACATTTTCTCCTTATTTTTCAGAGTTTATTTGTTAGCATTATAAATCTGAATTGATTGTGATTATTGAAAGGGGTGGACCTCTTGTACAAGCCCATCGGGCTTCGTCCCCTCCTTGCACCATTGATGTTAATGTGTGCTAAATAAATAAACCTAAACCTAAACCTAAAACCTGGTCTCTATGCTGCAGGGTTACAGAGGAGCTCCAAGGGCCTACATCGCCACCCAGGGGCCGATGCTGCACACTGTTGGGGACTTCTGGGACATGGTGTGGCAGGAGAGGAGCAGCATCATCGTCATGGTAACCAGACTGAAGGAGAACAACGAGGTGAGGAGACACGACTCCTCCTCAGGGTCTCCTTTTCTTGACGTGTCCTAAAAGAGTCTGTCTTTTCCAGAAGTGTGAGCTGTACTGGCCCCAGCTGAGGGAGAGGAGGAGGAGGAGCAGGCTGAAGGAGGAGGAGGAGGAAAAGGAGGAGGAGGAGGAAGAGGAGAAGGAGGATGAAGAAGGAGAGACGGGACAATTCGGCAGATTCCTCCTTACAGTGAAAGACAGCCGAGAGAAAGACGGTTTCACCGTCACTGACATGGAGATCCAGGTACAATAAACTAGGTACATTACTCAAGTAAAGTACAGGTTTGAGGTACTCTACTTTTAGTCTACTTTAAATATTTCCATTTTACGTCTCTTTAAACTTTAAGGGTCAAACTTTTTACTCAATTATGATTATTTAACAGATTTAGTTGTTTCACAGATTCAGATTAACGATACAAAATATAATAAAGGAATAAATTAGAATTCATTGTTGATGCCTGAGGCTTTATGTTTTCAGATTGTCCGTCTATCTGTCTGTCCCATTCTCATGAACATGATTTCTAGAGAATACCTTGAGGGAGTTTCCTGGAATTTGGTAAAAACATCCGCTCGTACTTAACAATTTCAATTCAATTTTATTTATAAAGCCCAATATCACAAATCAAAATTTGCCTCTCAGGGCTTTACAACATACGACATCCGTCTGTCCTTATGACCCTCACAGCTGATCAGGAAAAACTCCCCAGAAAAATCCTTTAACGGGGGAAAAAAACGTTAGAAACCTCAGGAAGAGCAACTGAGGAGGGATCCCTCTTCCAGGACGGACAGACGTGCAATAGATGTCGTACAGAACAGATCAGCATAATAAATTAATAGTAATCCGTATGACACAATGAGAGAGAGAGAGAGAGAGAGAGAGAGAGAAGGAGCCCGGTGTATAATAGGGGGGTCCTCCGGCAGACTAGGCCTAAGTCAGCCTAACTAGGGGCTGGTACAGGGCAAGCCTGAGCCAGCCCTAACTATAAGCTTTATCAAAGAGGAAAGTCTTAAGTCTAGTCTTAAATGTGGAGACGGTGTCTGCCTCCCGGACCGCACCAGGAAGATGATTCCACAGCAGAGGAGCCTGATAGCTGAAGGCTCTGGCTCCTGATCTAGTTTTGGAGACTTTAGGGACCTCGAGTAACCCTGCGTTCTCAGAGCGCAGTGTTCTGGTGGGATAATATGGCACTATGAGCTCTCTAAGATATGACGGAGCTTGACCATTTAGAGCTTTATAAGTTAACAGTAGGATTTTAAATTCAGTTCTGGATTTTACAGGGAGCCAATGCAGAGAAGCTAAAACAAACAAAGAACTGATTAGAATTTAGTGGTCAAAGGTCAGTCATTCATTCACTAATTCTGACCAAACTTGAAACAAATGTCTAACAGGATAAAATAATGAAGGTCAAAGGTCAGCTTGACTGTGACATCATCATGTTTTAACGTCATATCTCAGGAACAGAAGGGGAGACATTTGGTCAGATACTGAATTGGTGACTCTAATCTTGAAACTGTGCTGATTGTATAGATCTTCTGTGTGTGAAGCATCCATGTTTTCACTGACATGTATGGAGACTGTCAGAGACACTGGACTGGTGGGCGGAGTCATACAACCACAGGGTGGACTGGTGGGCGGAGTCATACAACTAAAGGGCGCACTGGTGGGCAGAGTCATATAACCATGGGTTGGGCTGGTGGGCAGAGTCATACAACCATGAGTTGGGCTGGTGGGCAGAGTCACACAACCAAAGGACGGGCTGGTGGGCGGAGTCATATAACCATGGGTTGGGCTGGTGGGCGGAATCATACGGCCAAAGGGCGCACTGGTGGGCGGAGTCATAGAACCAAAGGGCAGGGAGTGTAGTTATCAGTTAGAATAAAACTAATCCATGAGGGGAAATTCAAATCAGTATACAGTCATTACAATGAGCTGCAGCATTAAACAGATCAACACATTCATGCATCAATAATTATGATAAATGAATACAGTAAGTATTATCATTATTAGTTCATAATATTTATTCTGAAATCTGCCGTTCTGTGTAATGAGTACTTTTACTTTTGGTACTTATAAAAAAGTAAAATTTGATGGCAATACTTTTGTGCTCTTATTTAAATAAGATCTTGGATGCAGGACTTTTACTGGTGTTATTAATTAATCAAAGCATTTTCTAGTTTTAGAAGTTCTCTGTAAAAAGTCTAAATAAAAAAAACATTGAACATTGTCAGTTCTTGTCAAGGTTCACTGACATTTGATTTCATCATAATAGATTAAACGTGTTCAAACACATCAGAGTTTCCACAGCACAGGAAATGTTATCAACATGAATCAGAGATAATGCGGCTGCGCTCTGGAGGAAATTACACTGTTCATCCATCAATCACACAGATGCTGTGACATCAAAAACAACAACATGACTTCTGTTAACCTGCAACACTCCATCTTACCTGTACAGGTGAATCAAGAAGAGCTGCAGCTCCGTCTGCTGGTCACTTTCAATTGTTACAACATGACGGGGTTTAAGGGTTTATTGGCTGCATTAGAAAGTGTGATCAGATATGGCATGTCAGCATGGTTTGGAAACATTACTGTACAACTGAAAACTATGCTGGCCCGTCTGGTACAAACAGCCATGAAGATGATGGGAGAACCAAATACCAGTCCCTCCAGTCAATTTAAGAGCAATCTCTTTTTTTGGCAAGGTCAGAGGATACTGACTGACCCATCACATATACTGCACGTAGAATATCAGCTCTTGCCCTCTGGCAGATGATATAGAGTTCCCCACTGCAAACTTAACCGATTTTAAAAATTAATTTATTCCTGCCTCCATTAAACTTTTTAAATAGTGCATGTGCAATATGTGTTATGTATTTGTATGTATATCTTGTAATGTGCAATGTGGGATATGTGCAGTTTATTATGTAGCTTGTTTTATCACACTGTGAAGGCATGTTGTGCACAGCATGAGTCCAAAACAAATTTCCCTATGGGGACAATAAATTGTATTGTACTATTGTACCGTAATGTAAAGATGATTCATAGTTGTGCAACTGTGTGTGTGTGTGTGTGTGTGTAGCTATGTTCTGAGCGTCGTCCTATCAGACACTACTGGTTTACTTCTTGGCCTGACCACCACATCCCACAATGCACTGCTCCTCTTCTGAGAATGGTGGAGGAGGTGGAGACATACAGCAAGTCCTTCCTACCACTCGGCTCTCAGCCAATCACAGCTCCCGCCCTCAGTCCTGGACCAATCGTTGTCCACTGCAGGTTGGTTCCTGAAAAGATACAGATTTTGGTGATTGTGTGAACGATGTGAGAAAATGTTTAAAGTTCACGACTGTGAACCTGATTTATTAAAAGGTTTTGTTTCAAATGTCATAAACTGTTAAAGTAACACCAGACTGTTTCTGCTGCTGAAGTAAAGAATGGAGAAGTAGTTAATGACTGATGAGGTCTGTCTGACTGACATATGACATTTATAATAACAGGAGCTGATTAACAGTGTGAGGATTATTTTACTAATAAAATATGATCCGTTTTATCATCACACAGGTGTCTCATGTCTTCTGAGCTGCAGTGATGAATCAGAGAGCAAAAGCAGTCACTGAAATAAACTCAATAATTTCAAATCGTGTTAAAATCATGTGTTTAGTGTGTAAATGATCTCTGTAAAAAACACCTAACAGTGCTAAAGCTGCCAAGGAGAGAGAGGCAGCATGGGAAATTTAACAAGCAGGATCGTCTTTGACGGGATGTTGGTGGCTCAGTGGATAGAGCAGGCGTCCCATATATAGGTTGGTTTTGGCGCAGTGGCCTGGCTTCGACTCCGGCCTGTGGCACCTTGCTGCATGTCACTCCCTCTGTTTCCCTCCCCCTTTCACGCTTAACTGTCCTGTCAGTTTAAGGCAAAATACCCCCCAAAAAATATCAAAAAAGAATCCTTGCTAATTTCAGCAGCTATTTTAAGCACATATAGATGGTTGATAACTTATTTGAAATTTGAATCCATTAAAACTATCATACCCCGAAACGTAACGCGATGCACAGCATTTGGTCTGATGAGAGCGCATGTCTGCGGTGTGTCAATCAATGAATCAGTCAGTTTTATTTATAAACCCCAATATCACAAATCACAATTTGCCTCACAGGGCTTTACAGCATACAACATCCCTCTGTCCCTAGGAGGGAGAGAGAGAGAGAGGGAGAGAGAGAGAGAGAGATGCAGGACAGACGATAATGACAGTAGCTTACAACAACATTAATGAAAGTAATAGTATTATAATTATAATTCTGGCTACTGTGAAACAATATGTTGAAAGTATATATTAATATCTGACAGTATAAATATGTGACAATAATCATATGTGTTTAATAACAGTAGAAGTATGACTAATGATGGCAGCAGCAGCAGGAGGCATCTGGCAGGACCACGGCAGCAGCACAACCACACACGTCACGCTGTCCAGGCACCGCTGTGATATGAGTTAACTTGAGAGACAGTGGAGCACAAAGGCTCCGGAGAAGAAGCCGAGTTAGTGACATGCAGTAACAGGACATGAGAGAGAGAGAGAGAGAGAGAGAAGGAGAGAAGGTGCCCGGTGTATTATAGGAGGTCCCCCGACAGACTAGACTATAAGCTTTATCAAAGAGGAAAGTCTTAAGTCTAGTCTTAAATGTGGAGATGGTGTCTGCCTCCTGGACCGCAACAGGAAGATGATTCCACTGGAGAGGAGCCTGATAGATCAGATTTGGTATGTGTGGCCGGTAAATGATTGAGCCTAATGAAAAACGGTACGATTCAAACAGATATTCATTGGGGAAAGACAGCACATCTAGACGGGGTCTGAAGATCCTCTCCCAGCGTAAAGCATTGTGAATTAATTCTGCCTACATACGAACAACCCATGTGTGTCTGCCAGCTTGCTTCAGGCTCGGCAGTAGGGAGGAGACAGGTTGAACTCAGGGTTTCTTGTAGAAAACCTGCTAGTGAGCAGGTTAGGTTCACAGAGTCAGTTGCCATGGTGATTGACTCAGAGTTTGACTTACCTCTCTGTCTGGAACTGAAAACCCAGAGTTTCCCTCATCTCAGGGTTAATATAGTCCTACTCAGAGTTTTCACTAAATCTGCTTTCTGGAATACCCCTCAGGTCAGCTGTTCAGCATCAGTTACCATGGTGATTTATTCTGGTACAAAGACAACCAGCTTCATTGTACTGTAAATTCAGAATAACCTTGAAGTTACCTTGCTAACTCCACATCCTGCTTCGTAGTACAGGCCTCTGTTGTTGTCTGTTATTGTTGTTTGTTGCTGTTACTGTTTGTTATTGTTTTATTATTGTTGTTGTTGTTGTCATTGTTGTTGTTTGTTTATCATTGTTGTTGTTGTTTTTTATTACTGTTGTTGTTTTTGTTGTCTGTTCTTGTCTATTGTTGATTGTTGTTGTCTGTTGTTTGCTATTGTGTTGTTGTTGTTGTTGTTTGATGTTTGATCTGTCAGTCTGTTGTGTGTTATTGTTGTTTTTGTTGTTGTTTGTTGTCCTGAATTAAATGGAATTCAGATTTTTGTCTGTCCTTATGGTCATTTAGGAGACTCTCAAACCATTCCTGTCCTGTGTCCTCCTGTCCTGTCCTCCTGTCCCCCTGACCCCCTGTCCTCCCGCTGTACTGCTGTCCCCCTGTCCTCCTCTTCTGTTCTCCTGTCCTGTCCTCAGTGCAGGTATTGGGAGGACAGGTTGTTTCATTGTCAGCAGTATTGGCGTTCAGCAGCTCAGAGACACTGGACAGGTGGACATCCTGGAGACAGTTTGTCAGCTTCGACTGGACAGGTAGGTTAAAAACAATCACCTGCCCTCCTCCTCCTCTCCTGTCCTACTCCTCCTGTCTTCCTCCTCTCCTGTCCTACTCCTGTCGTCCTCCTCCTGTCTCTCTGTATTTGATCTGTCCTTCCAGTCTCTCTGACCTGTCCTCTGTCCTCCTCATCCTCTGCAGGGGTGGAATGATCCAGACCACAGAGCAGTACCAGTTCCTGTATTCCACCCTGTCCCAGTACAGCTCCCAGTTACAGGTCCCACACCACAACAAACACACACACACGCACACATACACACACACACACACACACATGCATCCCACACAGACACACCTACACAAACTTTCTTGCAGTGTGGGCATAGATGTTGGGTGCTGTAGGTGGGATGTGTGGGGACCTGCTTAGTGGAGAACCTCTGCTTCCTTTGCTGCTGCTTGATTTGGGCAGCCTGTTGGAGATGATCTTCATGGAAAGTGGCATCTTTATGCAGCCAGTTTCTCCATGCAGGTCTTTGACTAACAGTAGCGTCCCACTTTGAGCTGTTTATGTTGAATTTTTTGAGATTGGTTCTGATGTTGTCCTTGTAGAGCCTTTTCTGGTCTCCAGGTGCACACTGAGCAGTGGAGAGTTCAGAGCAGAGGACTTGTTTTGGAAGGCAGGTATCAGGCATCCGTATTACGTGGCCTGTCCATCCGAGTTGGTGCTTAGTGATGGTGGTGGTGATGCTGTCTGTATTTGCCTCCTATAAGATGCTGGTGTTTGTCTTCTAATCTTCCCAGCTCACACGCAGGATTTTCTGTAGGCATCTCTGATGGTAGGACTCAAGTGTTCTTGAATGCCTACTATAAGTGGTTGATGCCTCTGCACCATAGAGGAGTGTTGGCAGTATGACTGCTTTGTACACAAGCAGCTTGGTCCTGGCAAGTACACTGAACAAAAATATAAATGCAACACTTTTGTTTTTGCTCCCATTTTTCATGAGCTGAACTCAAAGATCTAAAACATTTTCTATACACAACAAAGACCAGTTCCCTCAAATATTGTTCACAAATCTGTCTAAATCTGTGCTAGTGAGCACTTGTCCTTTGCTGAGATAATCCAGCCCACCTCACAGGTGTGGCATATGAAGATGCTGATTAGACAGAATGATTATTGCACAGGTGTGCCTTAGGCTGGCCACAATAAAAGGCCACTCTGAAATGTTCAGTTTTGCTTTATTGGGGGGGTCTGGGGGGGGGGGGGGGGGGGGGTCAGAAAACCAGTCAGCATCTGGTGTGACCACCATTTGCCTCACACAATGCAACACATCTCCTTCACATAGAGTTGATCAGGTTGTTGATTGTGGCTTGTGGAATGTTGGTCCACTCCTCTTCAATGGCTGTGCGAAGTTGCTGGATATTGGCAGGAACTGGAACACACTGTCGTATATGCCGATCCAGAGCATCCCAAACATGCTCAATGGGTGACATGTCCGGTGAGTATGCTGGCCATGCAAGAACTGGGATGTTTTCAGCTTCCAGGAATTGTGTACAGATCCTTGCAACATGGGGCCATGCATTATCATGTTATGCACGGCCCCATATTTATATTAACAACAATGGGCCCAGGATCTCGTCACGGTACCTCTGTGCATTCAAAATGCCATAAATAAAATGCACCTGTGTTCGTTGTCCATAACATACGCCTGCCCATACCATAACCCCACCGCCACCATGGGCCACAACGTTGACATCAGCAAACTGCTCACCCACACGACGCCACACACGCTGTCTGCCATCTGCCCTGAACAGTGAAAACCGGGATTCATCCGTGAAGAGAACACCTCTCCAATGTGCCAGACGCCATCGAATGTGAGCATTTGTCCACTCAAGTTGGTTACGACGACGAACTGCAGTCAGGTCGAGACCCCGATGAGGACGACGAGCATGCAGATGAGCTTCCCTGAGACGGTTTCTGACAGTTTGTGCAGAAATTCTTTGGTTATGGAAACCGAATGTTGCAGCAGCTGTCCAGGTGACTGGTCTCAGACGATCTTGGAGGTGAACATGCTGGATGTGGAGGTCCTAGGCTGGTGTGGTGACACGTGGTCTGCGGTTGTGAGGCCGGTTGGATGTACTGCCAAATTGTCTGAAACGCCTTTGGAGCTTTGGCTTATGGTAGAGAAATGAACATTCAATTCACGGGCAACAGCTCTGGTGGACATTCCTGCAGTCAGCATGCAAATTGCACGCTCCCTCAAAACTTGTGACATCTGTGGCATTGTGCTGTGTGATAAAACTGAACATTTCAGAGTGGCCTTTTATTGTGGCCAGCCTAAGGCACACCTGTGCAATAATCATGCTGTCTAATCAGCATCTTGATATGCCACACCTGTGAGGTGGGATGGATTGTCTCGGCAAAGGAGAAGTGCTCACTAACACAGATTTAGACATATTTGTGAACAATATTTGAGGGAAATGGTCTTTTGTATGTATAGAAAATGTTTTACCTACCAACTGGAAAGAGTGAGCGTTTTACAGCTGAGGAGACGATAAATGTATCTCTATATCGACTGTCCCGTCACATGTGATGTCAGATCAAAGGGGATTGGCACTGTTTGGCACGCATAATGGAAACCCAATCTGATTTGATTAACACAGCTGCAAACTAATAAGTTCACATCCCTCTCAGCCAGCCACAAACAGTCACAGCATCAGATAGGGAGTATATATTCAGCATCTGTCATCTTAGAAAAGTCAAAAGAAAAGAAACAGAGTGAGACTGCGAGACAGGGGTGGACTGGGACTAAAAAACAGCCCTGGACTTTGACTCGGCCCAGCCCACAACAACTGGTGCGCATATGGTATGCGCTTCCTTCTTCTTCAATTTGATTGGCGGCCGGCCGGCTCATAGATATCTATGGGCCTGCTGGCATCCAATTTAAAGGCTGCCACCTAGCAGACTGGACGTGGAACAGTAGATTATCAGGGAGAAAAAAGAAAGAAAGAAACAAACAAAAAAAACGGTGATGACTCTGTGGCGGCTGCCGGCCGTCCTGGAGTACCGGCCGTTCTGTGATTCTCCAGAACCTCCAGATGGCCAGTCCGCCCCTGCTGCGAGAGAGAAAGAGAGAGTGCGCATGCACAAGAGAAACGCTGTCAACAAATTGTAAATCATTCAATTTATTTTATTTTAACCCGGGAGGTTAGAGAGCCCAGCTCCCTCTCCAGCATCCTGAACACCCCGCCTGAAGGTGCAGGAATGGCTGGTCCCGTGGCTGCACCCGGGCCGTCTGGTCTGGCTGCGCGCTGGCTGCGGAGCTGGGGTCATCCTCCCCCTTCATCCTCCTCCTCCTCCTGACAAGATGATCTTCAGTTTTACATTGTAAAAGCTTTTTTTTTTTTTACGTATACATTTGTATTTGTAGGGCTATAAGTTTACGTTTTTAGTTCACAGAAGCTGGTTATTGTTGTGTTTATGTCAAAATAAAGTTCATCAAATGTTTTCACATCTTTGATTTTGTGATTTACATGCCAAAATGGTCACAATTCAACTGGGAAAGACAAGCTCATTTTACAGGCTATGCATCATCAGCCCGTGCAGGTCTGCTCGCAGTCGGATACTGCAAGCTTGGACCTCCGGGATTATGATGATTATTATTACTGCGATTAGATAATTCTGATTAATGACTGACTATTAAGACGTGTTATTGATCAATATTTTAATGTGCACAATAATAACCTTTCACATTGTAATCATATTTTTATTTGTTATATTTTGCATATATGTGGCTGTTTCATGTGTGTCTGAGCAGAGTGCACGCGCGTTGTGATCTCTGAGTTCAGCTCATGAAAAATTGGAGCAAAAACAAGTGTTGCGTTTATGTTTTTGTTCAGTGTAGGTCAGGATTTTCAAAGACCCTTGCAAAAGCATTGAGGGTGGCCTGAAGAGCTTCTTCTGTATGGGCTACTACAGCATTGTCATCTGCATATTGTAACTCCATGATGGAAATATGGAGGACCTTACATTTGGCTTTGAATCTGTTTATGTTGAATAAATCACCATCTTTTCTGTAGATTATCTGGACACTGCGGGGTGCACTGTTTCCAACAAAATGGAGGATGGCGGCTATGAAAACTGTGAACAGGGTGGGGACAATGATACTTTCTTGCTTGACACCAGTTTCCACCTGAAAGGGTTCAGTCTCGCTGCCATGGTAGAGGACAGCAGCTGACATGTTGTCATGTATTAGTCTCAGGACCCTGATCTACATTTCTGGACATCCAAATTTGGATAAGATTGTCCAGAGGGCCTGATGGTTGACTGAGTCAAAGGCTTTGGTGAGATCTATGAAGGCCATGTATAATGGTTGCTTCTGCTCCTTGCATTTTTCTTGTAGCTGTCTGGCTGTGAAGATCATGTCAGTTGTACCATGGGCAAGACAGAAACCACACAGGGATTCAGGAAAGATCTCTTCTGAAGAGTCTCTTAAAAAGGATGTGAGCAAAGATCTTCCCTGTAGCGGACAGAAGTGATATTCCCCTGTAGTTCCCACAGTCTGCTTTGACAATGACAATGAGGGCATTTCTGAGGCCTGATAGTATAACCTCTAGGTCCCAGATCTTCCTGATAAGTGCATGTATATGCTGATGGAGGTTAGCCCCTCCAGCCTTCAGAATCTCAGCAGGGATCGCATCAGTGCCAGTGGCTTTGTTGTTCCGCATTGCTGAGATGGCATTACATACCTCCATCAGGCTTGGTGGGTCAGCCATATCCTCACTCATGGGAAGTTGTGGAATACTGTTAAGAACCTCCTCATCGACAGTTGTTTCCTGGTTTAACAGATCCTCAAAGTGTTCTCTCCAGTGGGTCTTGACCTCATGATCTTCTTCCTGTCTTTGGACCAAAGGGGGTCGGATCCACGGTGGCTGGGTCCATATATTGATTTGGTGGCACTGAAGAATCTCCTGGTGTTCCCTATGTTGGCAAGATGTTGAATTTCGCGAGCTTTCTCTGTCCACCATTTGTTTTTAAGTTCCCTCGTTCAGCGCTGAATAATGGCCTTGGCTGTAGAGTGGGCTTGCCTTTTGGTGTGGCAGGTGATGTGTTTCTGCCATGCACAAGGCCTGGTTCCTGTTAGGTTTTAGGCCCAGCACTTTCTTGCCAATAGTCAGGATGGAGGATTTCAGTGCGCTCCAATGTGCTTTGACATTGTTAGGGTACTGTGATGGCAGGCTGTCTGTTAGTGCAGCTTCAAGGAGCTCTTGGGTGCCAGGTGTTTCAAGATTCTTGGTGTTTATGGCAAGGCAACATTGCTTTCACCTCCCTCTTCTTTTTGGCATGAGTCTGAGGGTCATGGTTGAGCAGATGAGACGATGGTCTGTCCAGCATCCATCTGTACCAGTCATTGCTTTTGTGAGGTGTACATCACGCCTGTCCCTGGCTCGAACAATGACGTAGTCAATCAGATGCCAGTGTTTGGATCGGGGGTTGCATCCAGGATGTTTTGAATTTATTCCTTTGCCATAAAAGAGTGCTGGTAACAGTGAGATTGTGCTGTGCACAGTTGGACAGGAGGAGAACACCATTGGAGTTGATATTACCTACTTGCTCTCTTCCAATGGTGTCACCCCATGTTGTATAATCCCGGCCTACTCTAGCATTAAACTCCCCAAGGAGAATGATTTTATCTTCTTTTGGGATGGCTGACAGAATGTTTTCCAGGCTGACATAGAAGGCTTCTTTGATGTTGTCTTGTGACTTCAGAGTGGGAGCATAAGCATTGCAACTGGTTGCTGTCCAGTTTCAGCCGGGCTGTCATTAGGCATTCGCTGATGCCCTGTGGTAGTTCAGAAAGTGGTCACACCAGGTTGTTTTTGATGGCAAATCCAACACCATATATCCTAGGTTCTCCAGCAGGCCTGCCCTTCCAAAAAAGGTGTATCCTTCCTTTTCCTCTCTCAGTTGTCCTTCATCTGCCAGTCTGGTCTCAGAGAGATCTGCAATGCCGACATTAAACTTCCATAGTTTCCTTGCAACGAAGGCTGTACGTCTCTCTGGCTGCCCACTGGAGTCACTGTTGAGGAGGGTGCACACATTCCAGGCACCAAATTGAAGTTTTCTCTGTTTCTGACCTCATGGAGGAGATCCCACTGGTAACCCAGCCAGGATAGAGGTGAGGCAGATGAAATATTAGGGCACCTTTTCTAGCTCCCTCTCCTACTGGGGTAAGCAGTGTGGTCCTTAAACAGGGCTGCTCAGGCATTGGTGAAGGTACTGGAGAACTCTCCTGCCCCAGTCCAAGAGTTTGGCAACTCAACTTGACCCACTGCCTGTGTGCCAGTTTGTGACAAGGAGCTCCCAGACTTCTTGGTCCTGCCCCCGTTGCCACTCACTTATCGCCACAGGGCTTGGGAAATGGGGTGTGAAGTTTTTCCAATAAAGGCTGTTAGGCTAGTCTCCAGGGAGGGTGGGTGACGGTCACAACCACGCATTATGGGTATAAAATACTTGACTGCAAGATTAAACAGTGCATCAATCTTCACAAGAAGCTTACACCCTTTAGTGGTGCTAAGCTATGAAGACCAATGCAGACAAGTAGGAAAAAAAACAAAAAAAAGGGAAATGGGGTGTGCAGATGGAGTTTCCACTGCAGGAGGATGCCTGTGCGTGACTTCTTTTAAAGTGGGGAGACTGGTGCACAGTCAGCCACCACACCATCCTTGACAGAGGCAGCCTGTTTCCAACGGCATGGACTCCATGACAGCTGGACGCGCCCCTCTGCTGCAGCCTTCTTCCACCAATACAGCCGTTGTGATAGTCCACATGTTACCCAGACACCATCCTCCGCCTGCTCTGCTGTTGGGGTATTTCTTGAGACACGCTTTGTCTGGCACCTCCCCCTCAAACTTACCACTATGGGTGACCCTACCAGGAGCTCGGTTCCGGAGGGCAATGCTCTTGGTATCTTTGGTACGCACAAGCCTCTCCACCACGACAAGGTGGCGACTCTCTGGAGAAGAACACACACACACACACACACACACACACACACATCAGACAGACAGACAGACAGACAGACAGACACACACACACACACACACACACACACACACACACACACACACACAGTGTCTGGTTTGAGTTAAAGATTTACATCTTCAGTTCTTCTCACCTCATCACCCTAATGTCCTCTGAGCCTAACAGAACCTTCGGATCAGAATGTCCGGTGGTTTCGATGTAAAGATTTTTGTTGACAGTAACAACAGTGTTTCCTTTTTATCAGGAGCAGAACCAGCAGAACCAGAACCAGCAGAACACAGAGGACCAGGTCAGCAGACAGCTACAAAACCTGCAGCTGTCAGAACAGGAAGGACTGAGACCACACAGAACCTGAAGAACCAAAAGGCCAGGGACACACCAGGGATATTCAGGAAGACATAACAAGGATTATCACCAGAATCAGGAAGATGGAAACACGATAACCTAAAGACGTCAAATGGACTTCAGGATCAGAACCACCAGAACCCAAAGACCTGGTGGACTCACAGTTTGGGAAAGCAGCAGCAGTGTTACAGTCACACAGGAACCCCAAAACACTTTTGTTCCAGTTCAATGAGATCCCCAAGAACCCAGACCACCAGAATCACACTGGACTGAACCATGTAGGAAAAACAACCGATGGAATAATGTCTTTGATAAAAATTAAAATCTGATGAATTCAAATAAAAATTAAAGATGAATTTGCTTTAATGTTTCACAGACACTGAATTTATTTAAAGTGAGATTTGAACCTCACCTGTAAACACAGACCTGAACCTCACCTGTAAACCCAGACCTGATCCTCACCTCTACAGAGACCACCATGTTGCATTGTCATGTTTTTACAGTAGCCCAGAACAGATAAATCAAACAATGACTCTAGATAGAGACATTCATGTGTTCATAGTCAAATACTGCTGTCAGCAGTTTCTCTGTGACAAGCAGCATCAGAGAAACGCTGATTTAGTTCAGAGTGTTTCCTGGTGTAAATCAGCTGGTGTGTGTGTGTTTCTGAGAGGAAGAGACCTCTGAGGATAATTCAGCTCCTCAACAATCAACACTGAAGGAATTCTAACCAGGAGAAATTTCAACTGGTTGCAATCTGTAATCTGTGATCAGTGATTACCTGTTTACCTGTATGTTTACCTGGGCCCTATTCCAGAAAGTGGGTTTAGTGAAAACTCTGAGGGCCAAATTCACAAAGAATGAAGTGTGGCCGCTGATAGCACCTTGAATTACATTTCACTTGCACCGGCAGTTTGCTCCGTCTTCATGTCCTATTCACAAAGGATATTGTGCTAATGATATACCAGCACAAACATGCCCACAAAGTTTGGCAGCTGAGTGCAGTTTGCCCCTGATTTGCCCCTGATTGCAATAAGCCACACATGGCAAAGTATAAATGCTGGCTTTGTGCCAAAAACACCGTGGCAGAACAGTGGCAGACTTTGTTTGGGAAAGTACTGAATACTGTATGCTCTCATGTAGTGATGTCTGCTGGTGAGTCAGTCCATAGTGCAACACACACCGCCACTGTATGCCACGCGTCAAAACACCCGCCTCCATTATATTCTATGAACCAACCCACACTGGCACCGGCTCTGCTTCAGCCCACTGCTGTATTTCCAGCGCGGCCGGTGCTCATGGCGGTGCTGCGAGAAAAGCCTTTTATGTACGTCTTGTCTCGTAGGATCAACTCTGGTTGTTTCAAATTTTTAATAAGATGACTTTGATAAGAAACTCACCTGTGAAATTCAAGTTGTTGTTGCCTCAAAGTTTTTCCTCTTCTTCTTCTGTTACTAGCAGTTGGCAACTGTTGGCAACTAGTGTAGGTACAGCCACCTAGAGGGCTGGGGTGGGAAATACATGTTGATGGTGCCGCTGCGCACCGCTGCCACTGTGTGTTGGGGGGCGGCCCTTGACAGCCACAGCGCCGCGGCGGTGTGTGTTGCACATAACAGTGTCGGATGGGTTGAGGCTGTGGAGTTGACCAAGTTTGACCACTTTATCTGTATTCCCTCTCACTTGTAGCTGTTTTTTCGTTATCTTTTGAATGTAATATGAATTATGGAACCGTTTTTGTTAATGTTTGTTTCCCCCGTTTTGTAAAATAAATCATTGAAAGTTGCTTTTGAAGTGAGTGACAGAAGTGCATTTTGAGAATGAGCGCAGACTGTCACCTGTTCAATGCATCAGTATCTTTGGATGCCATTAAAGTAATAATGATTATAATAATAATGTCAAAATATTTAGGGTTAGGGTTAGGGTTAGGGTTAGGGTTAGGGATGGGGTTGGGGTTGGGGTTATGGGTTTGTGTGAAATTATTTTGCTCTGGCCTACTGTACTGTGCAAAGAAAAAGAAGAAGAGGGGGGGGGAGAAAGAAGGGGAAGGAGGGAATAAAGGAAATTGAGATAAATGTAGGAGGGAAAGAAAGAAAGCGAGAGAAAGAGAAAAAAAAAAAAAAAAAAAAAAAAAAAAAAAAAAAAAAAATTGTTTTGTCTGGGAATTGAATCCTGGTCCAGTGGGTGATAAGCTGTGATGTTAACCTCTAGGCTAAGGGGCCTGTGCAAAAGAAGGGGAGGAGGGAGTTAAATGTAACTAAAAAGGGCAAAGAACAAAATAAAAAAATGTGGAGATGTATGGTGGGGTAAACTGGGAATCGAACCCTGGTCTATTGGTTGATAGGCCGGGGTATTAGCCTCTGGGCTAAGGGGTCTGGACTGAAAAGGAAGGGGGGAGTTATATATACCAAAGCTGGGTAGAAAAATAAAAGTGAAGGAAAAGTGGAGATGTTTAGTGGGTACAACCGGGAAGCGAACCCTGGTCTGCCGTGTGAAAGCCATGGTTTTTGCCTCTAAGCCATATGGTCTGGATGATTTATGGGAAGGTGTAACTAAAAGAAGATAAGATGAAGAAAAAATAAATTAAAAAAAAAAAAAAAAAAAAAAAAAAAAAAAAAAAAAAAAAAAGAAAAAAAATAAATAAATAAAAAAATAAAAAAATAAATAAATAAAGTAGAAAGAGAGGGTGGGTGGGAAGGTGGGGGTTGAGAAAGAAGGAAGTTAGTCATCGTTTAGGCCTCCGGGTACAGTTGTTGCAAGTTTGTGTATCCATATTTTTTCTGCTCTTTTCCTTTGTCCGATGGTCCAGTGGTCGTTGTTTTCCAGTCCGGTGATTATGAGGTGGGTGGGTGAGTGTAGTTGAAAGTGCTGTACCAAGGGGGTGGAAAGTCGACCTTCCCTAATGTTGTATAGGTGCTGAGACAGGCGGGTGTGAATGGAATGTTTGGTTTCGCCTATATAGTGTTTGTGACAGAGTGTGCATGTGATGATATAAATGACATTGGTAGTGGTGATGGAGAGGTGACCTATGGTGGGAGATGCGGTGTTGGTATGTGGGTTCTGAATAAATTTTCTATTTTTATAATGGTGGCTGTATTGAAGTGGGGGTGTGGGTCTATGGTCTGTGAATTTGGATCTGGTGAGAATAGACTGAAGGTTCTTGTGTTTCCTGTATGCTGAGATGATTTTATGGTGTTGAAAAGCCGGGTGTTGAGACTGAAAACTAGTAAAATTGTGTTTGATGGTACGGTGAAAAGCAGTAGTTCTATGGGAAAAGGTGGAGACAAGAGGTACCAGGTGTGGTGTGGAAGGAGAACTGTGTGTGGTTGTGTGTGTATGTGAGTGTTTCTGTGGAGGATTCGAGCCGCCTCCGTCTAGCGGGTTGGGGTTAGGGATGGGGGGTGAAGGGTGGTTGGGGTTAGGGGAGGGTGTGGGTTGTGGGTCGGGGTTGGGATTAGAGGGAGGATTCAAGCCCTGGTTAGGGTAAGGGGAAAGGTGGGGGGCATGGTTAGGGTTAGGGAAAGGGGGAGGAAGAGGATTCGAACCCTGGTTAGGGTAAGGGAAAATGTTGGGGTTGGGCGTGGGGGATTGGAGTTGGTTAGGATAGGGTAAAGGATCAGGTAAGGGGTTGGGGTGGGGGGAAATAGGAGGGGGAGGAGTGGGCTGAGGAGGCAGCTCGGGTCCTGGGACCTGGGGTGGAGAGGGGGAGGGGAGGGGAGAGCGAGTGGGAACGAGAGAGGCCAAGGTAGTAGATTTAATGTAACGGAGGAATCGTTTTGAATAGCCTCTGGGGCGTAAACTATGGAAGAGGGTATTGGTGGCTTGGTGAAAGTCTGTCTGGTTTGAACAGATACGGTAAAAGCGGATGAGTTGTGATTTGATGATGCCTTTGAAAGTGTGTTTGGGATGGTAGCTTGATTTATGGAGTAGTGCATGTGTGTCCGTGGGTTTGAAATAAACTTTTGTCTGTAATGCTTTGTGTGAAGTGTTGGTTTGGCTGAAGAAGACTGTGGTATCTAGGAAGTTGACATGTGTGGGACTTATTGTGTGTTTAACAGTAATGGCCGGGTGATGATTATTAAGAATGTCGATGAAGTCTATGAATGTGGATGGGTCATGGGGCCAAATACCGAAAATGTCATCCAGATATCTCAGGTAGAGTGTGGGTTTTAAGGGGCATTTGTTGAGGGCTTCTCGTTCCCACTCGCTCATGTAGAGGTTCGCGTATGATGGGGCAAATCTCTGACCCATGGCTGTCCCATGTGTTTGTAAATAGTATTGGTTATTGAATAGGAAGTCATTATTGATGAGACAAAGTTTTATTAGTTCTAGGAGTTGTGAGTCAGGACGATGAGGGTCTGGGTTTCTATTGAAAATTGTGCGTAATGTATGTAAACCTAATTCTGTGTCAATATTGGTGTAGAGGTTGTCAATGTCAATGGTAAAAAGCTGGGATTGAGCAGGGACAGCCATGGGTCGGATCATTTGAATGAAATGGTAGGTGTCCTTAATGTAACTGGGGTGCTGAGTGGAGAGGGGGCCTAGGAAATGATCGATGTATTCTGAGACATGGTATGTAGAGCTGTTGCAATCTGAAACTATTGGTCTGCCGGGGGGAACTTCAAAGGGAATGGTCCAAGTGTCAGGTGGTTTGTGTATTTTGGGTAGTAGGTAAAAATAACGGGGTCTAGGTTGATCTGGTCCTGAGAGGTAAACTTTTTGTTTGGATGTGATGTATTTTTTATTGTAAAGTGTTTGTATAATGTTCCTGAGTTGGTGTTGAGTCCGTGGTTGGATGGTGTCTTGGAGTTGTTTGTAATAGGTGGTGTTATTGAGCTGACGGTTTGCTTCCAGCTGGTATTGTTGACGGTCCATAATGACGATTTTTGAGCCTTTGTCGGCTGGTTTAAAAATGATATTGGGGTTGGATCTAAGACTGTTGAGGGCCCTGCGTTCTGACCCCGAGAGATTGTCCGGGATATCTCTAGGGGGCCGGAAACGTTGCAGGGCCCTTATGTTTTGTTGAATGAGTTGGTGGGTGAGGGGGTGGAGATTGTCTGTTTGTGGTTCCCAATGAGATGGATGGATAAAGGGGGTCTGTTGACGGGTCGGTTGGAGGTGAAAGTAGTCTATGATCTTGAGTCGTCTATGGAAAAGGTGTAGGTCCCTTTGAAGTTCCTCCCGGTCCAAGTGACGGGGGCGAGGGATGAAGGAAAGCCCCCTCTCCAGGAGTTGGCGTTGGGGGGTAGAGGGTGTAAAGAGGGTGGCCAGGTTGAGGATATTGGAGGTGGAGTTCCACCCCAGGTCCTGATTTGATTGTGTGGGATGTGTATGGGTGTGAGGGCCTGGGTTGGGTTTGGGTGTCATTATAAATTTAATTGATTGAGCCAGTTTTGAAAGATTCGTTTTGCTGTGGAGGGGGTCCAGTGGATGTTATCCTTTTCTGTCTGAAAAGTGTCGTGGGGGATCTCAGTGAGGATAGGGAAGTGTGTGGCCATGGTGTTGTTGATCAATTTGAGATTGTTTTTCTGCGTGGGAGTAAGGTGGGGTGAATAATTCATTATGGGAAAATAAATGTCTGCATTAGGGAAGGTCGACTTTGCCTGGCGGAAAAGGGCTTTCAGTTGTTTGATGGATGTTTGTTTGGGATCCTGATCTTTGTTATTGATGCCGATGGAGATGACGAGAATTTTGACGTGGGGGTTGGGGAGAGCTTTTTCACAGACCTTAAGGAAATGATAGGTGTTTGCACCGGGGTAACTGTCCAGTTGTATGTTAAAGTGGGTGTGGCCGGGGATGCGGTTTATGTTTGAATCTCCAATGATTAGGACTGGCTTTTTAGCTTTAAAAAACCAGTCCTGGATTTTGCGGGTGGGTCTTGCGATATGGTAGTTGGGCCTGTGGAGGGTGAGGTCTGGGGATGTGGGAGTTGTAGCTGTGGAAGTAGGGTGGGGGGGAGATGAGGTGGTGGGGGAGGTCTCTGGTTCTTGGATGAGGGAAAGAAGGGAGGGGGAGTTGGATCTAAGAGGAGTGGAAAGATCTGTCGTAAGTGACTCTTGGAGGTCCAATTGGGAGGCTGAGGCAGATTGTGGAGGGGAACGTGGAGATGGGAGGGGGGAGGGGAATGGGTAGGTAAGGGTTGGGTGAGTGGGAGGAGGTAGAGTAGGGGAGGAAAAAGGGGAGGAAGAGGGTTGGGTGGGTTTTAATGGGTTAGAGGGAGGGGGTAAGGGTGGTGGGGTATGGTGAGGGGGAGGGAGGTGGTTGATAATGGGCGCTGTGGTGAGCGCATGGAGTGTGGGGGATGCCTTGGTGCCCGGGGAGATCAGGCCGGTATGCCCACCGACAACAGGTTTTTGTGGAGAGGGCTCAGATGAGGTTATGTTGGGGTCATGATCGACCTTATTCAACCCTATCATCATGTTTGCCGACTCTCTGGGATGTTTTGTAGTTTTTTTATCCGTTGGTGGTGCGCATTGTCCGGCCTGACTCACCCGGGCCTCATCGGCGTCTGCATAGGGGGAAGAGGGGAGAATGGTGTCAGTAATGTGGACCGAAACATTAGAGTGTGTGCTGAGGGTAACTGTGTGGAGTTCTATCTGGTTATGGGGTTGGGAGGTGGGTTGATAAACCTGAGCGATGGTCTGGATAGGGGCTGGAGGCTTGGGGGTCTTGGTGATAGGGGGAGTCGGGGGAAGAATGGGGGAAATTGGGGTATGGGATGTAGTGTGGTTGGTGTCTTCTGTTGTTGGCAGTGGTCCCCAGGTAACTCTTCTGGTTTTGGTAGTTTGTGGTGTGGATGTTATGGGAGCCGGTGGTGTGTTTTCCGGGTTCAGTTGTTTCTTGGGTGGTAGAGCGATAATCGTCGTGGTCCGTGGTGTTTTAATAGGGCCTCTTCTGATGGGTTTGGAGTTGTTGTAGCTGGCGGCGATATTTGTCTTCTGGTAGACAGGGTGAGGTGAAAGTAGAGGGATAGGAGTAGGCTGGGGGTTGGTATTGTCTTTGGGTTGGGGTGTAGTCTGGGTTTCTGCAGTGGCTTGCTGGGGTTGGGTGGGTGTTATGGGGTGGTGTTCTTGTATTTCTTCTGCGATGGATTTCCGGGGGCCCAGGTAGAGAGAGAGAGTGGAAGGGGTAGTTGATTTAGGCAGATGGGGGTATTCTTCTTCTTGAATGGTAGGTAAAGTATTGGATGTCGGTTGTCTCTGTCGGTGGTTCGGATAGAGTTCTGGTTGTGTGGTTGTGGTGGTTGTATGGGTTGGTTGTAGGAGCTGTTGCACTGCTTGTAGGGTGTTGGTTGTGAGCCTGGATCCGTAACGTTTTCTGGCCCAACCAGTGGCTATCTGTAGAGCTAGTGGGTTGTGGGAGGATGTATCTATGGTGTCTATGGTGGCTGTGTAGTGTTGCTGTAAAATAGAGATAGTGTTCTGCATCCATTGAGTCGTGTTCTCATATATTCTGTTCCGTGTTTCTATTGTGGGTGTGGATGGTTTGATGAAATCTGTGAGACGGGTTACTTGACGTAACATACCTGGTGGAAATGTTCCGGTGGCTAAAGCTGTGTCCATAATATGTTTATGATGCAAAGCCTGTATCAGTTTGAAATATTGTTTGCTAGCTTGTCTGGTTTCAGGATCTGGTGGATGAGTGAGTACCGGTGTGTGTATGGAATGTTGTTGGGTGGAAATAGGAGGTCTATGTGTTGGGGATTGTGTGAAAAGTGACATAAGTGGTTGTGGTGTAGTGCTAGGCTTAGATGTACGAGTAGGTGTAGGGGTGTATGTGTGTGTGTGTGTGTGTGTGGAGGAGCCATTTTGAATTCCGCTCCTCTGTGTAGACTTCACTCTAAAATAA